>NC_141156.1:39050723-39650723 GCF_053477565.2 Lygodium microphyllum
CCCCATCGGAATCCTCAATATAGATGACATTTATTTCCTTAATTTTCACACTAGATTTTGCAAGTACCATGCTGCGATCAAAGGACTTTTCCTGTACTTTATCTTTCCCATTCTCTTTGTGCTTCTCATGGCACAACTCATGACACTATGAGCGTATATGATCCTTCTTACTGCAATGATGACATGTCACATTAGCATTTCTCCCAGAGACTTGTTGTGTGATTTAACAGTCGACTTAGACCTAGACTTTTGTGAGTCTCTATTGTTTGGGTAAAAGGCCCTTGGGCCTACCCGTGTACAGTGACCGCCCATATCCTTTATTCATATATATGAGATAGTGCAATAAGGCTGTCATATCATTCTTGATAGCACCTACATTGTGTGTGTTGTTCTCTCCCGTATCTTCCTCTTCTCCTTCTCCACTGCCATTGCATCCCCTTCAACTGGTATCAGAGCTTTGGATCAGAGCTTGGTCATGGAGCTTGGCCTAGTATTACTTCAGCCCGGATTAAAGACCTAGAGCTTGGAGCTTCAATGCCATCCATGGCTTCTTCCCCTCGAGGTAAGATTTCATCTCCCGCCTCTCCCCGGCCCTCATGGGCTCTTTGCAAGTGTTCCTTGGCTTCATTGGGAACCTTGTATGCCCCCATTTTCCCCCTTATCCTCAGCATAACCAGCAAGCCCCACAATAGTAGCTCACGTTTTTTTGCGTCTGTTTCAAAATATGGCTCAAAAATCCCATTTTTCTCATATCTCAGGCATCCGAAACCCAATTTAGGAAGATAAGAGTCTAACTTGGGGTTTTGGCACGCTCCGAACGCAATGGCGATGTCACATCTGCTAAATTTTGATCACAGAATTTTCTGCAATGGATCTTTGTGTTGATTTACAGTAAGAAAATGTCATGCTCTTAGCTTATGCGATACTCTTGAGGCTTGGTATTTGATGCCCAAATGCTTTGGGATGTTTGCCCAATGTTTTGAGATGCTTTGGGACTTGGTTTGAGCTTCCATAGCTCGATTTATGCAAGGATTTATTGCTGTACATTGTTTGGGCAGCAAGGTTTTATTAGGGATGGCTTATGCATAATGCTCTTTGTTGACATTCAGGTGTCCTATTGGATGTATTGATGCTTGCTCATCATGGTTTATGCTCGGATATGCTATTTGAGAGCTATTGAGCCTTGATTTGGATGCGAACACTTCGTTGTTGGTTGGGATTCATGTTGCCTTGGTTGACAGGTTATTTTACCTCTAGTTTGGTTATGGCTATGGTCTACGAGTGCTCTCGACTAATCAGGATGATATGTTGATGTATTTGGATGATGCCACTTTGATGTTTATTCTTCCGAACTATTCTTGATCAAAGAATAGAGCTCAATTCTTGCTTCACTGTCATTTTCTTTGCAGTTGGCATTTCACTTGACAAGGTTTATGCCCCCTGCTACCCATTATGGGACTGATGTCTGATGTGGATGCTTTTGGGTTTAGTTGTAGTATGGCAGATGTTTCGGCTTAAATCGACTTGCATTTGAGAATTTTGTGGAGCAATTTGCATTTGGTCGGCTTATCACTTATGTAGCTTGGATGCTATTTGGCCCTTAATTCCTCGATTATGGATCTTGGATTTACTTGGATGCATATACATGTTTGAGCAGTGCTTGCTCCATTGACTTGAAAGTTAATTATTGAGCTTTCATTGCTCATTGATGCTTGGTTCTTTAAGGGTTACTCCTTGATCAGTGGACTTCTTGGCAATGCTTGGGTTTAGCAGTTATGGCTTTGTTCCTTCTGTGTTGCCTAGCTTCTATGCTAGTTGGGTTGCTTTTGCCCATATAGGTCAGAGAGCAGTTGCTCTTGATGCTTACCCGCCTATACACTTTGTCTATTGTCATGTACTTTACAGAGCCACTTATTTGGATGTTGTTGTATAAATACTTGGGTTTCTCCTGGAGCTTGACCATTGCAGGATCTTATGCCACTTACCGGTCTTGCATTGACTTGGATGCTACTATGTGGTCTAAAGTACTGCAGAGTCATATTTGCCATTATGGTTATGGGCTGATTTCATGGCTGAATACCGTATGCTCTTTTGACAAATGTCTTGGCTTTTACACTATTGTAGTTGGTTATGCCATGCACTTAGCTATGAGTCTTTTTCATGTGGGAGCTTCTGCATCCCTGGTTGATGCTTCTATGCTTCCCTCTCCATTGAGGATGGAAGAGTACTTGCAACAGCATGATTCTACCACTTGTGCTTCTATTGATAGTTGTCTTGATGAGCAGGTTCCCTATGTTGGGACAGCCCTAGACTCTTTGAGTTTCTTGGATGTGTATAGCCCTATTCATGATGACTTGGATTCCTTGTCATCTTCTACAGGTTCTTCAGTTACAAATGTTGTATGCTTCCATTGTGGAAAGCTTGGGCATGTTAAAAGAAAATGTTTTAGACGGATTAGAGAGCAACAGAGACAGAGATGGACTCGACATGAGTAGAGAGTTAGTGATGCAGCAGGTGTTACCACTCTTTCTAGTGGTGAGGTACATGCAGTTACCCATGATGATGCAGTTGAGCATGTCCTCCTGTCATCTAGTTTCCCTACAACTTTCTTGCTCAATGATACGGCCTATGCCTCAGATTGGCTATTGGACTCTATGGCATCTTGTCATGTTACCCCTCATAGAGCATGGTTCTCTTCTTATAGGTAGGTTGACAGATGTATTGATTTGCGCCTTGAGTAGACTTATGATATTGTTGATATAGGGGGCATACACCTAGCTTTGCCTAATTGGACTTCTCTTGTGCTCCATGATGTATTACATGTTCCTATGCTTAGTAAGAGCTTGATGTCTATCCATCAGTTGCATGATGTAGCTTAATCTATTTCTCTTCAGGATAGGTCATGGAAGATCTGTCGTGGTTGCTTGGTTTTGGCCAGAGGTTCTAGAGTTGGTTCTCATTACGCAGTGCATGTCTCTCATGTGGGAGATTCTATGGTTGCAATTATCCGGATACCACATGCATTGTTATGGCATTATCGCCTAGGCCATATGCACCACACAGAGATGGAGATCTTGTCTCGTTCAGACTCATTGCTGCCTCTTATGTCACATGCAGATCTTGATTCTTGCCTTGATTGTTCTTATGGTCCTTGCAGAGCCCCTTTGGCTCATGGTGATCGTGAGAGGCATGATCCTCTAGATCTTGTCCATTGTGCAGTTTATGGACCTATGCCTACCCAGTCACTTGGTGGAGCTTTGCATTTTGTGACCTAATGTTACCCACTGTGTTTGGGATTTCCCTAGGTACGGATTAAGGATGCTACAATTATGCTTGACAGGTTTATGGATTATGATGGTTGCATGGCTAGGTGCTTGCAGATGGATTATGAGAGTCATGCTATCTCTCCCAGCTTTCAATCCTATTGCCAGTAGTCTGGCATTGATTTCCTATGCCCACGATATTACGGGATTGCTGGTGGCATGTGCCTGACTCTACAGGCAAAGGTTGCTTCTATGCTTACCACAGCTAGGTTATCTTATGGCTTTTGAGCTGAGACCCTTATGATGGTAGTCTACTTGCTTAATAAGATGTCGTGTCTGACTTTGGATGGTATTATACTACACGAGGCATGGAGTGGCATGAGACCCTCCTATGATTACTTGAGGATGTTTGGCTGGCTGGCATTTGTATGTATGCCAGATATGCCTACGTCATGCAGATGTATCCTCCTTGGTTATGGAGATGGTGACTTTCAAGCTTATAAGTTATGGGATTTGGATGCCCAGCAGGTTATACGCAGTCGTCATACTATCTTTTATGAGACGCAATCATCTCTCAAGCCTCTTGATGCTTGTTCAGTGCGCTTTATGGTTGATGCTACAGCCGTATGTCAATCTTCCGCTTCGATGAGGCTGCATACAATCTTGAGACCATGTCTGACATGTGTCTCGGATGTTGGCCCTTTCTCTATGATTGACTTTGGAGAGTCTATGTGCTCTTAGTTGTCTCCTATGTGCCATGTTGATGCTATGCGCTACTCTGATGCGTATGCATTACAGCCTTGCACTCATGAGTTGTGCTTGCTTCATGAGAAGCATTATTTTATTGCTCCGTTGTATGGAGCCATGAGGTTGCTTGTCTCCTAGATGTCATGGACTCGGGGATGCTTGACTCTTCTTTTGTAGAGGTTCTCGCTTATTGCACAGTCACTTTTCGATTGGGCATTGGGTGAGATGTCATGATTCCTCACCTTGCCTCTTTTCCTTTTTTCTTTGTTTTTTCACTCCCTGGCTCATTGGCCTTTTAGTGGGAGGTTGTTGGGGTAAAAGGCCCTTGGGCCTGCCCATGTATAGTGACTGCCCATATTCTTTATTCATATATATGAGATAGTGCAATACGGCTGTCATATCATTCTTGACATCCCTACATTGTGTGTGCTCTTCTCTCCCACATCTTCCTCTTCTCCTTCTCCACTGCCATTACATCCCCTTTATCTACCACGGTTGTTCCCACGATCATTCTTTCCATTACCATCTCTACCTCTAACAGTCAAAGCATGCAACACACGATATGCATCCAAGTTCTTGCAGTTGATCTCTTCCTGCTTACAGAAGAGCATTGTCTACATCAGGTAAGTTCAAAATAGTAGTAGGAGCACATAAGGCAGTGTGGAATACATCCCATGACTCACTCAGAGTCCCAAGCAAAAACAATGGAGTAACCTCATCATTGAAGTTAATGCCCTGCGAAGTCAAGTTCTTGAGGAAAGCATGGAACTAGCTCAAATGAGCAGACATCATCATATTCTCCTTCATGTGCAGGTCCGTAAGTTGCTTCAGCCAATACATCTAACTTATTGGACTTTTCTTGTCATAGAGATTCTTGATCTTATCCCAAAATTGCTAAGCACTCTATGCTTCTTCAACCACATTGTAATGCACCTGTTCAGTGAGAGACAAGATGAGAGTGGACTTGCATAACTCATCAAGCTCCATCCATTCGTCATCAATCATAGTTTCAAGCTACTCTCCATGTAACCTTAGTGGTTTTATCTGCGATTTCTACACCAATGCCTATCAAACTTGGCTCTTCCAATAAGCATAATTTTTACCATCAAGCTTAGTGATGTTGAAGATAGCATTGTTAGTGGAAGAAGATGCCATACTGCAGTCCAAAACGGTGCAGATAGCTCAAAACTGCTTGTTGTTTTCTGCTAAATAGCCAAAACACCACCAAAACCAAGGCAAAATGACCACACATTAATAGCTAATGATGTTGCCCACCAAGTACCATCAAAAGTACATAAGATTGAGATGATTCAGCATGAAAAATACATCATAGTCCATGCATAGCTGCTTGCTGTAATAAATTATAGCCAGGTACAATGAAAGCAAACTGTAGGCAAAATGAATGCACCAAGTCAACCACCACTGATTATCAAAGCATAACCAGCATCAAGCGGGTATAAATCAACATGTGGCAGTCATACGGACATCGAGCAAACACCCAAGCATGTCAAATGAATATGTCAATAAGCCAGCACACCTCCTGTGTAATAGGGCAAAGTGTACACAACACTGGCAAGACCTAACACAAATAGGTGTATGCTCAGGGAGTGCAAAGCCCAAATCAGCCCAAGTACATCTGTGAGGACCATGGCATATCAACCATGCAAGATCCAAGTGAAGATCCCAGTCTCAAGTATCTGAATGTTCAAGTAGCATAACCCACCTACTCTATGTCTGTCAAGCCTATCAAGACACTCCCACTAGCACAAAAGCCATAAATATCAAGCAAGAAAACTCAAACAAAGCATGTAAGAGTGCACCAATGACAAGTGTCCAAGATCAAGCATCAATGAGACATCCCGAGCATATAGGCTCCATAGCATCCATAGACATAAAGTACATCCAAATTGTAGTTCTGGCAAGCCAAGAAATAGCCAAAGTAAGCTCCGAGCAATCAAATGTCAAGCCCAAGTAAGCCATAGTAGCAATCAACTCCAAGACAATGTAACTAGCATGTATAGAGATGGCATAAGCCAAGCATGTCAAGATCGATTAGACATAAGTAAGGTACATGCCAAAGTACATCCAAAGATGGAGATTCAAGTGCTACAAAGTGGAGCTCAAGTTCAACCAATGATTTGAAGCAATATCAATACATCAAAGTACATCTCCAAAGCATGTCCTAATTCCAAGAGGCATAGGCAAACATGAAGTAATAGGCTTCATGCCACTATTGTATAGCAATGATTTGTTGTTGAAATTTGTGATTTTTTAGCCCAAAAATCAGTCCAAGATCATGGCAAAACATATGCCTTACATCCCCCAACAATCGATCATCAATAGGCATCAAACCGCTTAACTAGGAAGCTCCAAATAAGCATAGACATCAACTACTAGTGTAGCATTGACATTTAGTGTCTATAAGCTACTGTAAATTGTTTCAAAACAATGCTATAGGACCTCAAATCAATGTTCAAGGCTTGGGAGGCTTCAAAGCATATCAAGCATCATTGCCAGGGGTGCCACAATGATCTAGGAGCAAGGCATGACATCATTTGATGTGGGGAGCTGCTATCCACTTCAGCCTACAATAGGCACTGTTCACGCTAATCTCCGTGGGGTTGTTGCTCATGTTTTTATGCTAGTTAGGGCGGTAGAAGCTCAAGGGGGTGCCAAAGAAGGCACACAACAAGCCTAAGTTTCCCCACAAAGGCCTATGTCAAGATATGGAGCCAACAAGATACAATGGTGCTGGCCTCTTCTTCTTCTCAAACCTATAGACCTGTAACCAGCATGAAACCCTAAAGAAGATGAATGAATACCTTTTTTGGAATGCCTTGAGAGTGCCCAAAGGGGCCGAAAAGTTGCTCGGGAAGCCGAGGAGTGACGGGAGCTTGAGAGAGTTGGCTATGGCTGCCGAGAAGGAGACCCAATGAGTGTAGGGATTCATAGGAAATTAAAGACACCACGAACCAAGCTCGAGTAGTCATGAATCCAAGCTCTGATACCAATTTGTGCATTGACACCACCTAAAGAGTTGCTTCATCATTCCCTCATCGATAAATCTCAAACTATGAGCAGTAGGTTTAACCACAAATGATAGACAACGGCTAAATATCTCTTCCTCCAATAATGCCTAAGATGGAGCCATAAGGGCCAGAAGAAGTGTCCAATGCTGAGCAAGAAGTAGGAGTGGTGGAGCATAATGGTTGATGAAGGTAGAGTAGGAAAGCCCCCTAAAAATGTGCCAAAATTTGTAGGATGCTCTCCTAGGGCTTCTCCTACTGTCCTCGACCCTCTAAGGTCACTTGTTGGTAATAATAAAATGACCTCTTAAAGATAATAAATGAGTTGGAGAAGGTGGGGATTTGACGTTTATCTAAGATGAATGAAGGTATGGTCGCTATGCAACCTTGCTTCTTTGAAGCTCTTTGTAGGGTCACTCTACCTACATGCCAAATCTAGACGAAAAGATGCATATCAATCATGCGCTCCCTCAAGCCAAGTCTACTCACGGTCTCTCACCTCATGAGGTTTCCTACCATCTTGACTTGCTCACTCAACTTGTCACAAATGAGAATCCGCAACTCCTCAAGCAAGAAGACAACCAAATAAAAATAGTTGATGCAAGAGAACTCATCGCATGTAGTCTCAATGTCCGTTGAGAGCTCCCAAGCTCCAATGACTCCACCGATGCACACTTCGCACTTCTCACTCTGTTGTCCTTCACACACAAAGAGTCGATCTATGTCACTCGTTCCTCCAAGCCTATGTAAGTCCACCTCCTCTCTCTCTCTCTCTCTCTCTCTCTCTCTCTCTCTCTCTCTCTCTCTCTCTCTCTCTCTCTCTCTCTCTCTCTCTCTCTCTCTCTCTCTCTCTCTCTCTCTCTCTCTCTCTCTCTCTCTCTCTCTCTCTCTCTCTCTCTCTCTCTCTCTCTCTCTCTCTCTCGCTCTCTAGCTCTACAACAAAGTCTTTACTCTTCCACCTCTCATACTGGGAAGATCCCAAGAAGGTGAGGGGAAGCAATGGAATTTTGCTACAATAACCAAGAGCAAACTCACAAGCTCTCACAAGACTCTCCCTATCTATCTAAGGTCTTGCATGCAAGACATGGCCACACAGAGAAGAAAACAAGACTATGAAGAAGAAAAGAGATAAGCCTTCTTTGCATTAGTCAATGGAATGGTTACAATAAGGTTTTTCTCACCATATATATATATGACCTTTAATTTAAGATTTGTGCTAGGTCTATGTTTCAAGGGTGCCCACTGCTTGTGGTCTCTTCATGCATGTTTGTAAGTCTTGTGACCTATCCTTTAGACATCCTAACTCACTCCACTTGTGTGCCCTTAAATGGGCATTAATTTACAATTTGCATAGGAGTGAGCCCGACACTTCAGAATGATTTTACAAAAATTTATTTGAACCTTCCCAATATTGATTTTAATTCCTAATCTTTCTAGAGCAGCCAATGCCTTCATATTGTTTTTGTCATGTTTCTCTTTTGACAATCCTCTTTTACTCTAGGCTTTGAATTGTACCAATTGGATGCTGTTAGTGTATCTTCAGGCCGTCACTTTGGGGTTCTCCTTAATCCTTATACATATCCCACTTTTCACTTCTTTTAACACATGTTGCTTCTTTTTGTATACACTCATTGCTTGTTGCTTCCTACTTTTGTAGCTCTTTTGCAAAAAAGGTTAACGCTCTCTTTCCCAAGCTAAAGTAGAATGGCTAAAGCTCCTTGAATGCCTATTCTGATACCAATTGAAAGGGAGAGAGAAATAGAGAGAGAGAGAGATAAGACCACAAGTAGAAGCAAGAGCAAGAGCTATGAAGGTTTGAACTGAAGAGAGCAAGACCGATGAGTGGGGAACTCCAACAATCACATTGTGTAACCTACCTTCCCTTTATTATTCTATCATAGTAAACAATAAAGAATAAAGATGACAATGATAGATGGCCACAAACCTGCAATGTATAGGTGTGCAATCACTGAGTACAATGTAAATATATGCAGCTATGCACAAATAAACTTTGGCACCCAACATGTGACATCTCTTGGAGGCTTAAACTATAGTCACATTTACACATACATTAACATTGTATATAGCATATGTCAAATGTGTAGATGTACCTCCTAAGATTTTGCAACATTTTTCTATCATTCCTCACATCCAATATATGTTCAAGTGAATCCATTGGAAGCTCATGACATGGCATGCCTCTCATCTATCAACTAGTGGTAAGTGGAGAATTCCTACAAAGACACCAATGTGGGCCAAACTTCAAGGAAGATCAAGAAATTCTAGATTGGATATGAATTGTGTAAATCCATTTCAGATCAAGATCCCTTGTGGGAGCTTTCGCTCAATCGCCAAGACCCACGGACCACTGATTGCTTCAAGCGTTCCAAGCGAGCTCTCATAGCTATCTCTCACCTAGCCGACGCATCATCGATCCTCTCGGGGTGTAGTGAGCTTACCTTGATACCGAAATGAGTTGCCTCCTCCCTCACACAAGTCGATAGCCCCACAATCCTAGATGCTAGCTCAAGCATCCTCAAGCCTCCTCCATCTCCAAGCTCCATTCTCCATAGCCATGTGCAAGGTAAGAGAAGGGAAGGGAAGAGAGAGGAAAAGAGAAGAGGAGATGGTGAAGAGCTTCACCCTCTTGATCCCTCACTTCCACACACTCTCACACTCCCTCCCTCAAGAGTACACACACTAGCAAGAAGAAGAGAAGAAGAGAAGAAGAGAAGAAGAGAGGACTCTTGTTAGCCACACACCAAAGAATGAGCTTTCATTCACTTTTTGAACTTTATATATACAAACCCTAAAACCCCCATGGGTGCCCATCCCTTGTTACATGACTGGCCATTGTGGCAAGGTCCCTTTTCCTAAATCCCTCTTCTTGCTTCATGCCTATACCTGTCTATTCCTTTACAAGTGGCACAGGAGGGAGCCTGGAGCTCTTTTACAAGAGTTTTTTGAGTTTTTTGAGGCACCTTTCCTTTAAAATTGCTCTTTTTGCCTCAGTTTAGTTTTTGAGACCGCCTCTACGCCTTTGCTACCTTTCTATTCTTTTTGTGATTTTTTCTTTATTTTTTTGCCATTCCGATTTGAGATTAACATCGCCTCATATAGTATATGGCCAATGGTATTAATGAACTATAATATCCCATTGTCCATGAAAGTAAGAAAGGTTATGTCATCTCTTTAAACTTGGGGGAAGCAAAAAGTCAAGAATACAAATGTGTGTCTTTAGCGCCTTTGTTGAAGAGTTACAGATAATTTGGAGAGGTTTTGAAATGCATTAGATATGTTGTCCTCCATCATTTAAGGTCTTCACATTAAAAGTTGTCTTAATGTGAATGATGCATAAATTTTCAGGATATGCCTTAATCGCATTTGTATATATGTTTTTAGGTCTCTCTATATCAAACTACCATCTAGGCTCCATTTGCAATTCATCATTAGTTTCTTTAAGGTTGAAGAGCTTGAAGAAGGTCACCAATGAGAGTTATAATAGATTTCTACCTCTTGATTATCCCCAATGAGTTGTCTTGAATGGAATCCCACCACAAATACTTAATATTGGAGATTAGAATGATTTATGGAATCATGTGGAATGTTTGTCTTTACTTTGCATGACTTGATGAGTGGCCAATCCATTGTTTATATTGAAGGGATCAAGTTTAACATTGACTACCATATGTGCATCATTTCTCAGTTATTTAGATACTCTGCCTTCTTTTGATTACACTATTGGACCCATCTCAAAATTAACGACCTTCTTGATGCTATGTATATATTAAGAACATGGGGCCTAAGATTTGGAACCATCTAGTATGGGATTCTATGCATGTAAGGGAGGATCTACACACATAGCCAAGAAGAGGGGATCATGGACACAAGAGGCACCAAATGGAAAGGTCATTCTACCTTACATATCATGGATATAAATAAAGGAGGAAAGTTGTATAAGATAATCCATTACACCATTTTGTACTCCCACAAAGATGTTTGAATGGGGCCTTCACAAACACCATAGGGAGAGATAAGAAAACAAAGATGAACATCTTCTTGTGGTCATAGCAATATGATGAGAAGAGACTAATGATATATGAAGAAGAAAGACAAGAAGACAAAGGGAGAGGGTGATCCTTCATATGCACCATGGGTGTATTATGTCATACCCTTCCCGTCTAAAAGCAAGTGAAACCTTGATAAATGAGCTTTTAGAGCAAGATTTTTTTGGTAACCTCCTATTTTTTATTCCACATAGTTCACTTGTTTCACTTTTTTTTGTAACAACTCTCTTTATAATACCTTCACATGCACCGCTATTAGTACCACTAGCTCCTCCCCCACTACCACCAACTCCTCCTCTTATACCACCAGCATCTCCTTCTCCTCCTCAACACCACCACACCCCCATCTTTCTCTTTCTCTTCTCCTAACTCTCTCATTCTCCTCCCCCCCCCCCCCCACACACACACACACACACACACTCTCTCTCTCTCTCTCTCTCTCTCTCTCTCTCTCTCTCTCTCTCTCTCTCTCTCTCTCTCTCTCTCTCTCTCTCTCTCTCTCTCTCTCTCTCTCTCTCTCTCTCTCTCTCTCTCTCTCTCTCTCTCTCTCTCTCTCTCTCTCTCTCTCTCTCTCTCTCTCTCTGAGACTTAGATATGAAACTGAACTCATACATCCATTGGTGATAAATCCTTGCATTTTCTTTAGAAGCACATAAAACATATATTCTTATTGCTTCATTACATGCATCAATTTTTCTCCCAACAATGCATGCTACCATACTTTAGAAAACCAAAAATCATGTGTGTCTCTTGAAACATAAGAGTGTTTCACATTTTGCATTGTATGAATATACTACACAAAAATAAACAAAATAGGTAGCATGACACAAGTTAAAAGATACTAATATAGAAAATACAAATATAATTTCAAGCCAACTCCATGATGGAGGTCGAACATGTGTTCTCTAACCAAGTCTTGGACACCCCCATGAAAACTTGCTAATCCTTGTAGATACAATAGCACATATTCCAAGAGGACAACATCCATAGGATTCCCCTCAAATGTAGGTAGACATATAAAAGAGCTATGTGGGTTTCTTTGTTGTAATCCATATACAGTGTCATTGGAGGCTAAACTATGGCCACTCAATATCACCATAAAATTTCATAAAATCTAGATTGGCTTGCTTTTTTCCCCTTTATTGATCTTTAGTAATTGCCTTACACCTCCCTTGATCGTAAAGAAAGACAAATAGTAGTGCTCTTACAATCTCTTTATACATTAACTCCTTATTACTTGAAGTAACTCCCCTAGGCTCACCTTCTTTATCAAGCTCCATATAGCAACATCAAAAAAACCATGTATATTCACTAGAAACTTTGAGAGGCCTCAATCTCCAAGGGTTTCATTGGTAAAAATCCCATTTACTTGAGATGCATATGCATAAGCACCCCATTTAGATCAAACATAATAAGCTTCCTTGTTGTTGGGAGCAAGTGGCAAATGATATAACAAAATGTGAGATTACATATGTAAGGCCATGAAATAAAAAAACATCATTATCTTTTTCCATTATAGAAGCTTAGTTATTTATGTCACATTTTCCCTTAACAATCTCCTCTCTTCAACAAAGAATACAAGAATATGACTTGTCTACAAAAATCCAATGCTGCTAATGCAAGATCATCACAACTTGCATTATAATCCCATATTGCATCCCCTTCTCTTGTATATAAATATTTGCCAGAAAATCCTCCAAAAGGCAATGTTACATTGCATGCCACCTATAGCATGCATTATTGACAAAAAATCCACAAGTGATACTAAGGTGCTAAGAGAATATTATGGGTTAAGAATCACCTCTTAATCAATATGAAAATAGGGGATCACACTAACCTCTCATGGAAGATCTCATCATATCTTGTACCCAATTATCCATTGTTATATCAACTTGTAGGAATTCTAGAGGGATGATTCTTCCATAGTTGACATTTATATGCATGTACACTAGTATTTGTATGACATGTAGCTACATTTCAAATACAAATAGTAGTATTATCAAGTGAAGTTTAAAAATGGAGGAACTAGATTTAATATTCTTACATACAACTTATATGAGCATAATGCAAACTAACACTACTTACCTCTCCTCCAACATCACATATAGGTTCTCACTATAGACCATCTATGTCGTGTGCAAAGTCCAACATTTTTACCCCAACTCAATTTGTCGGTACCCATCCTCCACAACGTACTCAATGAGCTCCACATGAAGGGTATATTAGCAATGAAAAATAAGAGCCTTGTGTCCTTTCAACAAGCAATCAATCAAGTCCATGACATTAAAAAACGCCCCCTAGCATGGCAATTCCATAATTGAATCTACTCACCCCAATCCATGCACTACACTGTCTCTATGTAGATGAACCATCGTGATGTCACTTGCATCATTTGTTATTTCTTGATTAACCTTGATCAATTTGACTAGACCTCATCCAATGCCTCCACTAATTTAGAGAAAGATTCATTTAGCTAATCACTTTTTAACGCATCCCCTAGAGTACAGGGGCCAAAAGAGTGTCACAAAAATGTAACCTCTTTGATCTTCTTCTTCACACTTCAATTTCTGGCATAGAAAACCATCAACAGCATGTCTGAGCCAAAATTTTTCTTTGTGTGAGAAAGGGTGGAAAGAATCAAAGGCTTTCCTTTCAAAAAAATTCAGTTGCACTTAGGGACTAGAAGGTGAACAAAACAGTAACCTTCATCCACCAATCAACTTTATTTTTGCTTTGTTTCCCTCAATAGTCAATTGAGAAATACACTAAAAAATGAGACTTTTTGGGGGGTACTATTGTAACGTTACTAGGGCCCACTACCCTGCTGGCCCCTATACCCTATTTCAAATACGTTACAAAGGATGGTGCACCTCTCCACCTTTGTCAACTTTGAAGGATGGGAGGCACTAACCTGTAAGGATGCCTCTACATCAATGATAGTGTAGCCCTGTGTAGATAAAGCTGAATGTATTCAAGACCCATTTGTTGCACTTGCTCCTAAGGCTTCTCTAAATTTTGCACTTTATATTTCTCTTTTGCATTAGTTTTATGTATAATGAGCTTAATACGTGGCGATTATAAGCTTTTTATGATCCAATTCTAATGCGCACACACACGCACACACACACACACACACACACACACACACACACACACACACACACACACACACACACACACACACACACACACACACACACACACACACACACACACACACACACACACACACACACACACACACACACACACACACACACACACACACACACACACACACACACACACACACAGTCTTAATGAATTTCAAGTTTATCATAAAGTAGTACAAGTCTTGTGTGTAGATTAAGAAGCCAAAAATGTGAACTAAGTAATGAATAAGTCTCTCACCAACGATAGGTCCATGGCTCTAGTGGGATTAGGTTGACTATTAACATGCCTTATGGTGATAGCTAGTCATTCTTCCCTCGATGACATGTTATAGTTACTAATACACAAGAAATTGCTCAAAATGCATAAACATAACTTTCAGTAGTTTTAGGATTGTAGTTTGATGCTTACTTATGATCACTTTTACATACAATTCTCAAAGTGGTGAATCTTTTCCTACCTCCTTGTCATGTAGTAGGTTGATAGTTAACAATGCCCTTTTCGGTCTACAAATCAAGTAGACTTGCAAGGAGGAGGACCTCACCATGATGGGATGTTACAAGTCCATTACTTTGATTTTCACATCATGATGTAGCAATAACACATGTAGAGGCACCTTTTGCACAAGACCAAAGGGACCTTTTGCATTGCTTGCAAAGGTCACCAAAATACATAGGGGCACCTTCTTCTCTCACATTGTCTCTTCTTTGTGATGGGTATTTGGTAAGAAGTCTCCTTGTTAGTTCAAATAGTTGATGATTTTTATCTCTCCTCCCCCACACATTCTCTCTCAATGTAACAACTTTAGAAGATGTGCATATAATATTAGTAGCATGGCCATAGGGCTAGGATACAATGGGTTTGATGTGAAGATTTGTTGCAATTGGACATGACTGGGATGTACTATTATTGTGCAAATAATGACATCATGGCACAAAAATCTTAGTGCTAGCATTTTTTGAGAACTTAGTTGATAATCCTACCTTTGTGTGCATCAACAAAGTCCTTCCTTGAATTTTTATTGCATTGTTCCTTCCTCTAGCATGTCATATATACGAAATATTTAAGTGAGTAATTTTGGCATCCAAATTTAGAAATGGAAAGAAAGTCAATCACCTTGATAGAGGGAGGGCAAAGGGTGGTAGCGATGGGGGTGTGGGTGATGATGGTGTTTGGATGATGATGGGAGGATAAATTATGGCTAGTTGAACACAGGATTGGATGATGGTGACTAGGGTAAGTAGGATATGTTAATGTAATTGGGATTAGAGGGGGGGGGACAGAGAAGGGTACAAGGGGGTAGATGGGAGCAAGAGAGGGTAGAAAATAGGAATTTGGGTATTTAAAGGTGGGCAAAAATATAGGGGGATAGGCAAGAGATAGATGGAGGGATACATGGCTTTGGAAGGAGTAAGAGGGGGTAGAGGAGGGTAGTGAGTGTAGATAGGATGGCAAGAGTAGGGGGATTGACTCAGGATAGGTTGAGGTAAGTGGAGATTTGGGTGAGGGGGAGGGGGAAGGTGGGGGGGGGGGGGGGGTGGGTAGAGAAGGGTACAAGAGGATAGATGAAGGAATGGGGATACTACAATGATGCTATGAGAAGTCCAATTTAGTGAAAAAGGCTGTGTTGGCCTCCACTAAAGACAACCTAGGAACAAATGAGCCCTCCCAAAGAGATGTAAGTTAAAATGCTTGCTTATGAGGATCTCCCTCTAAATATGTTTCTAAGATGGATTAATCTAAATCTACATGGTGAACATGTAGCCCCATGATTTCTGCACAACCACACCTTCCCCATGCAGCCCCATGATTTCTGCACAACCACACCTTCCCCATGCAGCCCCATGATTTCTGCACAACCACACCTTCCCCATGCAGCCCCATGATTTCTACACAACCATGCCTTCCCTTCAACTAACTCTAACAACTCATTGACCAAAATGAGTGCACCAAGAGCTTTAAGTAGAGTGATAATTGTGTAGAAGGCCTTTATGTCAATGAGATACTCCAATATGTGAGACACAAGGAGCACCTCATAATAAAGAGTCAACATTGATGCACCTAGATTATTAAGGACTACCTCTCCGTGGTCCATCATCATCACAATCTTTGAATATCTCAAACATCTCAAGCTACATGGTTAAAACCACAGTAAAGAAATCCATCTACACAAGCCAAGATATCAACATGGAGACTTTTAGTGAACTTAATCGTTCCCAAAACATCACTCAACATGGAAGTAATATCCCATATGTAAGATCCAACACCAATGACTCCATGAAGACAAAAGCACTCAAAACTCAATCAATGAAATTTTATGTTCCAATACGCACCTTCAATGCTATGTCTTAGGCTACATTTAAAAAAACAAATAAACCTTTGCATTTTAAAGGTTATCTAAACCTTTCTATATTGACCCTTCATAGAAGTCACTAGCTCGCATACTATGTGAGACATACCACCCATTGTTAACACATGTCAGAGACCATGAAGTAGGCAAGTGCCACATGTAGAGAGTAGATATGCCCTAGCTAGTGCAAGTTCATGGGATTGGACAATGTAAAGAAACTCAATCATAATAATGATCACATAAGAGTTACACCAAAGCAACAAAAAGTGAAAATTGTAGTATTTGGTGCTTGTTGGTAGTGTGGTCTTATTTACAAAATTTTGTGGTGGCAACAAAGAAATATCTAACTTTTATTCCTTTATCTCTATTAAAGAACTAGCCCATAATGAATCCAAATCACCTAATTATGTCTAAAGTTAGGCTTCCAAGTTTTTTGGAAATAAGAAAAAGATCAGTGCTACCATTGGCTTAGTTAGAGATAAGATGGCTTTCCAACGGCTTCAAAAGCATGTATGGGGATCAAGTCAAACTCCAAAAATTTGCCACAACTTTCAAGGGGAAAGCTATGGATAGGTATAGTACGTACGGCATTGGTCATTTTACAACTTATGATGCACTCAAAACTACCTTTTTAAAGTAGATTTTCGAAGGATAAAATAGCCATTGATGTTCTAAAGAAATTAAAGCAAATTAAATAGAAGTCTATGCTTATGCAAGTTTATGCACAAAAGTTTGAAGTTTTTGTTGAATATATTGGATGCTACATAGATAGATTATTAGTAGAACTACATAGTTCCTATTTTGTAAAGGGTCTTAGATAAGACCATAGCAAGTGCAATTGCTAATATTGAGTTCCAAGTTGATGGTGCTATAAATGTCTTAGCTAATGTTACCCAAAGTGTGGAAAAGAGACTTGGAAAGAGGATACTACTACCCGAAGGGTGGAAAAGAGACTTGGAAAGAGCAAGTTCAAAAAGAAAGCTAGCAAGGAGTCATTTGGCTTTGAATCAAAAGATTTTGATACTCATGTTAGCTGTGAGGATGAGGATTCTTCCTCAGAATCAAACTCCACGAGTGAGTCAAGTGATTGAGATGATGAAAGGGGAAAAAGAAAACAAAGAAGATATAGAAAGAAGTAAACAAAGGAAAGATAGAGTCCTCTAAGGACTAGAGGAAAATTAAACATGAAGATGAAAAGGTAATCTTAGAAAAAAGGCTAGAGAAAATTAAAAATTAGATGATGGATATATGGGACTAATGAATACTCAGTGGAATGTGAAGTCCTGTACTATATTGTCAAAAGATTGGATATGAAGAAAAAGAGTGTTGTTATATCCCAAATATGAGGAATGCTAGGTGCAACCAACACTGCAAGTAGCACCTATAAATTAGAATGTACTTGAGACGGCACTAGAGAGAGGATTCAAAGGAGTTGGTAGAAAGGGTTAACCACTAAAATAGTGAAACAATGCCTAGCCAAGACCATGGATAGCAAAGGCTAAGAGGACCTTGCTGCTACTATGGAAGGTAGGGATATATGTCACAATTGCACTGTGGGTTATGGCTACACCATATGGCTAAAAGAGGAATGCAAACCAAAAATGAGGAAGAAATGTAACCGGCAAGAGTAGCTCACAGTCAACAACAACCATTAGCACTCGCAATAGTTGTCCTAGTAGAAATCATGAAGAGATCACTAAGGGGTAGAGTCCATAGGCCACCAGCTAAAGTAGAGAGCTTAGGAAGTTGTGATAATAAGGTGTCATGCAAAGGGTGGAAACCTACGGGGCAACAATGGGTGTTGGCCCCACAAATCCTCTGTAGGTAACCACAACTCCTATGTAGGAAAATGGCAACCTGATGTAAGCAAACAATAGCTTTGAGCAAGTTATTAGAAATTCTATGCAAGAGGGCCAAAAGATTGATGAATAATTGTAGAAATTACAAGATAGTCAGCAAATAGAGGCTAAAGAGGCTTTTTGTTGGATAAAGCCAATTAATAAGCAATCATAGATGCAAAGCTAAAATTTAAGCATACCATGAACAAGTCAACAAGAGTTTTTGAAGATGGTATGCAAGAGATAAATCTAGATCCTATGACTAGTTCTAAGCTTATTGAAATAAATATTTATGTTGATGAAGACTATAAACAATAGTTGGTATAGCTTTGCCAAGAGTTTTAATATTTGCATGGGAATACAATGTTATGAAAGGCTTTGATCCTAGGGTATACTAACACCGCATTAACTAGAAAGCCAAACCTATAATGTAGAAGAGGTACCACATGAATTCCAATTATGAGAAGCAAGTGAAGGAAGAGATTGATAAGCTTCTTGGAGTTTTTTTCATTAAACATGTTAATGAAGTCACATGGCTTTCACCTTTTGCTATTGTCCCAAAAAAGAATAGGAAAAATCGGGTTTGTGTGGACTACATGAAGTTGAATGCTGCTATTGAAACACAACCTTTTCCTCTTCCATTTATTGATTCTATCCTAGATGGTATTTTTGGACATAAGATTTATATTCAAGGAACAACCAATTCAAAATGCACCATGAGATAACATGCACAAAATGGCATTTATAATGGAATGGGGAGCATTTGTAAGTATGGTCATGAACTTAGGGCTCAACAATGGTCCATCATAGTTTCAAGGAGTAGCTTACAAGACCTTTGATCCATACTTGACAACAATCATGAGGGTTTTCATCAATGTGTGTTTGGTGAAAATTTTGATCACTTGTAGCATCTTAGGTTATGTTTTGAAAGATGCTAGAATATCGGTATCTCATTGAAATTGTTTAAATTAGTAGTTTACTGATAAGTAGGGAGTATTGTTTGGGTACATTATTTCAGAAGAAGGAATGGCTATTGAACCATAGAATATTCAATTGGTTCAAAATCAGACATTAATGAGATGATATCTAATATCAAACAATAGGTTAAAATTGGAGAGTTGAATTGAAAGAAAATACATGATATGGATATACATTTGGAGCCGATGTCTACTAGTGAGGCGGCACAACATGAAGAGTACCCTCAAACACAATTTGTTTCTAATTCTCATGTAGTTCATGAGCACTCTAGCTCATGAATGGGCTTTTCTATCATTATACTTTTACTCTCATCATGACTTGTGTATGCTTTTTTCTTTGAGTGGGTTATATAGCCACGTTAGCAAGCTATGAGCATCCTAGAGGGCTTTGTTCATAACTTCTATTTGTGGCTCATGTTGAGGTAGAATGCTTCACATGAGGTATAACCATACTCTCTTTTTTTTTCCAAGTAAAATGTGGCTAATTATATTACTTTAAAAACCAGATTACAACGGAATGTTCATGCTCAACAGACAAGCTACAAGCTGATGCAAAGTCACAAATACATAATGTACACAAGCCTCTCAAGGCGGTCTAGGGGGGATTGGGGCAAGAAGCCAAAGGCGAGGGGGGGGGAGGGGAGGGGTGTAGCGCCAACTGGGGATGCCTGCCTGCATCACGAAAAATAGGTCCTAGCAGCCCTAAGTGAACATGAAATGACAACAGAGCTCATGATGAGCCCTGGACTCGCCCTGCACCTGATCCCATTGACCACAGAGGGAGTGGATGATGGAGGTCCAGAGCTCTGCTAAGGTCACATGTACTGACAATCTCTCTCCGCCGAAAGCCTCCTGACACTATGCCTTCCAAATCTGCCATCCAATAAGGCTCCCTATGATCTACCATACCTTCGAGCAGTCTAATGTGGGCTCCAATACCTGTCGGATGGGTAGAGCCTCCAAACCTACCATTGCGCACGACCCTGCCTCGATAATGAATATCGTGTCCTCCATCCCGACCTCATACAGAAGGTGACGGCCCTGGCTGATTGCCTGCCAACAGAAAGATCCCCATGAGATACATCCAAGACTAGATGTTATACGATGAAGGATACGCCAAGCTCCTCTCCACACGAGCTACATCTCCTCACATGACCAAAGGCAGTGCTTCGGGGTTTCCAGAGGCTGCTGTGTGTAGCACTTACAACCTCCCTCCTTCTGCACCTGGGCAAGCCAACTTCCCACTGCCAAGCCTCCATGTGCCATCAGTCATAAGAAATACGACACCCTCCTCGGCCTCCGGCTATCCCATAGGCAGCACAAAAGGTCCGTCAGAAAGGTTTCACAATGTTGTGCTCTGCCTAGTGTCTGCTATGTGATGGCGCCCAATCCATATCCTCCTGCATCAGTACGTGTATGCCAATCCTGGCAGTGTACTCTAGGAACCTAGGTGGCTTCTTGGCAACTGTCGTGTCTGGCCATACCCACTCTCTTGGATCCCACTCCAGCTCATCAAGTGGTCTGCCCTCCCAAATTCAAAGGCACCACTCCCTAGGCTCCTCCCGAAGACATAGAGGTTCAATTGCCATGTCTTCCCTAGAAGGCCCACCACTCGAATCCTTCTCCACAGGAGGGCGGCTATCCCCTCATCTTGCTGCCCTTTGTCAAGGGCCAGACGTCCCCTCTCATGCATTGCGAAGAACGTCCCATGACGTCGCCCGCTCTACCTACCACCTGTAGGGGATGCCTGCTAGTGAGAACCTAGCTGCCCATACCTCCCCAGGCTCTATCGGCTCTCGTATCGGGGGAGCAAGCCACTCCAAAGGTATTGTTGCATCTATCTCCCTTCTCCTCAACTCCACTCCCCTCTAGTAGCCTGATACTCGCTGCAACACCTCCTCGTCCACCATCTTGTACACCTCCCACCATGTTTTGATTGTACAAGCTAGGTCGGCCTCCCAACCAACCCACCAAATGTGGGGACGCTCGCCAATCTGTGCTCCTTCCCGATCTTTGACGTGGGGATTCCAGATCACGGGCTGACGATCTATCTCCTCCTGACATCCTGGGGGCTCTGTATTAGGGCCTTACGGAGGCCTTGCCACACGCGGAGTAGGCTGTGTAGGAAAGGTGATCTAGAGGGTGATCTGGGCTAACATGAAGATCCATCTCAAGGACGGCCTCCACTCACCGCCAAGACTCAATCTACAGTTCTGAAGGCCCTCCTACAATATGACCTTCCAGGTTTGCCCACCTGGTATGAGGCCGCGGACAACTAGCTTGCCCAAGAGGGCCATACTCTAATATTCTAGATTTATGATCCCGAGTCCTCCCTCTGACCAATGTTGTATAATGGTCGCCCACGCCACCTTGGCCCTGGAGTCCCTGGAACCATCTGACCCTGACTAGAGGAAGTTTTGCACTAGGCGGTGGAGCTACGCTACGCAAGATGAGGAGAAGCACCAACACAAGGCAATGTACCAGGCCGTCGCTAGGAGTACCTGGTTGACCACCAGGGCTTGGCCGGCTTAGTGAGAGACGAGCCATGCTTCAGTAGGTTAGTTTCCTCCAAATAGTATCGAGGACAAAAAGAAACTACTGGGCAGGAGTGATGTCGAGTCCCATTTGGAACCCAAGATACTGGACGGTCTACCCTCTGCTCACCCATCTAAATCCCAGGTGGACGCCCCACTTTGTGCTAGAGTTCGGGTCTGTGAGGAAACCAACCAACTTTTTCCAGTTGATTTTCACTCCTGCTGCAGAACAGAACACATCAAGAGCCAGCCTCACTCTCTCTAGCATCAACTCATCGTCCTCTATGTAGAGTGTTGTGTCATCTGCGTACTCTAAGTCTAACAACTTAGTCTCCTCTCTCACTAGAAGTCGAAGTCCTCGTATTCTGCTCACACATGACCTGAGGAAGTGAGACATCTCCTCTGCAAAGAGTAGAAACAGGTATGGGGCCAGGGGGCAGCCCTATCGAACCAATCTCTCCAGCCGAAACTCCTCCCCTCACCTTCTGCCTATGAGAACCCTGTTGGTGGCCGATCTGTAAAGGATGGAGACCCCACGAATCCTAACCTCACCATGGTGCCCTCTAGGAAATCCCAGTCCACCCTGTCATAAGCTTTCTCGAAATCCAAGAGTAGTATGGCCAGTCTCTGCCCACTGTGTTAAGCCCACTCTATCTCCTCAAAGAAGGTAAATACATTGTCTAGGATGCTCCTATCCTGGACAAAGCCTGCCAATCATCTTTGCCAATGCCTTATAGGCCACTGACAATAAGGTGATCTGTCTCCACTAGGAAAGCTCCAACCGGTCTCCCCCTTTGGGGAGAAGGCTAATAAGGCCTGCGAAGAGACTCCTTGGCATCTATTCTGAAGTGAAAATCTCCTGGAAGGCCAACAATAGGGGGTCCTTCACCACTTCCCAGTAGGTAGGGAAGAAGGGCTTAGATAGGCCATCCTCCCCCGGGCATTTCTGCCCATCATGTGTATGGAAAGCCTCCTCTAATTCCTTCTTGGGGGCTAGGAGGAAGCATCCCATCTCCTCTATGACGAGGGATGGGATGTGATCCCAGACCTGTTGTCTACATCTTTGTCCTAGCTGAGGCTCTCTCCAGGCACGTGTAGTAGTCGATGGCAATCTCCATCAGCTCGTCTGGGCTAGAGCAAGTCCTCTCATACTGATCCCGAAGGCTGCACATCGTGTCCCCCTTCCACGCCTAGAAGGCTGCTAAGGTTCGAAAAGAGAACTCCGAGCACCTGTCCTGTAGGCCAGCAATGGCTGCTCGCGCATGCATCTCTTGTGAGTGGAGGTTGGGATCCCTTGGTGCCTCCTGTAACAATCTTTGCATGGTTGCAAGGTCCCGCCGGAGTGCTCTCTCTTCCTCCCAGCTCTGCTACTTGGCCTGTATGGCTATCTCTTAGCAGATTCTGCTTGGGTAGGACCTCTGCAACCTCCTATGCTATCTGGTCCCTCCCGCCCCACTCTCTGGTCCAAATTTGCTCTATCTGTCTCGTCACCTCCTCCCTCCAATAGATCGAGTCAGGGATCCGACAAGAGCATGTGTTTAGGGTGGATGCTGGGGGATCAAATGTCAGGAGGACTGGGCAATGATTGGACAATGTGGTGTTTGCCAACTGCTCAATCTAGCCTCCATGAGAGCCTCCCCACTCTCCCACATAGAACCTATCCAACCGCTCCAGCAAGACTCCTCCTAGCCGCCTGTATCCCCAAGAGAAATCCAATGACCTCTCCCTCTTGTGGAAAGCAGGGTCTCTCCAGGCATCACATGCTCCTACTGCCAGCAAAAAGACCTCCCATGCCTCCTGCTCCTCCCCAGCCATGCTCGGGTAGTTTCTGCCTCTGCCCTATTGGTCCTCCAAAGCCTCTAGGTTGTTGAAGTCTCCTCCAACGATCCATGAGTCTACCTCTGGGAGTCCATCCGCGATCTCCACCCAGAACCTGTTGCATGCCCTAACCTCCGTAGGGGCATAGACGTTGAGGACTCCAAGGCACGAGTCCCTAATATCCAATCTAATCCATAGAACCCTCCCTACCACTATCGTCCTATGGACTCGTACACAAAGGCAGTGAGGCTCGGACCAATAGAGGTGCATACGCCTCCACTCCTGTCATGGGCACCTATAGCGTGCTCCCAGTAAGTGTGTGAGCTGCCCGGAAGTACCTTCCCTACCCACTAGACCTTGGTGGGGGTGAGCTTGTGCTCCTGTCCTTTAAGAAGCCACCCAGTCGTGTGAATATCTCAATCCTCCAAATCACTACTCATCCTCCACTATAACAAGTGTTGCTTTTGCTTATTTGGTTCTTCAAGGCTCCTCACTTTGGCATTCTTGTTCTAAGGCTCCTATAATTCGATCCTTTCATATAGTTTGTGCTGCAAACATTGTAGTGGGATAGCGAATCAAGTTGGATATGTTCACTTTGTGTTTGTTGTATATTGGGGCCCTTTCTTTCTAGTAACACTACAATATGCATAAATTTTTGTGTTTTTGCAAGCCCTTGAAGTTAGATAATGAGTTTTCCTAAAAAAAATTGCATAACTGAGGAGAGGTGTTTGTGGGTTTGAATATTCTAATATCATATTATATTTATTGGGGGATACTAAAGTTTAATAAGTGTCATAGCAACCTATGTGTCCACCTTTTGTGCTTTTAAGAGGTTTTTGAGATAACTCAATACATAAAGGGGTGAAAAATGAAATTACTAATAAGAAGTGCAAATAGCTAAGATTAGATGAGAACGATTTAATAAGGTTATTATTATTTTAAGTAAATCCTCAAGTGAGGTAAGATCAAATGAGTGCCATTGGCAAGTTTCTCATTGTTCTAACTGATGATTTTCTGGTGTAGCATTCATTAACTTAGAATTTCTAGCAAGGCACTCAAACAAATGTAATGGGCCTAATTGCTTTAAAGGATGAGATAAAACTCACAACCGAGTTTAAATAACTCTTATTGCTTTTCTACAAATAGGACCCCTAGAAGTCAATAAGATCCAACTCATTGTATTCCCAAGGGTTGTATATGAAAGGGGCCTAATGTTTGAAGGCCTCCAAATCATGCAATTTAACTAGATTCCATGCAATTATCAATGCCTACCAACTCATCATAAAGTCCCCCTATGTTTATGAAAGTGATATCAATATAATCACAGGAGTGAAGCTCCAAGAGGGAGGTGTTTCTTTAAAACTCCATAAATGATTAGTTTCTATTTTAAATTAAACATATGCAAAACCCAAATTTTTTGTCTCAACACGTCTTGCAAGGTGGTATCACTAGTCACTAGTTAAATAATGCAATAACTACAACAACCATATTGTTTTACTTTCTCTCTTATTCCTCCAACTAAACAATAAAGTATCTATCTTAAGCCCTTCATCATTCTTCAAGACCAAATATTGTGACTAGCCTTTTGGTTCATCACAATTCCTTATTGCCAAAAATATTTAGAAGACAATTAAACTCTTTAAAATTTTAATTGTAAAGGGAATAGCTTATTTTGCAAAGCTTCAAGTAAGTTATCATAGAAGAACCATGGTATTCGAATGGAGATAACTCTTCAAAAGCCTTGTTTCACTATTATCATCTCTTTTTTTTCAACCCCATTTCAACAAAGTAGGTCTCCAATATGTGAAGTAACATTTGAATCAAGTTAAGCATTATGCATAGTATACTCACATGTAAGATATAAAACAATCAATTCCAACATATATGAAGGATGACTCCAACATTTCATTACCCAAGTTTATAAGATAGCTCATTGCAATGCACAACTTTTGTTTTCTAAACACTACCATTTGAAAAGGAAACCTTACTTGCTTCAACCTTCCCAAATTTGAATACCTTGAGTTTGAAATCTTTATTGATGCACTTATAGTATATCTCTACTTCTTTTTTTTCAACCCCATTTCAACATTTTGTTTCACTATTATCATCTCTCTTTTTTCAACCCTATTTCAACAAAGTAGGTCTCCAATATGTGAAGTAACATTTGAATCAAGTTAAGCATTATGCATAGTATACTCACATGTAAGACATAAAACAATCAATTCCAACATATATGAAGGATGACTCCAACATTTCATTATCCAAGTTTATAAGATAGCTCATTGCAATGCACAACTTTTGTTTTCTAAACACTACCATTTGAAAAGGAAACCTTACTTGCTTCAACCTTCCCAAATTTGAATACCTTGAGTTTGAAATCTTTATTGATGCACTTATAGTACATCTCTACTTCTTTGGAATTTAATTAAAGAGATCCTCCCCTTGTTGGAATGGATGGATGGATGGAGAGAGAGAGAGAGAGAGAGAGAGAGAGAGAGAGAGAGAGAGAGAGAGAGAGAGAGAGAGAGAGAGAGAGAGAGAGAGAGAGAGAGAGAGAGAGAGAGAGAGAGAGGAGAGGGAGAGGGAGAGGGAGAGGGAGAGGGAGGGAGGGAGGGAGGGAGGGAGGGAGGGAGGGAGGGAGGGAGGGTGGGTGGGTGCCAAAGTAGAATTGGATTTCACACAATCAACATATTGTAGCCTTCACAAGGGACTAGACAATGATAATTATTTATTAAAGCTTTGATCAACTATTAAGGGGACCCCCTACAAGTGAACAACACAACCCTAGGAATATATTAGAATTCATTGAGACAATTTCCAAGGTCAAATGGAAGTAAGTAGGCACTCCTTGGTTGTAGGGAATTATATCCACTTTAGCAGAGATCTTTCCTCTCATAAACTCTAACTTTATGAAGCATTGATATACTTCATCAATGAGAGGATGAGTATTTTTCTTAATGGTGACCCAATTTTTTTGCCTTTTGGAGTCAATATAAAGTCAATGATGGATCATCCTTTCCTTCTAGAAGGAAAATATGCTTGAATTGCTTAAATGATTATGTCTATAAGTTTCAGTCAATGATAAACCTCGAGCCCATGTATACAAAGTAATATGTAGAAAGAGCATCTTGTTTTTAGTTTTCTATTACACTACTCTAAGTATATATATATGCATGACTACATGCACTATTATAGAAGCTACTATTTACACAAGAAAATAGAATACATAACTAGACTACCAAAACCATTGAAGAACAGAGAAGAAGGCCAAGAATGAACATCCATATTCTTCAAGAAACTAAAGAAATAAGAAATAGGACAGGAAAAGGCATGTAAGGAGAAAAATACCTTATATTGGAATTGAACAAGAACCTCCCCCACTTTCTTATGATAGATACAACCCTTCTTTACTTGAGATAAAAGAAAATGTTTCCTCTTTTATTTTTTCATTATTTAGCAATGTTTAGTGATTGTATGTTGAGTTCTATAATGTCTAGAATCTACCATATATAAAATCTATTATATGCTAGTTTGGCTCTTATGTTCAATAAATTTTCATGATGCTACATATACATGATGATGTGCTTAAGGTATAATTGGCTCTAGTTTGTTGATCATGAATTTAGAAGAGCCATTTGTATATACTACCAAAATTGTAGTATTTGAGCTTGATATTTCAAGTGTTCTACTTTGGGGGGGCGGGGGGGAGAGAGAGAGAGAGAGAGAGAGAGAGAGAGAGAGAGAGAGAGAGAGAGAGAGAGAGAGAGGCGTTATATACCTTTTTTGTGCTCATGGGCCTTCCTTTTCGAAAGGAGTCAAGCTCTCATTACTCATTCAGAAACAAAAAAATGTTATTTAAAAAGTTTGTTTCTTAACTTTAGTAAGCTAGATTTCATTTTTCGAATAAGTTTCATCATATAACCATATTCATTATAATAATAGAAGCCCTTATGGGCAACACAAATGAATTATAAGAAGTGAAAGACAACATTATTTATTTGAGCATTCAAGTTGAGGTCTCCTAATATAACACGTGTTGAATTGTTTAATGATAGTGTTTTCATGACTCTAAGTCTTGCATTGGGCACCTTATTTAAAACTTGTGATGCAAACTATGTATATGTTGAAGGACAATACATGCCTTTGTTTTCATAATTTACATCCCAAAATGTTTTTGTTTCCTTGAGCAACATGTGTCTTTGACTCTTTCATTAGTCTTTTTGAGCATGATCTTTGCACTTAGAAAAGCTCAAATAATGAAACATTATTGCTCAATGAGGTGGAACTCATTAAAATAAAAAAATAATGTTCTTGAATCTTTTTATACCTTATTAGAATTATCGGAGCACAAAATAATTCAAGTTCATGCAATATCGACCTTGCATTTATAAGGAAGACATGCAATAGAAAGTGCCTTAGAATTCAATTCAAAGCATTGGAGGTTATCTCAAAATTGAAAATTGCATTCCTAGGCATTGGAGACTTTTCGAAAACTTATGATCAATTTCTTAGGCTTAAAAAATTGCATGAACTTGTGTTTTCCTCCTTTTGTAGCTCGATCATAGGCTTTATTTGTTGTGGTCGCTTATTATCACTTTGATTTAGGTATGGTGTAGAGAGGCCTTGGCCTAATGAGCTTTTAGCTTAAAGATGTTGATGGCACTTAACATTAATAAGGTAGGTAGTGGGTCACATTTTCCACAAAAATGTTAGTCTATCTTTGTCAAGGTCAAGGTAGCATTAAAGGGAAATATTGTTTGTTGAGCATCTCTACAAAGAGTTTCTCTTTTGGATAAAATAAATAGTCTGATACACATTTTCTACTTAATGCCATGCTCTCTATAATTGGGGGATTCCCTTTTGTCCCCCCCATATAAATGTTAAATACCATTAAGGAGATCCAAATTCTTTAATGGGCTCACGCAACTACATGAATGTGTATCACTTCCTTACTTTCTACAATGATGCGTATCAAATTGGGTTGATTAAATAGGAACACCCCCAACATACATATGGTGATTTGGATAGTCCCATCAGGCCCAATTTTGTAATATTAGCCTTGGATGTGCAAAATTGAAGTGCTCATATATTTATTGAGCATACCACCCCTCACCATAAATAAACTCAAACTACCATGCTAGAAAATATTGGATAGGTATGCCCTAGAGGATATCCCAAATTTGGGATTGCATAAGAAGCCAAATGAGAGAGACTTTCTATTCAACATTGGATCCAAGGCTTAAAATGCAAACCTCAAACATGCCCAATCAGGAAACCCCTAGCACACCTAATGAAGACCTTCTTGCTGATTTTATCCAACCTTAAAACTACATCAAACAATAGGCATTGTGCATCAAATCAATCTCAAAAAAGGCTACCCTTGAATCCCATACCATGGGGAAACTTCTTACTTTAATACTTGGATCCACTCTCACCTACTACATTTGAATACTACCTACAAAAATTGGATTTCATGCATAGGGAGAAGATCTATATCTTCATAGAAATCAAGGCCCACCTTACATCCATCTAGGAGACTCATAAAATCCAATAGAAGGAGCAAAGAAACCAAGCTAAAGAATAATAAAAAAGAAAAAACAACTATTTTAAGTCAACAAGCCTAAAACAAAACAAAAAGAATGAGGAAAAATAGCAAAAAGACAATAGGAAACAATAATAAGTAAAGCTCAAGAGGAGCAACAACAAGATTTGTAAGACAATAAAGGACACAAGAAATTCTTTATTTTCTTCTTATTTTTTCTATCTCATTTTCTTCTCTCTGTCTCTCCTCTCTTTTCCTTTTTTCTTTTCCTCTCTCTCTCTCTAATTTTATATTTTCTCTCTCTATAATTCTCTTTCTCTCCGTTTTCCCTCTCCCTCTCCTCTTCTTTTTTTTTCTCTCTCTTTTTTTAAATTAAACAAAATATTTACATTAAAAAGTTTTGTAATGTGTCCACTAGTATCATCCAGGACACGTCTTAGCAGTCCATCGGAAAGGATGTCTAGAAAACTCCGCCCGGCACTCCCATGGAATGTTACGGGTTTTGCGATCTAGGTCTTCCTGCGTCTGCCATGTAGCAGAAGTATCCTGGCCATTCCCACTTAGGATCGACCGGAATTAGGGTTTTCTTGATTGGTCATTAACTAACACCTACTAGCATCAGACCCGAGCGAACTACTTTACGCAGAAATGCCATGTCCGAAGCGTAATCACGCTGTACTTGGTTCAAGGAGAATGGGAAACGAGAGGGATGCAAAGCTCAACCTCTCTGCCATAAGGCATAGTCCCATTCCGTTCCCCTAAAACAGCGTAAATCGGGTAAGACGTAACTCTAGGTCATCGCTCTCGTTATTCGTTTTGATGATGATGATCATCCCGCTGTTCTTCGAGATTTTTGAGAAAAGTTCCCGGCTAACCGGGACCACCCAACCGTAGGACGAACCTATGGCCTATCCTCCGCACTTTCCTCTGTTTGTTTTAGTTATGTAATTATCTAACACATTAATTGGACATATAACAATCAGCTTCTTTAATTAATCCTGTTAAGCACTGGTTCCTTCACGTAATCTTATCACGTGACATAGAAAACAATATCAAGCAAGTTCTTTTTTTAACATTTCATCATTTTATCTTTGAAATACAAGAAGTTCCGCCCGTAGGCTTGTCCATAATCTGCCCGAGGGCTATCCAATAATCCACAGGGATCACTATTCCAAGCTTCCGCCCGTAAACTAGTATGCGGGCCTCGAGATCCAATCCCGAGTCACGTTAGCCTCTTGTGCAGGACCCGGAAGGCGAGGGATTTATGGCCAGAGCCCCCTCTAGCACCCAAGCGTCCTCCTGCTCCAAGTAGAACTCAATAGAGAGACCTCTCGCGGCGGGTTCGGTCTACGTTCCCGGCGCGGTCAATAACCCCCTTGGTTAGAGTCAGGCAGGCAGTCGAGGGTAACTGAAACTGCCTCTCCCTTCAGGCCTTCAACCTGAAGCATTAGATATCTTTTCATCCTTTAGTTCCTTGAGCAAACAATGCAAACAGTGCTTTCTAAACTGTTACAAGCACAATCAATTCCAGTGGTCGTTTATTTGGCCAATTGCTAAGGAGTGAATCTTTCTCTCCGAATGCATCCAGCACTCGATCCAGGATCAATTGCGACTTGGCAAGATCCCCAAGGGTTTGTTTGTTAACCCTATATCCTTGGGTTAGGGCCGTACCCTACTAACCCAACTTAACCAATACCTTAAGTTCTATTGGCAATAAATAGGTTATTCCAATTTACTAATTGGTCTTTTGCTTCCAAGAAAATATCTAATCCTCGTATCTTGGTTACTTTACCCAAGAAAGGTACTATAACACGACGATTATTTCTCCTCTTGCAAGATAAACTTGCGTAAGAATCTGCCAATCTCATTTTGAGGAATTGGCCATTCCCTTTTGATCAAATCACAAGATCATGCAACTCTGCAACCTATTGCGTGAGTGTCGCATAAAAATCATAGGACTATTTTACCCATCGAATGGTGTTGTCTAATCATGAAATCATGATTAGATAGGAAGCAGGATTAGGGTATCTTCATAACAATCCGTTCCTGATTGCACTAGGTCGATATTGTCGATCCTAAAGGTCCAAATCCAAATCGAGTTTCATTCTTTTAGTGAGCGATCCTTAGGGTAAAAACCCTAGATCGTTTCTCGCAAGTGTGTCCTATTGTCCCTACATTCTATGAATGAGGGCAAGTCTTTAGGGTATAAGAGTTTCAGCTTTGGCAATAAGAGTGATTAGGTCATGTCCTCAACGTGCTAAATCCCAGTTAGCACTTGGGATATGTTGCATCGATTTAACCATTCCTAACAAGTCCCTCGCGGTTTAAGTGTTTAGGTTAAAGCAATTTACTTGTCTATTCTTGAAGATATTTACGATACCATTTTCGTAACCACATGATTCATTGTCTACGTTTGAGTAGATTTACAAATCCTACTTTTCTTGCTTAAGATCAAAGCGTATGTTAGGTTATGGCATAATTCCTATTGCTCCTTTTATAATATGCAATCAAGATTCATGTTACTAAGCTAAAGGGTTTTATGTGAACCATGCAACTTTTTCTAACTTCTTTTCTAAATGAGTTATTCGTACGCTGAATGAGCATTACACAACCTTTCGTAACTATTTACATAGTTGATTGAGATTTAAGCCAATTGACTAGGGTTTAATTTACTTCACGCAGCTTAAGAACCATTTTCCATGCCTTGCAAATTCCTACGGATGATTAGCAACCTTCTTTTAATGAATCATTTCGAAGGAAAGATGCCTAATAATGCGACATGTAATTTATTCTTTCCATGCAAAATTGAAGTGTACTATCATTATTTCGACTTATAAAAATGGGCATTAGTTAATCTAAGTCCGTTACTTTGCAATGCACAAAAACCACTTGCTAGGAATGCATAGAGATCTTATGCTCTTCTTTTTCATTCATTTAATACAAATGACCGATTCTTTGATGAAAGTTATTTCCTTTAATTTAGCCAAGGTATTTCAATCCAAAAAGTGCATCCTAATTTTCGTAAATGAATCATGCACAATTGAAATGTAAACAAAATTAAGAAGAAAACCTGGACTTGTGGGTTCGGTGAAATGTCCACATGAATGTTACGAGATGATCCTCCTGCAGTTGCACCTTGTGCCTTTTTAGGGGCCATCGTGAATTCAACCTTCTTGCCTTGGCCGCAGTCCTATGATCTTGGCGCTGTCTCCCTCGCACACGCAATTCCCTTTGAGATTCGGCTATCTTGCGGAATTGGGCTTTGGAAGGCCTTATATGCTTCCTCCTCAAAGCTCGGAGGAAAGAGAAGTTATCTTTAGGAGGGTTCCATGGGAACGCCCTTAAACCCGGCAAGGATATTGGCCTTGTGATGAACGAAATGAAAAAGGCCTTTAAATTCCGGATATAAAATGGCCTTCACGGGAAGGGATAAAATGGCTTGAAAGGACTTGGGTGGGAATGGTTTTAAAAGGAAACCGAGGGGTAAAAAGGCGTTGTGGAAATGCTATGGAAAGGGTTTTAAAAACCGGGCTAAGGTGGCTTTTATAGAGACTTGGATGGAGAATCCACGGGAAGGGCTTACCACTGGGGTAAATGGATTTTTAGGGGATCCAAGGGGAAAGGCTTAATTCTCGGGGGAGGCAAGGGAAAGGGCTTAATTCTCGGGGGTAAAAACCCCTTGTGTAATAATGCAATGGAAAAGGGGGCTTAGAGAGCCCCCTTAGGAGCTTCTGGGGGCGTGATGAAGACCATGTGGGCGAGTAGAAGGCCAATTTGTGGAAGGGTGGCGTCATCAATAACCGACCGTGGCGTAGTGGAACGCGGAATTGGCGGCGTACTTCAGCACGGTGGCTGACGGCATGAACAGTGGCGACCACCACTCTCCCACCATGTCGATTTTCTGCAGCAACACACGTCCACACAGTCTTGCACAATCTCCCTTCTCTCATGATGGCAGCCTATCCTTCTTAACGACAAATTTCCTCCTCGACGCAGCACAGCGGTAGTATAATGACAGCTCTCATAGTCAGGTCACGGCCTTAAAGGGCAGCGTTATATCTCTCCTCCACTCTCACGCTTTGTCAGCATCACAACTCCTCAACTTCCCTCCTCGGCCTGCAGCGTTATGGCCCTCTCTTTACTCCCCCCCCCACAGGGGTTTTTATAAGCTAGGGAGAGAGACCTTCTCTCTCCCACGTGGCCAACCGCATGGCTCATCTTTCTCCATGACCTCCAGCGCTGTGCTGAATCATTCCCCCTTCAATCCCTTCCCTCCAACACGACCTTCGACGATGAGATAATTAAAAAAAATTGCCATATATCCATCAATTATCCCTTTGGCCTCCTACCAAGAGGAGGTTCTTATGAAGAATGCGGATTTTTATTAAACCTTAGTCCTAAGTTTCGATTGGTCCGTGGAGAGTATACCATTTAAAGATCGCACCATCCGTGACTACAATGCCCGAGACTTCACACGGCCTCGTAATATTTTCAACAGAAATATTACATTCTCTCCCCCTTGGAGGAATCGAGATGTCCTCATCTCGAGATAAACTAGGGATATTGATGGTTGAGAATGCTTTCATCTATCCAAGTGGCATCCTCGTCGAGATAATCTTTCCACTGGACGAGGCATTCTCTCAAGGTTCTGGATCTCAGTTGTCTCTCCCTAACATCTAAGATCCTGTCATGCCGTAGTTCAAGGACTCCTTGACTAGGCATTACAACTTGTTGGTCATCAAGTACATGGTTAGGATTAGGTACATACTTCTTCAATAGGCTAATATGGAATACATTATGAACTTTTAGGTTCTCGGAGAGTTGCACTCTATAAGCATTAGGTCGTAGGCACTTAAGGATCTTGTATGGTCCACAATACCTTGGACTTAGCTTCTTGCAATCTTCTAAGGATAGGGAACTCTTCTTTGGGCGTACGCGAATGAAAACCATGTCTCCTTTCTCGAAGATTCTATCTTGAAGCTTCAAATCTACGTATGCCTTTTGTCTATCCTTGGCGGCTTGGATGTCCTGTCTTATTGACTTTACTTGGTCATCCATCTCTTCCAACATCTGCCTTGAAGCTTAAACCCTCAAGGTTGGATCTGAGAAGTTTAGGGGACTTCAACAATCATGACCATACAATGCTTGAAAAGGGGTCATCTGAATACTTTGTTGGTAAGAAGCATTGTAGGCAAATTCAACCAAAGGCAAGTATTGAATCCACCTTTTTGGTTCATGACAACAGTATGCCCTAAGCATATCCTTGATAACTTGATTGACTTGCTCTGTTTGGCCATTAGTTTGGGGATAGTAAGCTGTGCTAAAACTGAGCTGAGTCCCAATGGCTTCGAAGATAGCTCTCCAGAAGTGTGATGTGAAGAGAGAGTCACGACCACTAATGATTCTTCTGGGTAGCCCATATAGCTTGAATATCTCCTTGATAAACAACCTTGCAATGTCTGAGGCTTTATAGTTTGTCTTTACCAGAATAAGGTATGCAACCTTAGTCAGTATGTCAACCACAACCATGATGGAGTGGTATCCTCCCTGAACTTGGGGTAGGTCAACAACAAAGTCCATACTGATGAATACCCATTTCATTTGGGGAATGTTGAGTGGTTGCAACTTCCTTGGCATCTTGACATGTTCGATTTTAATACGTTAACAAGACAAACACTCAGTGACATATTTGAGAATGCCACCTTTAAGACTCTCCCAATAGTAGCTCTTCCTAACTGCATTGAGAGTCTTGGCATAGCCAGGATGTCCTGAGAAAGGGAAATCATGAGCTTCGCACAATATCTTATGCTTAAGTGACTAGCTTGCTGGTATACATGCTCTCATTCTATAGTAGACAAGTCCACTATTGACAGAGAATTCATGATACTTAGCCTGTAGCTTTTGTTCCTGGTCCTTGATAGAGATTTCCCTTAACATCTTTTAATAGGCTGGATCATGGCATGCTTCTTCTCTAGCTAGCTCAAGTATTGGGTTGTTTGGCATGGACACGTTTGTGGCTAGAGATCTAGCTGTTGATGGATTTTGAAAGATTAGAGAATTAAGGAATGCCTTGCGACTGAGTGCATCAGCAACTACATTCTCCTTTCCCGGTTGGTATTTGATTTCAAAGTCATACTCCTCCAGCACTTCAATCCACCGACATTGCCTCATGTTGAGCTCGTTCTGGGTAAAGATCCACTTGAGACTCTTATGATCAGTCACTAGAGTAAACTTGTTACCCAACAGGTAGTGTCTCCAAAGTTTTAGAGCATGGATGACAACTAACAATTCTAGCTCATGGGTAGCATAATTCTTCTCATGGCTCTTCAGTTTCCTTGAAGAGCATGCTACAGGATGACTTCCTGCATGAGCACACATCTTAAGGCAAGCATGCTAGTATCAGTTACTACCTCAAACTCCTTACTGTGGTCTAGAAGTTTTAGGATCGGTGTTGATACCAAACTTTGCTTCAGCCTATCAAAGCTAGTTTGTTCGGCAATTGACCATGCAATGGACGTTTGCTTCTACAGTAAGTCTGTCAAAGGTGCTGCAATCAAAGCATAGTTTTTGATGAAGACCTTATACCATCTTGTCAATCCAAGAAAGCTGTGTATTTCTTTGACAGTTGTTGGTATTTGGCCATCCTAGGACATTTCTGACTTAGGCCGGTTCCACTGAGATTCCTTCTGCTGATATGATGAATCCCAGATAACCAATCTGATGTTTGAGGAATGCACATTTCGTCATCTTAGCATACAGCTTGTGTGACCTCCTTGTCTCAAGGAAAATCCGAAGTTGGGGTTCATGATCTCCTTCCTGTTTGGAATAGACTAGAGTGTCATCAAAGAAGACGAGCACGAAGTTATCAAGATATGGTCTAAAGATATCCTGCATTAACCTATTGAAGGTGGCAGGCACATTCGTAAGCTCTAATGACATAACTAGAACTCAAAGTGTCCATATCTAGTGTTGAAGGTCGTCTTTGGGATATCTTCTTCCTTGATTCTTATCTGATAGTAACCAGACCTAAGATAATCTTGGAGAAGATCTTGGCACCCTGAAGACGATCAAGAAGCTCATCTATTCTAGGAATATGATATTTGTTCTTGACTGTTGATTGATTCAACCCTCTGTAATCAATACATAGTCGACGTGTTCCATCTTTCTTTTTCTGGAGCCGTACTGGTGCTCCCCATGGTGAACTGCTAGGACGGATGTAGCCCTGATCTAGCAGTTGCTTGAGTTGTTCCTTTAGCTCAATTGCTTCCGGTATAGACATTCTATAGGGTCTCTTCGCAATTGGCGCAGCTCCTATTACTAGCTTGATCTCATGATCCACTTCACTTTGAAGTGGGAGTTCTGTTAACTCTTCAGGAACTACGTCCGCGTATTCCTTTAGCCAAGTGACCAAATCACTTTACTTCTTTATCAATATTCACAGTCAAGACAATCGTTGATTTAAAAAAAAGTTTTATTCCATTCATATCAGCATAGCCTTTTCGAGGTACGATTATTTCTTGGGCAATGGAACAAGTTGATACATTAATTCGAGGAGAATAAGATGTTGTTGCATTCAGCTACAGGAACTGAGTAGTAGTACGGATTGGGGTCATCGATTTTCAAGAATCAATAGTTCATTGGAAGATTAGGGTATCTTTTCCTTTGATATCCATTTTTCTCATGACGTCCCAAAACCTTGATTCGGTCGACAGGGATTCTTTGAATCACTTTCCCGTACACATACTTATTCTGGTTAACCCTTCGACCCCCGACCTGTAGGGTCGCGTTTGCGTGAGCCTCAACAAAGACAAACAGCTTCACGATCTTCAAATCCTCCATCCACTTGATTCTCTTCAAGTTAATTTGAAGGTACGCAGGTCGATGGGCAGCTATGTGATAGATCCCTGAAACACCCATCCATCTCCATTCCACGTACACAGGCGATGGATTGTAAATACGATCTAAGATGTTCATCATCTCAACCCTTTGTCGATAATCCGGGGAATGCATCGCAGTCATAAACATGATTCGGAATACTAAAAACTTGTTCCATGTTTCATAATTCTGCAAGACAGCATCGAAGGTAAGGAAATGTTTGAGACGCAACATTTTCTTTACTTCTTTTTATTAAAATTTCTTAAGTCCTTTGTTGGTTCGCTCTGATACCAACTGTAACGTGTCCACTAGTATCATCCAGGACACGTCTTAGTAGTCCATCGGAAAGGATGTCTAGAAAACTCCGCCCGGCACTCCCATGGAATGTTACGGGTTTTGCGATCTAGGTCTTCCCGCGTCTGCCACGTAGTGGAAGTATCCTGGCCGTTCCCACTTAGGATCGATCGGAATTAGGGTTTTCCTGATTGGTCATTAACTAACAGCTACTAGCGTCAGACCCGAGCGAACTACTTTACGCAGAAACGCCAAGTCCGAAGCATAATCACGCTGCACTTGGTTCAAGGAGAATGGGAAACGAGAGGGATGCAAAGCTCAACCTCTCTGCCATAAGGCATAGTCCCATTCCGTTCCCCTAAAACAGCGTAAATCGGGTAAGACGTAACTCTAGGTCATCGCTCTCGTTATTTGTTTTGATGATGATGATCATCCCGCTGTTCTTCGAGATTTTTGAGAAAAGTTTCCGGCTAACCGGGACCACCCAACCGTAGGACGAACCTATGGCCTATCCTCCGCACTTTCCTCGGTTTGTTTTAGTTATGTAATTATCTAACACATTAATTGGACATATAACAATCAGCTTCTTTAATTAATCCTGTTCAGCACTGGTTCCTTCACGTAATCTTATCACGTGACATAGAAAACAATATCAAGCAAGTTTTTTTTTTTAACATTTCATCATTTTATCTTTGAAATACAAGAAGTTTCGCCCGTAGGCTTGTCCATAATCTGCTCGAGGGCTATCTAGTAATCCACAAGGATCACTATTCCAAGCTTCCGCCCGTAAACTAGTATGCGGGCCTCGAGATCCAATCCCGAGTCACGATAGCCTCTTGTGCAGGACCCGAAAGGTGAGGGATTTACGGCCAGAGCCCCCTCTGGCACCTAAGCGTCCTCCTGCTCCAAGTAGAACTCAACGGAGAGACCTCTCGCGGCGGATTTGATCCACATTCCCGGCGCGGTCAACAACCCCCTTGGTTAGGGTCAGGCAGGCAGTCGGGGGTAACTGAAACTGCCTCTCCCTTCAGGCCTTCAACCTGAAGCATTAGATATCTTTTCATCCTTTAGTTCCTTGAGCAAACAATGCAAACAGTGCTTTCTAAACTGTTACAAGCACAATCAATTCCAGTGGTCGTTTATTTGGCCAATTGCTAAGGAGTGAATCTTTCTCTCCGAATGCATCCAGCACTCGATCCAGGATCAATTGCGACTTGGCAAGATCCCCAAGGGTTTGTTTGTTAACCCTATATCCTTGGGTTAGGGCCGTACCCTACTAACCCAACTTAACCAATACCTTAAGTTCTATTGGCAATAAATAGGTTATTCCAATTTACTAATTGGTCTTTTGCTTCCAAGAAAATATCTAATCCTCGTATCTTGGTTACTTTACCCAAGAAAGGTACTATAACACGACGATTATTTCTCCTCTTGCAAGATAAACTTGCGTAAGAATCTGCCAATCTCATTTTGAGGAATTGGCCATTCCCTTTTGATCAAATCACAAGATCATGCAACTCTGCAACCTATTGCGTGAGTGTCGCATAAAAATCATAGGACTATTTTACCCATCGAATGGTGTTGTCTAATCATGAAATCATGATTAGATAGGAAGCAGGATTAGGGTATCTTCATAACAATCCGTTCCTGATTGCACTAGGTCGATATTGTCGATCCTAAAGGTCCAAATCCAAATCGAGTTTCATTCTTTTAGTGAGCGATCCTTAGGGTAAAAACCCTAGATCGTTTCTCGCAAGTGTGTCCTATTGTCCCTACATTCCGTGAATGAGGGCAAGTCTTTAGGGTATAAGAGTTTCAGCTTTGGCAATAAGAGCGATTAGGTCATGTCCTCAACATGCTAAATCCCAGTTAGCACTTGGGATATGTTGCATCGATTTAACCATTCCTAACAAGTCCCTCGCGGTTTAAGTGTTTAGGTTAAAGCAATTTACTTGTCTATTCTTGAAGATATTTACGATACCATTTTCGTAACCACATGATTCATTGTCTACGTTTAAGTAGATTTACAAACCCTACTTTTCTTGCTTAAGATCAAAGCGTATGTTAGGTTATGGCATAATTCCTATTGCTCCTTTTATAATATGCAATCAAGATTCATGTTACTAAGCTAAAGGGTTTTATGTGAACCATGCAACTTTTTCTAACTTATTTTCTAAATGAGTTATTCGTACGCTGAATGAGCATTACACAACCTTTCGTAACTATTTACATAGTTGATTGAGATTTAAGCCAATTGACTAGGGTTTAATTTACTTCACGCAGCTTAAGAACCATTTTCCATGCCTTGCAAATTCCTACGGATGATTAGCAACCTTCTTTTAATGAATCATTTCGAAGGAAAGATGCCTAATAATGCGACATGTAATTTATTCTTTCCATGCAAAATTGAAGTGTACTATCATTATTTCGACTTATAAAAATGGGCATTAGTTAATCTAAGTCCGTTACTTTGCAATGCACAAAAACCACTTGCTAGGAATGCATAGAGATCTTATGCTCTTCTTTTTCATTCATTTAATACAAATGACCGATTCTTTGATGAAAGTTATTTCCTTTAATTTAGCCAAGGTATTTCAATCCAAAAAGTGCATCCTAATTTCCGTAAATGAATCATGCACAATTGAAATGTAAACAAAATTAGGAAGAAAACCTGGACTTGTGGGTTCGGTGAAATGTCCACATGAATGTTACGAGATGATCCTCCTGCAGTTGCACCTTGTGCCTTTTTAGGGGCCATCGTGAATTCAACCTTCTTGCCTTGGCCGCAGTCCTATGATCTTGGCCCCGTCTCCCTCGCACACGCAATTCCCTTTGAGATTCGGCTATCTTGCGGAATTGGGCTTTGGAAGGCCTTATAGGCTTCCTCCTCAAAGCTCGGAGGAAAGAGAAGTTATCTTTAGGAGGGTTCCATGGGAACACCCTTAAACCCGGCAAGGATATTGGCCTTGTGACGGACGAAATGAAAAAGGCCTTTAAATTCCGAATATAAAATGGCCTTCACGGGAAGGGATAAAATGGCTTGAAAGGACTTGGGTGGGAATGGTTTTAAAAGGAAACCGAGGGGTACAAAGGCGTTGTGGAAATGCTATGGAAAGGGTTTTAAAAACCGGGCTAAGGTGGCTTTTATAGAGACTTGGATGGAGAATCCACGGGAAGGGCTTACCACTGGGGTAAATGGATTTTTAGGGGATCCAAGGGGAAAGGCTTAATTCTCGGGGGAGGCAAGGGAAAGGGCTTAATTCTCGGGGTAAAATCCCCTTGTGTAATAATGCAATGGAAAAGGGGGCTTATTGGGAAGCTTCTAAGGAGCTTCTGGGGGCATGATGAAGACCACGTGGGCGAGTAGAAGGCCAATTTGTGGAAGGGCGGCGTCATCAATAACCGACCGTGGCGTAGTGGAACGCGGAACTGGCGGCGTACTTCAGCACGGTGGCTGACGGCATGAACGGTGGCGACCACCACTCTCCCACCATGTCGATTTTCTGCAGCAACACACGTCCACACAATCTTGCACAATCTCCCTTCTCTCATGATGGCGGCCTATCCTTCTTAACAACAAATTTCCTCCTCGACACAGCACAACGGCAGTATAACGATAGCTCTCACAGTCAAGTCACGGCCTTAAAGGGCAGCGTTATATCTCTCCTCCACTCTCACGCTCTGTCAGCATCACAACTCCTCAACTTCCCTCCTCGGCCTGCAGCGTTATGGCCCTCTCTTTACTCCCCCCCCCCCCCACAGGGGTTTTTATAAGCTAGGGAGAGAGACCTTCTCTCTCCCACGTGGCCAACCGCATGGCTCATCTTTCTCCATGACCTCCAGCGCTGTGCTGAATCATTCCCCCTTCAATCCCTTCCCTCCAACACGACCTTCGGCGATGGGATAATAAAAAAAAATTGCCATATATCCATCAATTATCCCTTTGGCCTCCTACCAAGAGGAGGTTCTTATGAAGAATGCGGATTTTTATTAAACCTCAGTCCTAAGTCTCGATTGGTCCGTGGAGAGTATACCATTTAAAGATCGCACCGTCCGTGACTACAATGCCCGAGACTTCACACGGCCTCGTAATATTTTCAACAGAAATATTACAAGTTGGAGCCCCAAGAGGAACACCAAGGAAAAGGGAATTCTCTTGCAAGAAAATCTATCTTGTAACATCAACAAGCTTATTTATTATGTTTCATATGATTACAATGAAGAAAAGAACACCAAGCACAACAAATCTTCATACAGCATCATGTAGATCTCCCACGGATTTGATAGAATCAATCATATTCTTCAATATCTTCATAAAATCCATCAATAGAACAAAGAAAGCAAATGAATACACCATCTTTGAATGGAAATACATCACATAGTATTCATCTTCAATATCTTCATAGTCTTCTCTCTCAATCTCTCATATACAATCACTCTGTTTGAGTAGATTTGGCTATCTCTGACTCTCTCTCTCTCTCTCCATCAATAATACATCATATCCTCACTACAATATCTCAAAAATCACTCTCAATAATCCTTCTTAGGTCGTGGATACCCCTCCCAAGAGGTATGTCTGATATGAAGAGTCACCAGAGCCACTACAGTGTCCTTTCATAGCTCACTACTGTCACTTCACTCTAGTCTTCACTTGAGTCTTCAGCAGCTACTTCTTTCACTTCTTTCAGCTCTTTTGCACTTGTATTCACCTCTTTCCAAGGGTAGAAAACTTTCCCAAGCTACACTTCTCATCCATTAGAACACAGACAGAAGCATATAGAACAGTCACAGAATAGTACCAGAACAACTACAGTACAGAACAGAACAGAACAGAACAGAAGACCTACAGAAGGTTACAGAAGGTCATCAAAACCACATAACTCATTCTTAAACCATTCCAAACTTTCACAAACCATTCAATAAGCTTTCACAATATCTCAATCTTCATCAATGAATACTACATTCCTCCTTACAGAAGACAATCAAAATAAAACATACCAAAACAGAACAAAACAGAAGGTATACAGAACCAATCAGAACCTATCAGAACATCATAGAACCACTAACAAACATCATGATCTTCTAAAACACAATCAATATCATCCAAAACACTCTCAAACCACTTCTAAACCAATCAATCATCTCATAAAATCAACCATTCAGCTCTCAAAAATAACAAAAATCAGCCAAAAAACAAGTCATTTCAACACTCAACATATCCCCACACTTAATAAGGAAGCGTCCTCGCGTCCCAGGAAAAAGGGAATACAAGTTTAGGGAAAAGCTCAACTTTGATCTGCAATATCTTTTCAAAAAGAATCCATCCACCCACGACCCCAACTTATAACCTGTATCTGATATAAAAATAAAAAGAAAGGAAAACCCTTTATACATTAACACTTGTTATCAAACTAAAAAATCACAACAAATTTGTAAAGGATATAAGAGTTTTCTTCTTCTTCATCTGCACCAGCTTCAACTCTGCAACCACGACCCCATCACCACAATTTCTCCAAAATGTAGCTCGCACACGAAATCCAATCCAATAGGAAACCACCACGTTCGTGTTACATAAATGAACTCACAACACAAACACTACACACAACACAACCATCTGAATGACTCCTCCAAAAAGAGAGATTTTCATTAAAAAGCATCCACCATACATTGGAAAGGTATCAATGAAGATGATCCCTCTTGAAAGATTGATGTTGTCGGAAACGATCCATAGACAAGGATTCATCTACAAAGGTTTTGGGAGGATTTTGAAAAAACTGAAGACATCACATCCTTTCCAACAGGACCAGGTATCTGCTAGGCAAACAAAGAGCATGAAAATACAATATATCCAGCTGTTGGGAATCAATGCTCACATTGACATTCATGCACAACTTTGGAATAGACCCGCGCGGCGGCGCACGGCGTCAGGCGGGGTGCGGGAGGGCGAAGGGGCGGCGCTGCGAGACCGGGCGGCGGCACGAAAGTACTAACGGGCGGCGGCGCTGCGGGACCAGGCGGCAGCACGGAAGGGCTAACGGGCAGCGGCGCGAAAGGGCTAACGGGCGGCAGGAGACGGCCACTGAAAGGGGAGGAAGATGGCGTGTGCAGGCGGTGGTGGAGGGGAGACACTGTGGGCGGGTAGAGGCATTTGGAGGGAGGGGGAGAAGGCGTTTGGCGGGGGGAGGAAAACACTTCGCGGGAGGGGAGAAGGCGTTTGGCAAATGGCTGTGGGAGACGCCTGAGAAAGGAGGGGGTGGGGAAGGAGGAGGAGGAGGAGGAGGAAGAAGAAGGAGAATAGGAGAGAGAAGAAGGAGGAGGGAGAAGGTGCAGGTGGAGGTGGGAAAGGAGGGAGGGGAGAGAGAAAGCGAGACAGAAGGAGGGGAGAGAGGTGAAACAAGAGGGGAGAGAGGGAGAGGGGTTGTTACAATAGACGGACGCGGGAAGGGGGGTAATAAGTGTTTTTTAAATTAATTAATTAAAAAATTAAGGAATAAATAAAGAAATAAAGAAAAAGACAAAAGGCGCGCCCCTGTCTCGCGCACGTACGCGGGGCGGGGTAAAAAAAATTGCAGTGGCGGGATTGGAACAGCACCAGGACGTCGGCACGGGGTGCGCTTATGCGACCGGAGCGTGTTGAGACACGTAAAATCAAAAATGGGCACGTTCACGCGCAGGACGAGTCGCACGAAACACGTAAACACAAGAAAAAAAATTAATATCTCCCAATTCGGGCATCGAAACGAAATGATGTAAAAACAAAAATTGTGCAAGACGACAGGGGGAAGATAGGGAAAAAGTGCAATGGGGGTTCTGGGGAAAATAAAGGGCGTTCACATGGAAAAAACACAAAAACAGGTCCAAAAACACAAACGAAAATTAAGATCGGAAGATCCGTACATCGAAACGAAGTGCGAGAAAAAGAAAAAATGTGCAAAAGAATGTGCGCGACAACCCGAGCACATCAAAACACAGTTTCGACTGAGAGAAGATGCGTTCACATGGGAAACAATCAAAAATTAGACCCGAAAAGGGATTCGAAAATGAATACGAAACGATCCGTGCACCGGAACGAAGGGCAGTAAAAACACAAAATGTGCAAGGGATAGAGTTTCACAGGCTTGTCACGTTAAAATGCAATTCCGATAGGGTTAGAAGGCGTTCGCATGCAAAAAACACCAAAAAGACACTCAAAAACACTTTTAAAAATTAATAATTAAAAATTCGAAAGTCGAAATAGGGGGAAGAAAAAAGGAAAAATGTAGGGAAAGTCGCGCTGGACACGGCTGTCCAATCAAACTAGAATTCCAATGCAAACAAGGCAGGTTCACATGGAAAAATGTCAAAAAGACGCACGAAAATGTCCCGAAAAATCACAAAAATTAATATTGGACAAACCGTGCATCGGAATGGCACGGAGTAAAAAGGAAAAATGGCAGGGAGAAAGTGTTGTCAGGGCTATGACGTCAGATCACCGTTCCGAAGCAAGAAAAGCACGTTCACATGGAAAACGGTCTAAAGTACGCAAAACCCGTCAAAAATTAATAACTCAAAAACCGTGCATCGGAACAGGGGTAGGTAAAGAGAAAAATTGGACAGTTCAAAGGGACGGACAGGGGTAGAAGGGCAGATGGGGATTCCGCTGAACGTAGGATACGTTCACATGATAACACAGCAAAATAAGGGAAAAAGAGAAATGAAGGAGGAACAGCCCCAAGGGAAGGGTGACAATGGACGGGTGGGTGAGGAAGGGACCCCAGGAGGGTAACAGAAAGTCATGGCATACATGCATGAGCAAAGTGAGGCATATGCAGGGCGGTATGCAAGGTAGATGCGCAGGGACGCGTCCCCACACTTAAAACCTTAACGGATAGGGTTGACCGAGCAACAGGGACCTAATACCACACAACAGACCAACCGCTAACGTCCCCACACTTAAAACATGACCGTCACTGACAAAACAAGGTGTAGGGTTAGAAAAACTTGGTCCATGTTATCGAGAATCAAGGTTGACTGTCGATGGCACGTCCACCGTCGTTGTCGGCTACTACAGGAGGTACCAAGGCATCTTCACAGCACACGTCCTTCGTGGCAGGGACCACGCGACAGAACCCAGGGAGGTAGTTGATGGATGAATCACGTCGAGTCGATATTACTGACGAAGGAGAGTCACTCAGCTTACAACACTCAGATGGGATGAGAGAACAGTCACTTGCCCCATTACTAATATCACTCGATGAATAATGATTAAAACCCATATCGCACACCCGGTTTAGGTATTGACAAGGGGATGGTGCAGAGGGAGTATACCAGGGTGCACAGTTGATGGTGCATCAGTGCGTCCAACCCGTCTGGCATAAGTGCAAGAAGGAAGGCAAGGGAGCCTTATAGTGCAATGTACAGAACAGGGTGACGTGTCTTGTGATAACGGCAAAGACCCATCCCGTGGGTGCATAGGAAAACGGAAACATACCTGACTCCAAGTATCGTAACGTCCCTCAATCTCACCTCTCGGTAATTGATTAAAGAAACTCCAGTCACACTCAACCCACCCTCTATCTCACGCTCTGTTGATAATTATAGAGGGCAACCATACTCACTTCCCCATCCGGTTAGGATGAAAGCTCACGTCACTCGATTGTTTGTCGATGAAGATCGCGTCGTCAGTTGTTGAAGAGGCGTACCCAGGGAGGTAGCTATCAAATCGAACGTTGTGTTAGATAGGACATGTCGTCTGCGAGAGGACAGGTAGACACTCTGCAGAAAGACCCAGGACACAGCGTACCAAGGGAGGCAGCTTCGGAATTGGATCCTGGGGATATCAATTAATGAATCCACTTTCTGGACTGCTGGGTGTTGCCACCTTTTCCACAGCCAGCTTCCCGCCCAAGGGTGTTTACCACATTTTCTTGGAACGAGGCCTGCTATGACAGGGAATTGCTTCCTTTTCTCTCATAACAGATTTGTTTTTCTTATTATTTTTTTGTCTTCTTTTTTTTTCCTTTTTTTAATTTTTTTTTAATTTTCCCCTATTCCCGAGGGTGTTTCCACCTTTTCTCGAAGAATAGGTTAGCATGACAGGGACCTAAGTCCTTTTCTCCCATGACCGATATATATATATTTTTTCTTTTTTTTTTCTTCGAATTAAGCAAGGGAATGGTAGAGAGACCATGTATCAAAACCAACCTCGCCACTGTCGCTGGTGGAAAATAGAGGATAAGAGATCAAGACTGGAAGGGGGTTTTGAGGGGACAGAGGGTTGCGTCCACTTCATCAGGAGTGACTAAAGAACGGCTATCAAAAGTAGCATCATAAGAAGTACAGTGCCGCGCCAATGAGGGAAAAGATCAAGTGACCGTAATTGTCAAGATCCCCAAGGAGGAAAGTACTTCTTCAGGCGATATCCATTGATCAGAAAGGGATCATCAGAGGCATCAACGGTCTACACTTGGACAGAGCCATTAGGGTTGACGGCAAGTACCTTATAGGGGCCCATCCACCGCTGTTGGAGCTTGCCAGGAAACTTGCCAAATCGTGAATCATAGGCTAGGACCAAATCGCCTTCTTTGAACTCCTTGTGCTTGATGAAGCTGTCATGGTAAGCCTTGCGTCGAGCTTGCGTGGCTTCCATGCACTGTAGAGCCATCCTGCGAATTTCGTCCAAACATTCCAGGTGCAGGAGACGGCATTGCAGTGAATCATCGTCCCCCAAACGCTCTTTGATAGCCACTCGTAAAGAGGGTAATTCTAGTTCAAGAGGGAAAATAGCTTCTGTACCATACACCAGCTGGAAGGGCGTCTGTCCTGTTGCTGCTTTATGGGAGGTTCTGTATGCCTAGAGGGCCTCGGTAAGTCGATCATCCCAATCGCGACGATGTGCGGCAATTGTTCTTGTCAGAATCGAGCAGAGGATGCATTGGTGACTTCGACTTGGCCGTTGGCTCTAGGGTAATAAGGAGTGGACTTGCGATGGCAGATCTTATACAACTCTGTCAACTCTTCCATGACTTTGTTGAGGAAATGAGTGCCTCTGTCACTTACCAGCTCTAAGGGACTGCCAAAACGGGTGATGATATTCTCGTACATGAACAGGGCCACGCTGTTACTATCGTCCCGCTTTAGGGCTTTAGCTTCACACCACTTTGTAACATAATCCGTACATACGAGGATGTATCGGTTCTGCTTCCTTCTGGTAGGAGGATCGATTGGATCTACGAAGTCGATGCCCCACTTCTCAAATGGCTTTAAGGGAAGGATAGGTTGCAGTGGCATGGCACTTGTCTTGGTGGGTTTCCCCATTCTCTGACAAGCATCACATCTTTTACAGTAATCATAGGCATCCTTGTGAATTGTAGGCCACCAATATCCTGCTAGCAGAGCCTTCCTGGCTGTAGCTTCTCCTGCAAAGTGGCCTCCACATGGCTCGTCATGGCAAGCCTTCAAAACAATCCCAATCTCATATCCTGCAATACATCTTCGGAGCACTTCATCTTTGCCTTTCTTGTACAGTGCACCGCCTAACAAGGTGTAGGGGGTTGATTCCAGCATAAGCTTCTTCCTTTCCTGACTAGAAATACAAGGAGGATACTGTTGGATTGCCAGCAGATTGGCAATGTCTGCATACCAGGGAGTTACAGTTTCTACCAAGAATAGGGAAGCATCAGGGAGGTCTGGGTCATCCTGCTCCTCGTCTGCAGTTTGTGGGATATGCGACAGATGATCAGCCAGAACATGGGAACGACCAGGCTAGGCTTAGTAATCACCTCAAAGTCAAACTCCTGGAATAAAAGGAGCCATCTCATCATTCATCCTTTCACATTTGCTTTGTTCATTAGGAAGGATAGGGCCTCATGATCCATATAAAATTTAAAGTGGGTGGATAGGAGGTAGTGGCGAAACTTCTCTAGGGCAAACACTATTGCCAAGCACTCAAGCTCTGTCACTGTATAGTTTCGTTCCCTATCAGTGACTTTTCGGCTTGCATAATAGATCGGTTGATCCAGCTTCGAGGAGCCCTTCTGGCATAGGACTGCGCCTAAGCCTTCAATAGATGCATTAGTGTGTACATGAAACTCCTTCGTCCAATCAGGAGGTTGCAGAATGGGTGCCTCAATCAGGCACTGCTTCAGAGTGTGGAAGGCTTTATCACATTCTTCCGTCCAAGTAAACTCTGCATATTTCCTCAGAAGCTTGTGCAAGGAGGTTGCCTTTGTTGCAAAATGAGCTATGAACCTTCTGTAGTAACCCACATGGCCTATGAATCCCCTCAACTGTTTGAGGTTGGTGGGTGCGGTCAGAGCTGCGATCTTTGCAGGGTCTGTTGATATCCCTTGTGCAGAGATAATGTGGCCCAACAGAACTCCAGAAGAGACCCCAAAGATGCATTTGTCAGGGTTGAGGGAAATCCCATACTCCCGGCATCGGTCAAAGCATTGTTCCAAGTGTTCCCAATGTTGACGGATCAAACTATAGACACAGAAGTCATCCAAATATACTTCAATAAAGTCGTGCAGATGATTTTGGAATGCGGCCATCATGACTTGCTGGAAAGTAGCAGGGGCATTGCAGAGCCCAAATGGCATCACTCGGTAAGTATAGATCCCCCATTCTGTGGTGAAGGTTGTTTTGGACTGGTCTTCTTCTGCGATTTGGACTTGGTTGTATCCGCTGAATCCATCCAAAAGGGAATAAAGCTCATGTCCTGCCACTGTGTCCAATAGTTGGTCTGTGAAAGGGACAGGAAAGTGATCCTTCTTCGTCTTGGAATTCAACTTGCGGAAGTCCACACATATTCGAAGCTTGCCATTCTTCTTGGGTACAACCACGATGGGTGAAACCCATTCACTATTTGCCACTGGATAGATGAACTTAGCTTCCAGAAGCTTCAGCAGCTCTACTTTCACCAATGTGGAATAATTCGGGTTCATTCGCCTCTGTCGTTGTCGTACTGGCTTGGCATTAGGCTCCAAGTCAATATGATGTTGACATATTGTGGGATCAATCCCCTTTAGGTCTTTGTAGGACCACGCAAACACGTCCAAATTTTCTTTCAACAAGTTGTACAAGGTTGACAACTGCTCTTCTGGGAGGCTGCTACCCACCTTCAAGTGGCGTTCAGTGCAATCTGCATCCACAAAGGTTAACTACCTTTCACCTTCGACTTCACGGATGAAGGTCCCACGGATTGCTTCTGGATACAGATCCGACTCCTTCAAGGGAGTGGTGTCCTTTTCTTATGTTCCACTAGAACCAACTTCTTCTTTTGGTGGAGACTTAGGGTGCTCTTTGAGATGTTGAAATGGGATTAGGGCCGTTTCGGGTTTGGTTTCAAAATTAATTACCTCTTGGCTTGAAGACTCCTCTTCTGAAGATGACACATCCAGGAAGGTCACATAACAGGGACCCTCTGATGCCTGTTGGGTTGGTGCGACTGGTGCTTGTTGGCACGGTGCATCATCATCATCTTTCTTAGGCAAAGATGGATTAGAACAGCATGAGCCACTGCTGAAAAACGGCTTATTCTTCTTAATCCATTCCTTATAAAGGTTTTGCATATAAGAAGATCCATTTACCAGACCAAATGGTACCATCACCATTCTGTCCCATAGCATGAGCTCGTCTACTTCTGATGCTTCTGGAACTTCTTCTTCATATATATCCTCTTCGGGTGGAATAAACTCTTCTAGCTCACTTTCATAACCTTCTTCCTTCATATCATATCCATCCTCTTCTGTCTCTGTCTCTGCTTCTGCTTCTGCTTCTGCTTCTGCTTCTGCTTCTGCTTCTGTCTCTGCTTCTGCTTCTGCAGGCGAAGAACAGATTCTCTGTTTCCTCTCCTGCCTCTGTCTCTGTCTCTGCTATGGCCATGTAACAGGGAGAGCAGTACATCCATGCTTCTATCTCACTGTCAGAAGTGATTTCAAAAGTCATTCCTGGTTCATGCAGGAAGTATTCACCCATTGATAATGGCTTTGCATCTTTTGGAAGTCGGCTTACAGTATCCACTGTTAAGGAATGTGCCATTGTTTTCTTAGGAAGGATCTGTTTGACAGCATCTTCGTCTGTTGATGTTCCATCTGTAGCCTCATTAGGGGAGTCAGAAGATAATTCCAAGGAGGTGGATCCATGTCCTTTTTGAGAACCATACAGTTTCAGCACCACTTTATTGGGCCCTCTACCCAAGGTCAAGGTTCCTTTGAACCAATCCGTCCTTGCTCTGGCTTCAAAAAGCCATGGTCTGCCCAGTAACAGAGGGTAGGATGTGCCATAAGAGTTTGGCTTCACCACCAGATAGGTTAGCCAATAATCTTTTCCAGCCACTGTAGTCTTCACATATGGGAGAATGCCCAAAGTCTTGATTCTACTCTGATCCGCCAGTCTGATGAGCCATTGGGTGGGTTGCACACCTTGTAGGCCTAGATCCTTCATTGTCACATCCGTCATAATATTCACTGATGAACCACCATCAATCAGTGCATTTGAAATGAAGCAGCCTTCTATCCACACGCCAGTCTTTGGGGTACCTGGATCTAGGACAGCGTTAGCCACATCCACTTCTTTTACAAGCTCTGGAGCCTTGTTGGACTTTGTCACTGTTGAGGGAGCAATCCTTAAACCACGTCTTCTTGTCAATATACTTTTGAACCTTTTCCGGCAATTGGGAGACAACATCAATAATTGTCGGAATGTGAGATTTGGTCTAAAGGTATCTAGATCTCTGACCAGATCGTATTCTTTAATAGGATCCACTGGCTTCTCTAATCGGTTAGGGAATGGGGCAACACCCATTTTCATTTTCCCTCTTTCTTCCAACAGAGGCATCATGGGAACGTCTTCTGCCACTTGTGGCACTTCCTCCTCTTCTGTCTCCTGGACCTCTGGTCTTGTCTTTGTAACTGTCTCTGTAACTCTCTGTGGCACTGTAGGGCTCTGTACGGCACTGTCAGGCTCTGTTCTGATCTGTTCTTCTGGTGGAAGGTTGAACTTTACTGTTCTGACTGGAGGGTTATTTTCTTTCTGGATAGGTGGTTCCTTCTGCTTTGCACGAGTGATGGCAGCAACTTCCAATTCCACTAAATTGGAGTAGGCTCTCGGGCCTTGGCCGGACTATCAGTAGCACTGTTTTTCACTGGGGCTGGGCTTGGACAGTCTTTTGCAGTGTGGCCTTCTCCTTTGCATCGACTGCATAAGGGCTTGTAATCCACTGACCTTCTGGGATTTGGACAATTTGGTGAGATGTGTCCCTTTTCTCCACATCTATAACACTCCACTTCTGATCTCTGACCACCGCAAGACTGTCTTCCTCTGTAACTTTGAGAAGGAAATCTTCTGGGTCCGAAATTAAGACCAAACTCTCTAGGCTTGGGTCCAATATCTTGTGTTGTCATTTTGGATTTCAGCAAGTTAAATATTGCATCTTCTTCCTTCCTTCTCCTATCATGCATCTCCTTCAGAGAGCAAATGTCCTCTGTATGGTTCTTCCGCAAACAGTAGGAACAGAAGGCTCCAGGAATGGTTGGTTTGCGTGTACATTCAGTGGCTAAATGGCCTACTTGATGACACTTACCACACCAAGTATTTGATCGCATCACATCTCTTTCTGCTCCTGCAACGTTGGATATGCTAGCGGTATTCACTTTCAGCGTCTGTAGTTGCTCTGTAATCGCATCCATCAACTCCTTTTTTATGTTTGCAACTGAGTTAGATAAGTAATCCTTCAAGCTTTCTCCTCCGGAGTACTGGCAGGAGGGTTTTGAGGAGTCTCTGTAATCACTGCATAAACGGGTTGGGCTGGTACAGAGGGGTCTCTGTTTTGGTTCTGATTCAGAGCTCCTGTTTGAACTGTTGGCTGTTGGCTCCAGTTGGTAGGATTCCACTGTTGCTGCTGATTTGTCATGGAGGAAATTGGTTGGGACCATTGTTGTTGTTGTTGAACCATCATTTGAGGCATGGATTGTGGCCACTGTGGATTTGGTGCACTGTACTGTGATACTGGAGGCATCTGTTGGTAAGGGTAGGGGACAGTCCCTGGGACTGCATTTGGTGGGTACATCATTCCTGGCATCAGAGGAGGTAGGACTCCTCTTCCTGTATTCATCGCTAATCTAGCTTCCACTTCATCGTACGGTCTTGCACATTCTGTTGCAGCTTGCAGGGTGGCTGGTCTTTGCAACTCCACAAACTTGCGGACTTCTGGTTGTAATCCTCTGAGAAACACTCCCTTCTAAATGCCATCATCTAGATTATGGTTAGTCCATCTCTTCAGGATGGATTCCATTCGTGAGACATAAGCTTCTACTCTTTCTCCAGAGAATTGACTTAGGTTCATAAATTCCTCTCGCATCCGCTCTTCAAAACCTTCACGCCTGAATTTAGTGAGGAAGGCCAACTTCAGGTCGTCCCATGTGCCAAAAGTTCCTGCTGCTTGTCTCTCATACCACTGAAACGCCACGTCCTTAAAAGTGGCGGGGAATATTGCTAACCAATGCTCAGGGGTTATGGCATTGTTAGCCACACATGCTACTATAAACTCTGCTACATGAAGATCGGGGTCTTCATTGTACTCTCCCTTAAAAACTGGCAATGGGACTACATTCGCTGGCCTGTCATCAATATTTCCAGGACGGATCTGGCTTGAAAGTGGACCTCCAGCAAGAGGAGGAAGGGCTTGATGTGCCATTGGGACTTCTGTAAAGAGTTCTGCAAGGGCGTCAAAGGCAGCTTCTGCTGTGAGCTCGTTCTCGGCCTTGATTTTTGCTTTCTCTCTTCTCACGTACCTCTGGACTCGCTCTAACGCTTGCCTCTTTATTGCGTCATTCATCAGGGGTGTGGCTCCACTATGTTGTTAGTGTTCCACAGAGGGTTAACAGAAGGCTTCAGTCTCTGGAGGACTCTCTTGCCAACATTTCTTCTACTTCTTTCTTTTCAACGTCCCTGAATTCTGCTTTCATTCCACTGCACAGAGGAAGGTATTCGATTCTAAAGTAGTAATGCCAGCTTTTGATGGTTTCAACAGTGTATGTTGTGAAAAACACTCTGTCTACCAACTTCCAGTGGGTTGCTAATTGAACAAACAGAAGATTATCAGTACACCAAGCATCCCATGTATCTTGCTGTTGAGCATCCACGAACAAATTCCAACTCTTTTCCTTCTTGTCTTTGTGAACCTCTACAGACCAAGACTCCTGAAGCTTCTTCACAATCTCCCACTTGATGTTGTCTGGAAACTTCTCAATGAATGCCAAATCTTCCATGTATGGTCATTCTCTCTGTTTCTACTCTTCAGTTTATTCCCAAACAGTTTGCCACCAAGATGCAAGTTTCTGCTGCTTCAACAGGAAGAGGAAACTGTCCACCACATAGAGCATGCATCATGATGGTGATGTGTTTCCGCCATTATGGGATGAACTTCTTGTGGAAAGTGGCTTTGATTATGAGAAATTCCAACTCTTCAGTGGAAGAAGGAACTTTACAAACATCCATTGAATTCTTCTCTTCTTGGCAATGCCGTTTCCTTCATTTTCCACCTCTTCTGGTGCTTGTTGATGGCAAGTTTCCCCAGCTGCGCACCAAAAACACCCATGTAGATCTCCCACAGATTTGATAGAATCAATCATATTCTTCAATATCTTCATAAAATCCATCAATAGAACAAAGAAAGCAAATGAATACACCATCTTTGAATGGAAATACATCACATAGTATTCATCTTCAATATCTTCATAGTCTTCTCTCTCAATCTCTCATATACAATCACTTTGTTTGAGTAGATTTGGCTATCTCTGACTCTCTCTCTCTCTCTCTCTCTCTCTCCATCAATAATACATCATATCCTCACTACAATATCTCAAAAATCACTCTCAATAATCCTTCTTAGGTCGTGGATAACCCTTCCAAGAGGTATGTCTGATATGAAGAGTCACCAGAGCCACTACAGTGTCCTTTCATAGCTCACTACTGTCACTTCACTCTAGTCTTCACTTGAGTCTTCAGCAGCTACTTCTTTCACTTCTTTCGCACTTGTATTCACCTCTTTCCACGGCTAGAAAACTTTCCCAAGCTACACTTCTTATCCATCAGAACACATACAGAAGCATACAGAACAGTCACAGAACAGTACCAGAACAGCTACAGTACAGAACAGAACAGAAGACCTACAGAAGGTCATCAAAACCACATAACTCATTCTTAAACCATTCCAAACTTTCACAAACCATTCAATAAGCTTTCACAATATCTCAATCTTCATCAATCAATACTCCATCCCTCCTTAACAGAAGACAATCAGAACAAAACAGACCAAAACAGAACAAAACAGAAGGTATACAGAACCAATCAGAACCTATCAGAACATCACAGAACCACTAACAAACATCATGATCTTCCAAAACACAATCAATATCATCCAAAACACTCTCAAACCACTTCTAAACCAATCAATCATCTCATAAAATCAACCATTCAGCTCTCAAAAACAACAAAAATCAGCCAAAAAACAAGTCATTTCAACACTCAACACAAGTTTAATCTAACAGAGAGAGAGAGAGAGAGAGAGAGAGAGAGAGAGAGAGAGAGAGAGAGAGAGAGAGAGAGAGAGAGAGAGAGAACCTAGGCCCTACGCATGAGAGAGAGGGGGGAAGGGGAGAAGAAAAATGTTTAATTAAAAAAAGACTATTCTCTTTCCTCTTTCTTCCCCTTCTCTCTCAGTCTTCTTCTTTTTATCATTCTTCTTTTTCTTCTCTCTTCTCTCTTTCTCTTTTATTCTATTTCCTTCTCAAAGTGTGTGAAAAACTATGTTTGAAAAATTTTTAATTAAAAAACTTTTAAAATATTTAATTAAAGAAAAGTTTAAATTAAAAAGTTTAATCAGAGAGAGAGAGAGAGAGAGAGAGAGAGAGAATATGTGTGTGAGGGAGACTTTTGATTTAAAAAGAAGTTTGATGTAATTAAAGGGGAGAGAGAGAGAGAGAGAGAGAGAGAGAGAGAGAGAGAGAGAGAGAGAATCTAAGGTCTACACATGAGAAGAGAGGGGGAGGGGGAGGGGGAAAGAATTTAATTAAAAAGGGGATGGGAAAAAGAAAGAGAGAGAGATTATAAGTGAGAGAGAAGGGAAGGGGTTTTAATTTAAAAAAGGGAGTTGGGGTGGGGGGGGGGGAAGGCTTTAATGAAAAAAGGGAAGGGGAAGAGAAAATGAGATATTGCAAGTGAGAAAGAGAGGAGAGGAGGGGGATTTGATTGAAAAATGGAGGTTTGGAAAAGGGAGCAGGTTTGGGAAGCCCTCTGGAGGTTCGAGGGTTTTCCAAACCTATAGCTAAAATAATATAATAGTAAGATGCTTTCTTCTCAAGTTAAGGACTATCAAACATTGATTTAGTGACAATTACTAGTATGGAAAATTTACTCACCTTATTAAGTAATCCCTTCTTTTAGTATTAATCATTTAGGCTAACATGGGACTTCTAAAACAAAAGCTCTTTTAGAGTGCAATATGAAAACAAAATACCAATGTCATGTAATAACCTTATCAATAGATATATGCACTTTAAACTTTCATCCTTAACTTTTACATTAGACAAACTTTCATGATCACGCTCTTTAATGATTGTAACTTGTGTGTTTTAGTGGATCCAGCCCATGTTTCAAGGCATGAGTCCTTTCCAAGCCTTGGCTTGCAAGTTCATGGTCTAGACGTACACGCTTCAAGGTTAAATGTTGCAATACCCTGCGAAGTGGCTCCTTTCCCATCACGACAAGGGCAATATTGACTATCAAAATGATTACTATTAAAAAAATACATTATTACAAGCAAATAGATATTTTATTAGCCCTTTGGGGATGTGGTGCTCAAGTCATTGTCAAAAAATATATTCTTGTATTAGCCTTCCCAAATGATCTGCATGTATGTCATCTATGTTCTGTGATATTAAGCAAAGCTTTCTTGCCATGTACACGAGGGGAGAGAGGGGTGCGGGGGGGCACAAGCAGTACATTACTACATTATCACTAGCAAGGAGTGCATCAGCGCGCTCTAAAGGTGGGTTCAAACCCGGCAGACAAACAGGCATCCCAAACAGCCCTCAAATTTGAAGGGTACCATGACTTTTCTTTTTGAAGGGCAAAAATGAGTCTGCACTTCAAAAATGATGGCTAAAAATAAGGGTTAACTTTCATTAGATAAGTACATTTTTTATGAGCATTTCTAAGTTGAAGGATGCTTTTTAAAAGTTTACTTCAACTCTCATATATTGTAGTATAAGAGTAGAATAGTCGAATCCACATATAATACAAGTAAAGTTGGATTAGATTATATATGCACTTACAAATTGACTTAAATAGACTTTTTAAAGCACTTACAAAATACATGAAAAAGAGAGAACATGTATATTTGATATCATATAAATTTAGGTAAGTTGCCAAAAAAAATGTTAAAGATCATTACAAAAAATTTCTATTGTCGTAGTACTCATAAGAGGGCATGTACATTGCATATCATATAAATTTAGGCAAGTTGCCAACAAAATGTTAAAGTGATTACAAAAAGTTCTTGTACAATGCCCATGACATAGTATAATATCCAAAAGTCATTGTTGTTACTTCTTATGATGCCCCTAAAGCTTGAGTGCGTCTCACCTTCATATTTTTCCATACCTCAAAAATCAAATTCCAATCTACTTCTTCCAAGTTTTCTGGAGAAGAAAGAGACATGAACATGAGCATATCTAAAGTGGTGAGAGATAAACATGATCTCTCATCACTTTTAACACGATTCTGTTTTGAAAACCCTCTTTCACAAGCAGCTGAACTTGCAGGTAGGACTACCACAATCTGCCATAACTTGTACAAAGCAGGAAACATTTGCATCCATTCTATTTCCCCACCACATTGTCTCCAAGCTTCAAGAAGTCCCTTTGAGGGATAGGATTCAAAGAGATATAGAACAAATCTTTGCAACTCACCTTCACATTGCTCAGGCTGAATCAAAGACCTCTCTCCTTTACCAAATTTCTCGCAAAGCTGAGAGAGATATTGTCGAACTAATTGGCCTCGAATTTGTGGATCTTTGGAATAGTTTTTAGGAGAAAATAGCTTTGCTGCATTGAACAAGTGATGATCTTGAAACCTTTCATCAAAGTTGATTATCAACCTCTGAATAAAAGCCTTTGCTAACCATGTACATTCATCAAAAGTGATCTCTTGTGCTTTGCCCACTAATGAAGTGAACTGCAACACATGTAGATGTATAACACCTTCTTTGTCTTTCACTAAGAACAATCCATTGTTTGTTGCCTTAATGAAGCTAGTTAAGTACTTAGATCCATTTGCAAATGTATCAGTCAAATACCAACCCTTCAAGAGATTGATAAGCACATCTATCTCTCTTCCAATCATTGTAATGTCACAATCATTTTCCTGAAATTTTTGGCTCAATACATTAGTTTCTTTAAGTACATCTGCCATGAAATGAATAATAAATAGCAATTGAAAATTTGTTGTTTTTTTATACATTGCTGGATACTTTGTCTTCCAACATTCCAACAATATAGGCAGCACTTTTACCAACCTACAATGACAAAACAACTAAGTTTAAAAAAAAAACAAGAATAAAATTAGAATTAATCTAATCTAAAGCTAATAACTAATCAAATGTATACCTTTTCATGACATTTCCACGCGACAACCATCTCACACCATGAATTCTCATTATCTCGTAATTTCTTGGTAAAAAGGCAAGCATGAGCTTGATCACTTCGGCTCTTCGAAGAGACGAATTTCCTATCCATTCTCGAACTTTGTTAGCAAAGCTATCCACATAGCTAATCTCTGCAAAGCATTCACATGTATCTTTAACTACAAGTGCTTCCTTATGGGCAATACAATGTACCCCAAGCAAATGTGGTACATCCTTGCAAAGCTTTGAAAATAATCCAGATCTTCTTCCAACCATAGACGCAGCACCATCCGAGCCCATAGCAACCATCTCAGAAAGTGGAAGATCTAATTGATGCAGCACTTTCATAATGCCTTCATACATGGATTGAGCCTTTCCATCATCAATACCAATGAGTTTCACAAAGGAGGTTTTAGGAGAGCCTACACCACCATCCTTTAAGTATGTGATATAAAGGATGAGACGCTTCTCAAACCTTCTATCCGTGCTTTCATCTACAATGATAGAAAAAAATGGATTGTGCCCAATCTCCTCCTTAAGTTGTTCCCAATATACCATATACATGGCTGAGAGAAAATCTTTTCCAGAGGATGGATTGATATAAGCTGAATACTCGCAAGAAAGAGGCATGCTAGGAGTTTTCATATACATGAGAAATTTACATTCATCTTCAAATGCTTCTAAAGACATGTCCTTTATGGCAACCCTATACATGATTTGTATAACACTAATAATTCTACACTTCTCATTGTCTACCATAAGTTCCACATGCTTGTCAATATGCTTTACGTTTTCACCAGCCATAAAGCTTTTGCGCTGAACTGCTAACTTATGCGACTCGGAGGCATTATGGATAGCCAATGCTTGCTTTTGAATGGTAGTGCTACCTTTTCCTCCAAAAGGATTTGGCATGTTCAATGAAGTGCAAATTGAGCACTTCCTCTCTCCTTCCCCTCTTCATCCAAGATTGAATAAGACCAAGGATAGAGAAGCTTCCATGAGGATACATAGCTACGAACATATACTCTCTTTTTCCCATTAAGAATACCATTTGCACTTTCATTCTCTAAACATTCTACATTTGGAAAAGTAATCCCGATCTGCTCAAGCAATCTTTGACGCTTATCCTTTTTAGGCCTTCCCATCCTAAAATAACATATCAACAAGACTTTAAAACTAACATGCATGCAGCACTTGATATGCATACATCCACTCCCTTCTTTACATTTTGATCAATTTAATAGTGTGGATGAAGTTGTAGAATAGAGAGCTATCACTAATAAATCATATTCACTTAATATCACATAATATAGAGCAAGCTTACCTATTTGCTTACTTATATACACAAAAAATAGCACAAACACCCAATAATCACACCAAAACCTAAAAAGTGACATGAAACTAATTAACATATGCATCTAAACATGCATTCAAATTATCAAAAAAAAAAAAGCACAGCCACCCCATAATCGCATTCAAATAATGTATTTAACTGAAACTAAGCAAGTTAATTCTATATTACATGTATCTAAACACAACTCAGAAGATCAATGACTTGAGTAGAATCAAAAATCACAAGTCAAAAAAGCTTGAAACTAAAATAAGCTGATTGTAGACATGCTTGAATATGGAATAAATTGAGGTGTTAAGCACACTTTTTTTTTCAACGTCTTATACAATTGCCACAAAGAATAGCTAGCAAATGTAATAAGATAGTTACCATATTCAATGCATGCTACATAGTCTACATTGTTCAATCTATGCCTAATCTTATCCATGGCAATACCTACCAACTAGAAATCGTATTTTGTAATGCATGGACTTGCATTGAGAAGGAGCTTATTTCTATGTCTCTCCACACAACTCTTCAAGGAGCAATTAGCATCTCTATTTACTAGCATAGATATAATAAAACCATTGCATTTGTGATGAAAACTCTTCAAGTGGCAACTGTGGTTTCTAGTGAGTCTTCAGTGCTAACACCTTGCATTTACCACCATGTTTAAATGTGACTCAACTAGAATTTGTGGTTAGGAAATCATTATTATGTTCTCTTTCATGGGATTTGCATAGCAAGATAAATGAATTCAAATTTCACCATCTTAATTCAAATTTCACCATCTTTATTTTCAGCATAGCAAGATAAACATAGCACAATGACTACAGATTGATGACACAAAATGGACCGCCTTTACTTTGCTATTTCTCTCTATTTCTGCATTATAATCTATTGTTCTTGCTCATCCAAATTTGTAGGTTTCATTTCTATGCTTATGATATTACAAGACAGATTATAACCAAGAGATTCACCAATGCTTGATACATGGCACTCCCAATAAGGACAAACACACACAAATTTGCAAAACAAAGTTTCAAAATCCTAACCCAATTTACCTCATCAAAATCGACAATACTGGACTTGGAAGTTTGATGACTGGAGAGGTAGAGCTGGTCTCCAAGGTCAGGTGGCAAGTCGAGTCGTGAGAGAGAGACTTGGGGACTCGGGAGCCCAAGCCACAGCCTCCAGGGCCCAAGCCGCAGCCTCCAGGGCCAAGCGAGAGAGAGAGGGGGGAGCCCAGGCCACAGTCTTCAAAGCCCAGGCCGTAGACTCCCAGCCGCCAGCTGAGTAGAAGCCTCCAGGGGGGAGCCCAGGCCGCAGCCTCCAGGGCTCGAGCGAGGGGAGAGAGACAGAGCCCGTGCGAGGGGAGAGAGACAAAGGGACTCCCGAGTCCCAACCGTAGTCTCCAGGGCCGTCTTCAGGGGAGCGAGGGCAGGGGCCACTGGGCCAGTCCGAGGGCCACTGGGCCAGACTCCAGTCCGCCACGGCAGGGGCTAGGCCCGAGGGGTCACGACGCACGCCCTGCGGCCCTAGGGATTACGGCTCAGTCAAAGGCTGAGCCTTAAAGGAATCAGGCCCTAGGGGCCAGGGCCCAGGCTTCAAGCGAGAGGGTCCAGACTTCAGCGAGAGGGCTTCAAGTGAGAGGGTCCAGACTTCAGCGAGAGGCTTCAAGCAAGAGGGCTTCAGCGGCTCATCTCAAGGCTCAAGCCTTCACAGTTCATGAATCAGGGGCCAGGGCCCAGGCTTCAAGCGAGAGGGTCCAGGACTCTAGGGTCTCGGGAGACAGTGAGAGCGAGGCCTCGGCCCTCAAGGCTCAAGGACATTCCAGCCTCCAGGCTCCAGCGAATGAGCGATGAAAGAGCGAGAGGGAGACTCGAGAGGACTCAAGTCTCAAGAGGAGAGACTTGAGAAATTAGGAGGACTTGAGGAGGAGAGTCTGAGACTTGAGAAATTAGAAAGTGCCCGCTGGCGAATGGCCCTTGAGGCTTGGCCCTTTAAAGTTTAGGTATTGACTCCACATGGCACAGGAATTTAAGGATTTTGGAAGGTGGACACTGGGTGCACGGTTAAATTTTAATTTTCAATAACCAAATTTATTATTTTGGAAGGTGGGTGACAGGTGTACCGTGTACCCCATAGTAGAAGTCTAGAACTTAGATTCTAGAGACTAGAAGTTAGGATTCCAAATCTAATTATTCAAAATTAAAATTAAAATTTAAACTTATTATTAGATTTTAAAATTTTATTTGAAGGGTGTCTTTGAAATGCACCCTTCTTTTGAAAAGTGTAATTGTTTTTTACATTTCTCTCTGAATGCTGATTTTATTTTTCAACTTTCCTTTGAAAATTCATAAAAGGTTTAACACTTCAATTGTTGAAGGTCATTCTCATGAAAAGCATTTTTTTTGAATGTCACATAAGTTGTTAGGCTTCTAGAGAAGGGTCAAAACCCCTTTGAAGGGCGTTGCAACCTTCAAATTTGAGGGCTGATCCCAAATACAGATGGCCAATCAAATTTCAGCATGGAAAACTGTATGTTCACACACATGGTGGAATGCCAAAAAAATTAGGGGCCTTTTTTGACATGTCATGGCCAAGTTTTTGCTCCTCTCTTCTGGCTTGCCCAGCACGGATACTTCTCCTTCATGCCATGTCTTCTCTTTGGCTCCTTTCTTTGTCCACCACTAATGTGAATGAGATGGCGGACAAGTTACAACTCTTGGGAAATCCTTGTAGATGGGTGGAAAATGGGATTTTTCACCCTTTTGTCCACCGTGCAAGTGTGAACCCACCCTAAATCTACCACGCTTCAAAGTTTTGCAAGAGTACTTAACGGGAAATGATTGTGAGGTGCACCGGCAGTTGGCAGTCAGATATTTTGGCGACCGGGGCAGCCGGTAGACAAAAGCGCAAACGCAGTGGGGCTGCTGGATGCTTGTCTGTGCCCTTTTGCCTGTGCAAGAACGAGAGAGAGAGAGAGGATTCACGGAAAAAAAAAGAGAGAGAGAGAGAAGATCTTTTGTTTGGCTAGCATTGCTAGATGAATCCCACGGGAGAGAAGGAAACGTAACATCTCTGCTTTTTCTTCCCCTCCCCCTGCTCCGGGAGACATGTCACTTTGACGGTCGAAATCTTCTGCTCCAACGTTTATGACGGAAGCTGAAGAAACGGGAGGAGATGGCCGATGACATTTCACTGTCTTCCGAGCACCAAGCTCCCGCTGCCGCTTCGACAGAGCAAGAGGTATAGACAACAATTGAACTCCCGTGTCACGTACTAATTACTGCCTATCAGCTGTTCTATAGCGAATACGCTCTGTAGATTATGTAAATTGCCAGCACTGCTGATAAGACGATACTATGTAGAGCAGTATCAACTGCTAGAATTGATAACAGCGAATCCTTATCATTTTGGTTTCCAAAATTTTAGCTGGAGGCGATGCCTATGCGTGTCTTGATTTTTTGATGTGCATGTACATTGGACAAATAGTACAATTGTTCGACTTCATTGATGGCCATTTGATATGTGACATTGAAACGAAAACATGTATTTTTGACTCCCTTCTTTTCATATGCAAAGACCCGAGGACACATAAGCATTTTTGAAGACGAATGCATTGATTGTAGCTACTAAAAGTCTCTACAGAGCAACAGGTATAGAGAACAATCAAACTCCCTTCGCAGGTTCTAATTACTGTTTATCAAGCGTTCCAAAGCAACTGTGTGGACTAGCTCTGTAGATTATGTAAGAGTGCCAGTGTTGCTGATATGAAGAACAGTATCAACTGCTAGAATTGACAACAGCAAAATCCTTGTCATTTAGTTTCAAATTTTTTAGCTGGAGATGGTGTTTATGTTTGTCTTGATGTTTTGATGTGCATGTACATTGGCCAAATAGCACAATTATTGCACTTCATTGGCGGCCATTTGATATGTGATACTGACTCAAAAACATATGTCTTTTCAACTGCCCGTGTTTCATATGCAGAAACCTAATGAGCCTAGTGGATTCATCTTCAAAAATGCTCGTGTGTCTTTACAATCTCAGACTGCAGTTTCAGATGTGATTGTCTACTAAAAGTTTCTTTTATTCTAGCATGGCTGATTGCATTGATTGTAGCATGAAATTCTCTCCAGAATTTTCTTATCTGATCCGGTTAATTTTAGAATCATTTTTTAAATCTTTCCGAACAGAATACCAGGTCATTCATGGCTTGCAGGAAACAGTTCAACATGGTCCAAAAGCCTCATAAATAATTCTTTTTGATTGCTTTCTTCTCATGTGCAGATATTTGAGCTGTCTACCACTGTTGATCCCAGCTACATCATTAAACTTATACGGCAACTACTGCCTACAGTTTATACAAAAGAGGTGGACAAATGTTGTCCTGAGAATTCTGATGACAGGCTCAGCACACTTGAGAAAGTGCAGGAGCACACTGGAAGTACTGAAAGAGCATTAGATCTATCAAGAGAAGAGGCTGATGCCCATGTTTCAGATCCTGTAGAACATAGGGGAAGGATGGAAGACAGAAATATAGAAGGCTCAAGCTTTTTGGACAATGGGCATGAATTATGTGGCTCTTTTAAAAGTGACAATGCAACCCAGTTAGCACTGCCATCTCAAAAAGAGATGGACTCTACAGTTCCTGATATGGGAGCCTTAGATGTGTTGGAAGAGCAGAGGGAGGAGGCTGGCTGTCTGCTCTGGGATCTTGCTGCAAATCAGTCGCATGCAGAATTTATGGTAAATCTCCTTTTCTAAGGCCATACTAGCAATACACTAAGAATGATCATCAGGGATGTCATTCGGTCTCTTTATGGTAAATCTAGTATTCTACTAGCAATACACTAGGAATGATTATCAGGGATGTCATCTGGTCTTTATCGAGGTTTGCTTTGTCTTCTCAAGGTTTGTGACAATTTTGTAATGGTCCCAAGTTTCTTATTGATAGAGAAAGCCCATGAATGCAAACATTCACGCAGAAGGGATGTAAAGCTCATTTCTGATAGTGCATTAGCTATAATGAATTATTGAATATGTGATATCTCTGGAACCTCCACTTCATGAGTGATTACACATCATAGATAGATGCGATTTGTATCTCCAGTACCTTTGACATTTTATTTGATTCTTCAAGAAGTAGGGTAACATTATGTGCTTAACTTACAAGGAGGCATCTCAGTAGTGTACACTTCTTTTCAATAGCAAAGTTTTACATATCTAAGGTTGTAGGTATTGCTGACATGTTTTATTTTTAAAGATGGTTCGATCTGTACAAAGATGCAGTAGGATTTGTCAGTGGAAGAGAATAGTATTTGAGTTTAATTTAGTTATTAGTTTGTTTACATGCTAATTCAACCACTCACTGGCTAATTATTGATAAAAGGTCAGGGGCAATGGTCATAAATGGGTTGGAGGCGTCCTGGCCCTTCTTTTTTTTCTTCCCCTTTTGTAACGGGAGAATTGGATGTTTGAGCTTATAAAACATTGGCAACACCATCAAATTCCGGATGCAGTTTGTAGAGAACAGAGTAGGTTGCATGTTGCAAAACTGACCTTGGGTCTGTATCACTCAAAGAATGAATGAGTGAATTGTATTAGTCGCCTTGAAATGGATATTTTGCAACTAATGATCAACGGAGGCTTGTACATAAGCTGGTGTCTCTCATACCCTAGGAGATGTTCTATAGGAGGTAACCCTTTGTAAGACTTCCTTTGAGATGCATTGAGCAAGTGTTGAGCATTTGAGTATGCTTTGGTATTGTCATTGTCCTAGTCTAGATTGCTTTCTCATAGCTGCCTTAGTCCCAATTGAATGGAAGAGGAGAGGGTTTTTGGGGATGCAAGGTAGAACTTGAAATAACATACCAAATATGCGTTTGCGCAAACCACGATTTCATCACCATACTCCATGTTAGATAGTCAAGGCCTTTAAGCTTGTCAATAGTGTTACAACATGAAGCAGCCATTGATAGATGATATACAAGAGAGGGGGAGTAGAGAGAATACTTGGGGAACTTTTGATAGTAAGCCTAATACCAAGAGTTCAACAGTTTAAGCATGAAATACCAGTTCAATAGTAAAGATAAGAGAGAGGAACAAGATGTGAAGTGAGGGTAGAGAACAAAAGCATGACAACCTTCCCTTTAGTATATAGATCAGGCTGAAAATGTAGAAGCGAGGAGAATGCAAGTAGGCGCTTGTGGGAAAGAAAAAGGAAATGATTGTATGGAAGATGAAATCATGAGCAGTTGATGAGAAACGATGGCTGGGAGATCAAAACACAAAGTGCAACGATGAAAATGCGGTACAACACTGAAAACGCAAAGAAAATAGCCCGCCCAGCAGTTGTAAACTGTTGTGTAGCTGTCAGATACGAGATGCCCAAAACAGTAGGGAACAGAAAATTCGTAGCAGTCAGGAAGAGTGATTGGATCTGAAATAGCAATCAAAAACACAAAGAACACCACCTCGGCAGGATGATCTCTGCACGATTCTTTTGACTTAGCTACCATCTCCCCGGCTTGATGGCTTCTACACTAGCCTTCTTACATCAAGGACGTGCTAGAAGCTTCTATGGGAGGAGCTTGCCCTACTTGTTTTGGAGCATGACAAGTGCGCCAAAGAGGTTGCTAGTGGATCTACCTCCACCAAAGCTTTTGTTGCAAGTTTGGGAGGGGGGAAGAAGAAGAAAGGGAAGTCGAAGGCTAAACGACAAGAGAGTTCTTTTGGCTCTGATTCTGACTCGGAGAAGCCTTATTGCCTATAATATGGGAAGGGGACCCATCCAAAGGAGAAATGTTGGAAGAAGTATCCTCACCTTCGTCTGGGAGCGAGGGATGGAGCTACAACATTTGAGTTTTCTACCTTTACTCTAATGGTTACCCATGAGTTAGTGTTCCTTCATATCGTTTAGTTGGAGGAGCCTTTTTTAGTGGTTACCTTGTCTTTTGAGAGGCCTTGGCAATGTCTAGTCATATGACTCCATGAGGTGATTTGTTGTAGGATCTATGCCCTTCTCAGGGTTTTGTCACTATTGGTAACATTGTTTCGGTGCCTACTAGTGGTGTTGGCACTCTGTCTTTGTTTCTTGACCGTGCTTTGAGCTCCCTTTCCCAAGGCCTTTATGTTTTGGACTTGGGGCTTTCCACTCCTCTCAGTTTATAGCCTTACTAGGCTTGGTACTCGGGTTGTCTTCACTAAGCAAGCCATTTGTATTGAGGATTATTCTACATGGGCGGCTATCACGACAGGTTGACAGGAGAGCGGACGTTACTGGCTCCATTCCCCTCCTCTTATGCAAGGTGAAACCAGCCTTCCTTCTCGGATAGGGTGGTTTAACTTGATTAAACACTTAATTACAGCAATTAGCAAATGAACATAAACTGAAATGCTCACTTTACCTTCATAAACTTGGACAATGGACACCTTGTTGGCCCCAAAACTGGCGCCCCTTTCGATATTTCTTTAATTTCAATTGTTGATGGATAAATTACAAGCCGAGATTTCACAATCTCCTTGGCTGATTCAAAAGCCCCTTGTTGTTCCAATAATCAGCAAAGCATTCGGGCAAATTGCCCCTTGATTTTCGCCCAGGACTTGCTCTAATGGAACCCCAACTGGTCAAATGCTGCCCCAAATTCACAATAGATGGGCTGGCATCTGAAATCCTCACAATTCCATGAATTTCCGGTGCTGATTTCAATGTACAATGCCTTTGACTGATGGCACGGGTCCCAAGGTGGTTGCTAAACCCTAATTACTGCTGTAATTTAGGGTTTACAGCAGTAAACTCTCTGCTGTCCACCAAATTTGGCTGTACTCTGCTACCCATGGCTGAAAATTGCCGAGAATACTTGAGCATAGACTGGAGGAGATGAGAGAATGCTGTAGAAAGAGAGAAAATCAGCTGAAATGTATCTTTTGATTCGTAGCTCTGATGACAAATCTGATGGCACCAACAGCTTCAAAAGGGGGGTAAAACAGTAGCTCGGCTGGCGAGCCCTCCTCTCCTACCGTCGCCTCTCTTGAGGCGGAAGAGAAAACCTGCTGCCCCCTATTCTGTCGCGGCGCGCGATCAGTCGTCGTCGCCTCTGAGAGCCAAATCTGATCACCTCCTCTCCCTCCACCAAGCTCCGAATGGCTGCCATTCAGCTTCCACCACCCTTCAACATCCTTCTCCCTAGTTGCATGGGAAAGTTTTGCCAAGTGGTAGCCTTCCTAATGCATTTTCAGCCATTAAATTAATTTTTCAGAATTAATTAATTTTGAAAATTAATTTCAGCCCTTTTGACCCTGCCCAAAATTAAATATGCCCGTCTGGAATAAAATTGGCTAGGCCATTTGCAACTTGGAGTGGTTCCCAAGCTCTATTGACCCTTAGACTAGCATTAATTAATTAATTAATGCTAGTCCCTAGTGTTACCACCGACACTTAATGGCCAAACAATTGTCCTAGGGTCCAACCTAGCACCAACTGACCACCAAAACCTAGTTGCCATAACTTAACACAACTTTGCCTTTAACACCCATTGCATCCTCGGGGTCCTTGGCCCGTTCCCATGAAATAACTGCCATGTGCATCACATGTGCTAAACAACCTTGCACATTTGATTAGTAACTTAATCAAATGTTACTAGCAAGATTAAAGCATCTCAAAATTTCACGTCTCCGTGACACAAGGTCCTCCGTGGCAATTGTCTATTGGTACACTTCCCTCCATCCCTTTGAGAGGGGAACGACCTTTGTGATGTGGCTGTGGATTTCTTGGCCCCTAGTGCTTCAGAGGGGGGTTTCCTTAGGATCGTGAGGAGCCTCTTCATCGGCAGTCTACAGACTTCATTGACATTGGCATTTCTCTTGCCATCCCAGGATCCGTTTCTTGCTTGGCCTTCTGTCACATCGAGGATCTGAGAGGGGGCGTTAGTAGTCATGTTTGTCATGCCTTGTCACATCCTACCTATGAGCCTTTGATGAGGACTTTAGGAGTTCTGACTTGTCTGTCACTTGTTTTGAGAGAGGAGGTAGCTCATTCTAGAGCAGTTAGTTTATTGCATGCCAGTGCATTCTCTCCTCTAGTTGAGATTTTGTGTGCATTTCCCGGGCAGTTTCTGCATATAGTAGTTGCCTCACCTGTCAAACATTGTCCACTATTTTTGGGATTTGTTTTGAGCATTTTTGGCATTTGCCAGCATTAAAAGCTGGTTGGCCATATTTTTGGCTCTAGATTGTAGTTGGCCAGTTTTTTATGGGTGTGCCTATATTTTTGGCACTTCTCCCACTTGGCAAATTCTCTCTCCTAAATCTTACTCCTTCCTTGGCAAGTGCACACTCCGACTCCATCATCTTCTTCCATCTTTGGTGCTGTTGTCCATCATCAGCCTGATTTGGTGCCCTCATTGACGCAGTGGGCTGCATGCAGGGACTGATCAGTCCTCCTTTTGTATTCAGCATTTGTTCCTTGTTTGGTGCAGGTTTCTTTTCTTCTTTCCTTCCAGATTCTGTGTGTGTGTGTGTGTGTTCCTGTTCCTTCTTCCATTGCACACACTCTCACATTCATTTCTAATGATGCACTTGCAGGCTGCTTCTTGGCCTTTGATATCCTAGATTCCTCTGTTCTCTGTATCTCATACCATTTGCCGAAACCTACATAAATATCTGCTTTGAGAGCATTTGATGCATCATCGTTCTTGTTGATCTAAACAAGTTGTTGAAAGCATCTCACTCCCAATTTCATGTAAAGAAAATGATATGGCAAACAAGGAGAAAGTTGAAACACAAAATGTATGACACAAAACACAATATGTAGAATGTTGAATGAGAATGAGTGAACAATGAACCTTGGTGCCTTAAGGACTGGGGCAGAGGTAACTGAGAATGGTGTCAGAGTGTACTGTACATGTGACAGATCCTGAAATGTAGCAGCGACAGTCCATGAGAATGGTGTCAGAGTGTACCATACATGTGACGGATCTTGAAATGCAGCAGCAACAGTCCATCAAGGAGGAAGATGATGTGGGTGGTAGTAGAGGGAGCAGAATGCAGTCATAGTCACAAGTGATGCAAAATGGGATGATGACGGGGGATGGGGAGGAATTATTGTCATGGAATGGGATGTGGATGGAAATAAGCTACCATCCCTGCAATCCTCAAGTCCAAAAATGACTGCCACATGTGTCTGCAAGTTATGCAGTCCTCTGGAGTGTGCCAGATTTCAGGGGAGCAGTGGATCAGCAAAATACAGTATAATGACAAAAAATGCAGCTGTATCCTTGTGCAACGATGACTCAGCAGCTCACAACAGGTTGTGGGTGAAGATATCATTAGGGTGGCCTGCGCTTGATCAAGATGCAGCAGTAGCAGCCTGAAAATGCACCATGGCTCTACACAAGCAGACATCAGCAGGGCAGCATTTTGGTGATGGCATGGCAGTTTGGGCACCAGTTAAAGGTCCTCTCTTCAATTGATTGACAATGTCTTCTAGCTGAATGGCAACAGCTTTTGATGGTGGCAGCAGCTCCAAGACGGGCTATGCACAGTAGTGAAAGGAGATGTCATTTTAGCCGAGTGTAATGATGAATGATCAAAGTGGGGATGAATGGTATGTCTGCACCTGACTCTATTTGTAGAGGGTTTTGGAGCATTTGTCCCACTATTACAAGGATAAAACTATTTAGTTTTGGTAATTTGCATTAATCACTTTTTGGGGCTTTTAGGGACAATAAAATAGGGTGATGCACTGTAATTTGAGATTAGTGCAAACCCTAATTTTAATGGTTCAACATTCTACATTCTCATGAACTTTACAAGCAGTAAGCGAAGCTGTCAAGATTTCTTCTCTAGATGGCAGAGATTGCAAAACGTCAAGGGACTTCCTTGGCTCATAGACATGCATTGGTTGTGCATGATGTCAACTATACAAACATTATAATCAAATGTTGGTTTGATGTCATGTTTCTCTCTCATCATATTGAATTATTCTTGGCTTTTAATGGCCAGGCTAGCATGGGTGCATGCTATAAGAAGGCATGTGAACATTATAGCTCTTGACTTCACACATTGCTTCCGTATACCTTGAAAACCTTTGTAGCTATCTAACCCTTCTGATTCTGTAGGCTTTTATCATAGTAGTTCCAACTCACAATATCTTTAATGCACAGCCTTTGAAAACTCAAAGACATCTTGTCCTTCTGTAGGGGAGCCACATCTGGTATACGTGTCTTTGTCAGGTGTTGAAAATGGAAAGGTCTGCTTCGAACATTTTTTTGGTGAGTTCGGTACATAATACTTGGCCTGTTTCTAAGGCTTCTGCCATGTCAGAAGCTTTCAAATTGTAAGCAAACGTGGCAGCTCACAAACACACATTCTCCAGTGGCATTTCTCCCAAACGGTTTTTACTCTTCCTCACCAAAACTTCACCAAACTTATTCTGCAATGAGTGCTGTCCAACAAATTACATGTTGGACTGGCAAAGGTGCAAACCTTTTCCATGCTTTAGCAAGAAAGCCACACTTAGCACACATATCTACTACTATACTCCTAATACAAGTATCTGTCGTGCATAAAAGCTGGTCTCTTTCTAAGGCTCCTAAACCACTACAAGCTTTCAAAATGCAGTGAAAGCGGCATCAGCTGGAAAAATACCACCATGCATTGTTATTTGTTCAAAGCAAATGAATGCTTCACATTAAGCCCATGTTCCACCAAATTGCAGTAGTGGTTTCCCTGAGACTCTTTCTTGTTTTAAGAAGTCCGTCAGGCTTCTTGCAAAGATCCATATTGGTGGTGCTACCAAAAGAAGGGTTGTCTTGTAAGCCTGTTTTAGCAAGTTAAGTGTATAGGCCTTGGCCTCTCACGCATCTTGCAGCCTAGAACAAGTTCTGAGCAGGGCAACAAAGGTATAATGACTAGGTTGTCATTATCCTCCTGCAGTTTGTTGTAGAGATGTAAGGCTTGTTGAAATTCAGAGCAGTCGTTATAACCTGAAATAAGGCAGCTCCAAGAATTCTCATACTGATAAGAGAGTGTTGGAGATGTGTGAGCATCTGCTGAACACCCACATTCTAGCAGTACTGGTATAAGGCCATTGCCAAGAGTATGAAGTGAATCCAGCTAATGCCCTCATGTACAAGCATACGAGTGCAGGAGTTTTCTTCTTGCTGCAGTTCTATATTAAGCCAGTGACTGTCTTGTCAGTATTGATGTTCTGACTACACATTTTCAGAAGGGCCATTGAGATCCTTGGCCCTCAATATTGCACCATCTACAGCAAGCGTGCAAATGCTGTCTACATAGACTGCTTCTTGTTGCAATAATCATCATCATCATTATGCACCTGATCAGCATCGCCATCGTCATCTTCATCATTATCATCATCAATGGCATGAACTTTGAGGGATAGCTTGAAGTGTGGATAGGTTGTCTTAATGAAGGGACATGGTTTGTTTTAATTTAAAAATGTCCAGTTTATGGTCTCATGAGTCTAATCACCAATTTGCCATAGCATGCATGATCCTTTAACAAGTATGTCAGATGTGCAGGTTCTATAAATAGAAGAGCATGATACACAACTTTGAATGCAATTTGTTGCGCTACCAGTTAGCCTAATTTGCTTCCACTTTTTCGCACTTGGCTAAACTTTACTTTTCTGTGCTACGCGCTATGCTAAGAATGATCCGAACTTGTACAGGTGAATCATCAAATATTGGATGTGCTTCTTGCTATTTTGGACGTCTCACATACAGACAGATTAAGGGTAATGTGTATAAGCATACTGTGGTTGTGTGAGTAATATTTCATAGGCATGTAGCGTAGACATACCTAACAATGTCTTAAGGAGATATAACATTCCTCTGTAGTTTATGGCTTTGCGTGGATGCAGGAAATCTGCTTAGGAATAATGGGAAATTTAGCTTGCCACGCTGCTCCTGTAAAGGCAATTGTCCAAACCAAAGGTTTGCAGAGTAAGATCGTCCAGAGCCTCTTTGTTGATGATGCACCGAGCCTTTCTGAAGCATGCAGGTAATGCTCTTTTTTATTACAAGTGCTACAGAAATTCTACAGTTGAAGGTTCAGTCATCATATTCTCTTAACTTCAAAGGTTTTAAAATCATGCAAGACTTACTGTCAAGTGGCACTTGCATCACCTGAAGCTTGTGACTTGTGACAGCAGCTTGCATAACTACTTGTACTGTACTCGGTTGACTAATGTGTATATTAGAGGCTCCAGTTGTAGATTCGTTTTACAAACAGTATTTGGTCTCATCTTTGCCAATTCTTCAAGTTTTATTTGATTAATTAAAAGTTTCAGATCAAAACATTTAAATCTCAAAAGGGGTAAAATATAGGAAAGAGTCCTTGAAGTTTTTGGAAACACTAGGGCAGTAGGCTTATCTAGGTTTGAACATCACCACATGATCTAGCATCCTCTTTCTGCAGGTTGCTGAGTGCAGGCCTTCATAGCGAAGAAGTCGATAATTGGGTTGGGGCCATTGAATCTCGGGAAATTCTGGAACGTATAATATGGATTACTTCAAACACAATGAACTCTTTGCTTTTAGAAAAGGTTTGTCAAAACCTGTCGGCTTCGATTGATTGAGGAACTCCATACAATGGGTCAGCTACAACACCTGGTTTGCTTCTATTTGCTGATCCAAAATGATTTGGAGTCTGTCTGGCAGCTTTCTAGAAAAGCTTAATGGGGACAATTAAATATATAGTTGATCCTTAAATTCTTTTTTTAGGCTTTAAAAACATAGATTGAGATTTTGTTTAAGGAGATGAACTGACTGGACCATAATACACACACTTACATGAGGCTAGGGCTTGGGAGCATGTGTATGTGTGTAAAAGAGTAGGAGCATGTGAGCTTGGCAATGTAGATTGTGCAGATGGGGCACACATTTGGATTGTAGATGCATGATCGAAAAGAGCATCAATGCAGTCTGATTTACGTTTGGAGATGTTAGCATTGTTCATCACATGGGTTGTGTGGGGAGTTGTATGGGCATTTCTTTGGGCAGCTTAATCAGCTGAGCTAGGCATCTCTCTCATTACTGCGTGGATCTTTTGTGATGCTGCCAACTTGTATTTTTGGCCTCTATTCTGCTAGCTAACCTGGTTCCATTAGCTCTACTACTGCCCTATACATGTTCTCGATATCGTCTATTTTCAGCATCTGATTGTGTGCTGCATCCTGTTGGAGAGGGGGAGATTGGGAGCACTCTACTGGTTGCCCACAGCTATGTGGTGTCTACCACTCTCATGCTTTGGTATATGGACTCCATTTCCCGAGCTCTTTGTCCCTGAGTTGATCTGTTCTTGTCTTTCTGTTCAGTTAATTGTGTATACAGCAGCTTCTCAGTTTTGCTTCCATTGCTCTGTATCTGTCTCACATGGTATCAAAAGACGAAGTCATTTGGTCCTGGTGCTTCTGCTGTGATTGACTGCTGTTACAGGTCTCCTCCACACTACTCCACTGCTTATGAAGCCATAAACCGTTGCATTTTACTGCCGTCTATCGCTTGGCTGGCCTGAATGCATCATCCTTTAGCTAGGTGACTTCTTATAGCTACTGGTTGAATTGTTTTCACCCTGCTGTATGCTGCTGTACCTTACGTTTCAACAGCTCTGCCTTTGCTTTGATCAGGCCTGCCTTTGTTCCAACTGCAGTCGTTTTGGCTGTTTCTAGTTGTTGATTTGCCTTGACTTTCATCAAGCTTGCATTTTCACTAGTGGTGGTATTTTCGACCTGATCTACACCAAAGGAAAGGTTCATAAGTGTTGGTTGTTGTATCTAAGCTCACTACAGTCACTTCACTTAATGTTCCTATCTCTTGCCTTGGTTTGAAGTGTTATTTCTATCGAATTGTTTTCAAGTGAGTGGAAAGAAGAGAGGGAATCAAGTGTACTTTCTTACTTTAACTGTTGAACTTGTGCTTTTGGGCCTATTAACCATTAGTTGCTCTCGGTATCTGACTATTTCTACTCTTCAAGGTTCGACATCAACATTGACCTACTACCCGGGTATCCATGGTCCTCTCTAATTGTCATTGTTGTATGTACTATGGTGGGTCCTTTAGTCACCCATGATCTGAGAAAGGAGTAAGCATTGTTTATTTCATGGGTTGTATGGGCAATCATATGGGCATTTCTTTGGGCAGCGTAGTGGGGTTGAGCAAGGTGCCTTTCTTATTGATTGGAGTTTGGGTGGATCTTTTGTGATGCTTGACACCTTGTTTTTTTAGCTTCTATTTTGCTGGCTGACTTGGATTGCATTAGCTCCACTATTGTCGTGTTTATGTGCTCTATCTCCTCCATTTCATTGTTTAAATGCATGCTACATCCTATTGGAGAGAGGGAGATTGGGAGCTATGTATTGGTTGCCCATAGCCTTGTGGTTTGTACACACTCTCATGCATTGGTATATGGATTCCACCTCCCAAGTTCTTTTCCCATGAGTTGATTTGTTCTCATCTTTGTATTCCGTTCATTGTGTATATAGCAGCTTCCTTATTTTGCTTTTGTTGCTTTCTATCTCACTCATAGAAGAAGTAGGTTGAAAGTTTTGACTTCATTGTCTTATCAATATCTTCATTCCTACTCTTTTATGTGGCATCTAGCCGCTAGGGATACCCTATATTTCGCTGAAGATAAATGAATGAATGGATAGATAAAAGGCTCAATGCCGCATCGTGTTGGAGAGAGGGAGATTGGGAGCAATCTACTAGTTGCCCACAACCTTGTGGTTTGTACGACTCTCATGTGCATTCCCTTCTCGGATCGCAGTCAGCCATTTTAGGCCTCTTTTTGGTACAGTCGGCCAGTTTTGGGCCAGGTCGGCCAGTTTGGAGATTGGGGGGCTATATATAGCAGTCCCCCCCATCAGTCCCACTGTCTTGCAGATTTCAGCACATTCTCCCTCCTCTCCCACTCTGGCATTGGTGCTGCCATTGTTTCCAGCCTGATCTGGTGCCCTCATTGACGCTCCGGGCTGCATGCAGGGACTGATCAGTCCACACCTTTGTATTCAGCATTCATTTCAGTCAGTGCAGATTTTCTTCCTTCATTTTCTGCTTTCTCTCTCTTCCTCTGTGTTCGTGTTTCTTCTTCCGTTGTGCACTCTCACATGGTATCAGAGCCTAACTAAGAGCATGTGGAACCAGCCTTCCTTCTCGGATAGGGTGGTTTAACCTAACTAAGCACTTAATTACAGCAATTAGCAAATGAACATAAACTGAAATGCTCACTTTACCTTCATAAACTTGGATAGTGGACACCCTGTTGGCCCCAAAACTGGCGCCCCTTTCGGTATTTCTTTAATTTCAATTGCTGATGGATAAATTACGAGCCAAGATTTCACAATCTCCTTGGCTGATTCAAAAGCCCCTTGTTGATTCAATAATCAGCAAAGCTTTCGGGCAAATTGCCCCTTGATTTTCACCCAGGACTTGCTCTAATGGAACCCCAACTGGTCAAATGCTGCTCCAAATCCACAATAGATGGGCTGGCATCTGAAATCCTCACAATTCCACGAATTTCCGGTGCTGATTTCAGTGTACAATGCCTTTGACTGATAGCACGGGTCCCAAGGTGGCTGTTAAACCCTAATTACTGCTGTAATTTAGGGTTTACAGCAGTAAACTCTCTGCTGTCCACCAAATTTGGCTGTACTCTGCTACCCATGGCTGAAAATTGCTGAGAATACTTGAGCATAGACTGGAGGAGATGAGAGAATGCTGTAGAAAGAGAGAAAATCAGCTGAAATGTATCTTCTGATTCGTAGCTCTGATGACAAATCTGATGGCACCAACAGCTTCAAAAGGGGGGTAAAACAGTAGCTCGGCTGGCGAGCCCTCCTCTCCTACCGTCACCTCTCTTGAGGCGGAAGAGAAAACCTGCTGCCCCCTATTCTGTCGCGGCGCGCGATCAGTCGTCGTCGCCTCTGAGAGCCAAATCTGATCACCTCCTCTCCCTCCACCAAGCTCCGAATGGCTGCCATTCAGCTTCCACCACCCTTCAACATCCTTCTCCCTAGTTGCATGGGAAAGTTTTGCCAAGTGGTAGCTTTCCTAATGCATTTTCAGCCATTAAATTAAATTTTCAGAATTAATTAATTTTGAAAATTAATTTCAGCCCTTTTGACCCTGCCCAAAATTAAATATGCCCGTCTGGAATAAAATTGGCTAGGCCATTTGCAACTTGGAGTGGTTTCCAACCTCTATTAATTAATGCTAGTTCCTATTGTCACCACTGGCACTTAATGGCCAAACAATTGTCCTAGGGTCCAACCTGGTACCAACTGACCACCAAAATCCAGTTGGCATAACTTAACACAACTTTTGCCTTTAACACCCACTACATTCTCGGGGTCCTTGGCCTGTTCCCATGAAATAATTGCCATGTGCATCGCATGTGCTAAACAACCTTGCACATTTGATTAGTAACTTAATCAAATGTTACTAGCAAGATTAAAGCATGTTAAAATTTCATGTCCTCGTGACAACACGGAGGAGCTTCCATCAACAAATAGACACCATCCCCTTCTGCTGCTGTTGTGAGTTCTTCCCCATCAGCCAGGCGGCTCTTACTGCAGGTCCCAACCTTTAGGTTTGCTGCAGGCGTCTTCTCCAGTGGCTGCCTCGTCACCATTTACCTCCTCTTGGTTGCGTTTTGCTGCAAGGCGGCCTTCTATGAGCTGGACGACACTCCTCCTGGTGGTGTTTTGCTCTTCAGGCGGTTTTCTCCTCCTCTGGCGGCGCTATTCTTGCAGACAACTCCACCCTAGGCTGCGTTTTGGTGTCTGACGGCTTCTGCATCAGCATTTGCATCATCTCCAATTGCGTCCACAGCTTCTGGTGCTTGGCGACCTGAGTTTCTTGCCGTTCAGAGGCTGATCGGTGGTTGGTGACCCTTCTGGGGGTTATCACTCGGCATTGGCAAACTTTCTTTGGTGTGTTTGGTGTTTGCAGATTTGGAAGATGTCTTATCAAATTTCAGGCTTCGATGACTTAGAATATGAGCTTCTTTCTCATCATTCCTTTGAGCGGAGACGGGATTATCAGGAGTTTCGTGATCGATGACGGGAGGAGTCTCCTCGCACCCGTCCTTCTTTAGTCCATGTATCTCGGAGGGTTCTATCTACTGTGAAGGTTCCATCAGCAAAGATTGCTTCAGATGTCCGTATGCCTTCCTTGATTCCCTCGATACAGGTGCCCATACTCCCTTCCTTTCCGAAGGAAGATAAGTTGGATGGCTCCAACTACTTCCTTTGGTCGTGCAAGGTGGAGTGCATCCTTGACACATTCGACCTATGGGAGCTTGTTTCTTCCCCCATCGACTGTCCCTCGGTGGATCCGTTAGATGGAGCTTCCATGGACTGTGCAGCCTTGTGGGATAGGCTCAACTCTCGAGCCTGTTTCTTTCTCTTAATGAGTCTTCACGACTTTGTTCTTGTTCATGCTCATAGGTTAAAGACCGCGGCGGAAGTGTGGAAGAAGCTTGTGTCTTTGTATTAGCATAAGACGTTCGCCCACAAGATTTCTTTGGAAAAGAAATTGCGGATGCTCAGTCTTGATGTTTCTTCTTCCATGAAGGAGCACATCACGAAGATGGAGGATATGCGAGGCGAGCTAGCCTCTCTCGGTCGGGTGATTTCGTCCGAGGATATGGCGATGATTCTCTTGACTCAGTTGCCATCTATACCAGCCTCATTATCTCGAGGACCCTTGAGAAACTCCTATGGGAGGAACTTTCCCTGCTTGTCTTGGAGCATGACGAGTGTCTCAGAGAGGTGGGTGCTAGTGGCTCCACCAAGGCTTTTACTGCAGGTACTGGTGGTGGCAAGAAGCAGTAGTAGCAGAAGGAGAAGGCCAAGGACACGAAGGAGGAGGACAAGAAGGATGCGAAGGAGGAGAAGCCCAAGTGTCCACACTATGGGAAGGGCACTCATCCCGAGGCGAAGTGTTGGCCAGAAGTACCTCTATCTGAAGCCCAAGGAGGAGGACTCAAAGGCGGCCCCAGCCACGATAGTCTGCTTTTGTACATGTCTTTGTGGAGGAAGATACAACCCTAGCTTCTACCACTCAGGAGAAGCCTTGGCTGGCGGATATTGGAGCATCTTCTCACATGACCTTTCGGGAGGATTGGCTTCAGGATCTTCGTTCGAGAGGGGGCATTGTCACCATTGGTGACAACTCTACAGTTCTTGTTCGAGGCGTGGAGACTTTACCTATGTTTTCAGACAGGCGGCCTTCTTCCGCCAAAGTTATTTCTGTACCTGATTTGGGCTTTAACCTATTGTTTGTGCATGGTCTTACTCAGCTAGGTACTCGAGTCATTTTTTCCCAGGATTCAGTCATAGTGGAGGATGCTTCTACAAGTGATGCTCTTTGGACAGGTACACAGGAGGGTGGGCTTTACAAGCTCACAGCCTTGGCTGCGAGGGCTTCCCACGAGCTTGGGCTGCTTTGGCATGCTCGTTACGGGCATCTGATCCTTGATGCGATACGGCGGGCTTCCAGGAGGAAGATGGTGGAGGGACTTCCTGATTTCCCTCCTCTTCACATTTTATGCCCAAGCTGCTTGAAGGGCAAGCAGCATAGGCAGCCTCACCCACAGGTTGCTTCCAGGAGGCCTCTTCACCGCTCGAGTTGGTTCACACTGACCTTTGCGGACCTATGGGCATGGCCTCCCTTGGGAAGACCAAGTATCTGATGCTGATTGTGGACAACTTCAGTCGTTATGTGTGGCCTTATTTCTTGGAGTACAAGAGCGAGGCGTACTCCCGTTTCTGCGAGTGGAAGGTGTTTGTGGAGACACAAACTACTTCCAAAGTTCATGGTGTTCGAGCTGATCACGGTGGTGAGTTCACTTTTCACATTTTCTCTCAGTTTTGCAGGGATCACGGCATTTAGGTGGAGTATTCCCATCCGAACACATCATCAGAGAATGGTGTGGTGGAGTGTGCGAATTGGACCATGGTGGAGATGGCCCAATCCATGCTGGAGCATAGGAGTCTACCTCATTCCCTTTGGGGTGAGGCGGTGGCTACAATGATGCATATTCGCAACCGCTCTTTGACTTCGGCATTGCAGGACATGACTCCTTTTGAGGCTTTCTTTGGGAGGAAGCCTTCTGTGTCCCACTTTCGCATCTTTGGATGTGATGCTTTTGTCCATGTGGACAAGAAGAAGAGGAAGACGAAGCTCGACTCTAAGTCGAGACAGCTTATCTTCGTGGGCTATAACATGACCACGAAGGGATATCGGCTCTACGACCCGACGACTTGGAAGATTGAGGTGAGCAGGGATGTGATCTTCGATGAGGCTTTAGCCTTCGAGGATCCAATTGATGGTTCTCTTACAGGTGCTGCTTCGTCATCGACAGACCCTCCCCCACCTTCTTTCCCTACTCTTCCTTCCAAGATGCCTCTTAGCACCTCTCCTCCTTCTTCAGCTCCTCCCCCTCCTATTCCTCCTTTTGTTCCCTCTACTTCGGTTTCCCCTCCCCCTTTGGCGGATGTGACTCCTTCTTCGAGTACTTCCACTCCTTCAGCCTCCCCTCAGGAGTCTTCTAGGGATACACCGCCGTCAAATGGGGAGCCTTCTTCAGATGAGGAGGATCTACCTTCCCTTAGCGAGGGGGAGTCCCTTTCTCAGATAGGTGTTTTGCAGGTTCCGGAGGCTACTCGGTCTCCCTCGCATTAGGAGTCTCTCAAGATTCCTTTGTGGTATCACCAGCTTATGCAGAATTCATGTGTTACTCACTTTCCTGCTTCTTCTACAGCCCGATTATGGGCCCCGTAGGATAGTTCCCTCTGTGTGAACTATGCTCTTATGTCCCAGATTCTTTAGGATTCTGAGCCTTTCACTATTGAGGAGGTTCTTGCACAGGATGTTTGGAGATAGGCTATGCAAGTAGAGCTTGATTCCATCGAGCGAAATCAGACTTGGGACCTTGTACCGCGTCCCAAGAAACGGAAGGTGATAGGTGTGAAATGGGTCTTTAAGACCAAGTATCTTGCAGATGGCTCCTTGGACAAGCACAAAGCTAGGCTTGTTGCCAAGGGTTTTGCACAGCGGGCGGGTTTGGATTACTTTGAGACTTTTGCTCCTACAGCTCAGATGTCCACCATTCGAGTTCTTTTGGCTCTTGTAGCTCACCACTGTTGGCCTGTTTACCAGATGGATGTCAAGTCAGCCTTTTTGAATGGCGTCCTTGAGGAGGAGATCTAGGTTTCACAGCCTCTAGGTTTTCTTGTGCAAGGGAAGGAGGATCATGTCTACAAGCTGCGGAGGGCCCTTTATGGCCTAAAGCAGGCTCCTTGTGCTTGGTACCAGAGGATTGACTGCTTTTTTCTACAGAGTAGTTTTCAGCGCTGCGATCATGACCCCAACCTCTACTTTAGGGTTGTGGGTGACTTTTGTGTTTTGCTGATCTTGTATGTGGATGATCTTATTATTACAGGGAGCGACACTCAGTAGGTGGAGCACACTCGGTCTATTCTACGGCAGGAATTTGACATGACGGATCTAGGAATCCTTCACTTCTTTCTTGGTCTGGAGATCTATCAAATGGCACAGGGCATCTTTATATTGCAGCACATGTACATCTCCGAGCTTCTTTCAGAGTTTGGTATGGCCGAGTGTCGGCCTATTTCATGCCCCATGGACCTTGAGTCCAAGATTTTGGCAGATGGCATTCCCCTTATTGATTCCACCTGTTATAGGTGCCTTGTTGGCTCACTTATCTGGCTTCTTTACACTCGGACGGATATCTCTTTTGTGGTGGCTTTGTTGTCTTCTTTCATGAAGACTCCTACTCAGGATCACTGGCGTGCAACCTTGCGTGTCCTTATGTATTTGTAGGGGACTCCATCCTACGGGATCATGTATGGAGATGGGACCACTCTTTTTGGATGGAGTGATTCTGATTGGGCAGGTGATGTGGATCCGAGACGATCCACTACAGGTTATGCTTTCACCCTTGGATCCGGTGCTGTCTCTTGGAGCAGCAAGAAGCAGCCTACTGTGGCACTTTCTTCTACAGAGGCTGAGGATCGGGCCTTATGTTTGACTGCTATGGAGGCAGTTTGGCTCTGTCGTATGATGGCGGAGATTGGCTTTTCCCATATAGGACCTATGAAGCTGCGCGTGGATACCCAAAGTGTCCTTGCTCTAGCAAAGAACTCGGTGCTTCATGCTCGCACGAAGCACATTGAGGTTCAGTACCACTATGTTTGAGAGTGGATCGTGGATTCGGAGCTGGCGGTGGCCTACTGTCCCACGGCGGACAATGTGGCTGATTTCTTCACGAAGTCTTTGCCTCAGGCTTCTTTGCTTCATCACATGCGGATGTTAGATCTTCAGACCCTCCCAGGATCTGAGAGGGGGTGTTAGCGTGCTCTATTTCATTGTTAGTTTGTCATCTCCTGGTTGTGAGCTCCTGTCAAAGTTTGGCAGGAGACAGAGGAGCTTTGTCAGTTTGTGTTGCTGTTTTTGTTGTGCATTCCCTTCTCAGGTGGCACTCAGCCATTTTAGGCCTCTTTTTGGTACAGTCGGCCAGTTTAGGCTAGGTCAGCCAGTTTTGGGCCAGGTCCGGCAGTTTGGAGGCTGGGGGGCTATATATAGCAGCCCCCCCATCAGTCCCACTCTCTCTCTTGCAGTTTTCAGCACACTCCCCCTCCTCTCCCACTCCAGCATTGGTGCTGCCATTGTTTCCAGCCTGATTTGGTATCCTCATTGACACTCCGGGCTGTGTGCAGGGACTGATCGGTCCACACCTTTGTATTCAGCATTCGTTTCAGTCAGTGCAGATTTTCTTCCTTCATTTTCTGCTTTCTTTCTCTTCCTCTGTGTTCGTGTCTCTTCTTTCGTTGCGCACTCTCACAAATTCGGGCACTTAATTGGCCTTCACCCACTTCATAGACGATGGAAGTGCCCCAAATTCAATGGCTGGTTAGTCCTCCACTTGAATTTAGCTGAATTTCAATATTGGATTTTTCAATTTTTGGCACGTGTCTCGAGGCTGCTGCTAAACCCTAATTTCTGCTGTAAAGTAGGGTTTACAGCAGAGGAATTTGCAATTTCTCAGTCTCCAAGGGTCCAAATGCTGAGATCTTTGGAGCAAGGCTGTGCAATGGCTGGGAGATGAGAGAGAAAGCTGTAGAGAGAAAATTCAGAGTTTTGTCGCGAAGAATGACTGAAAATCAGCCAAATGCAGCTGTTGCCCTGCCACAACAGCAAGAGACATGGTTTTTCCAACATTATCCATCATTAAATAGTAATTTTCAGCCTTTAATTACTGAAAATTAATCTAATAATTATTTCGGTGCCCAAAAAAAATTTCGAATGGCCAATAATTAAATTGGCTAGGCATCTTCCACTCCTGAGTCTCTCTGTGCTATCTGTGATCTTTAGATCGGTGTTAGGTACTATTAAACGCCACATCTCTAGTGTCACCAACTGACACTTATGGCCAAATGAATGACCTAGGCCAACAATTGACACCAGATACCTCCAAGTACTTGTGCAACATAACTTATAGCAACTTTTGCCTTTGACATTCTGTGATTTTCTCAGGTCTTGGGCTTGTAAATTTACTTTAACCCCAGCTGCACCTCACATGTGCAATATTTGCTTAATCATGTGATTAAAAATTAATCCACATGTTAAGTGAGGTTTCAAAAATACATGTCCTCATGATAGCAAAGCATTGTCACACTTGGTTCAAAGAGAGTGAAAAACGAGGAGAGAGCGATGTGCGTTCATTCCTCTATAGATAGGATAAAGTCTCAACTCCGACCCCCTAAAATGACATTGGTTGGGTTCTAATGATGACACACTAGGATAGTCAAAGTTTGGCTCTTTTTAGACTTACCTAATCTAATCTTTGAGTTATGTTGGAAGCCTCTTGGCTAATCGAGACCACCTAGCCATTGGAAAGACCCGTCAAGGATCTAATCACCTGCTTCTTTCAAAGGGTTTATTTAGTTCTCTAACTAATAATTAGACATAGAGAAATTAGCTTTATTAATTAGCCCTTTTAAAGAATGTTCATTCATATAAATTAGGCAGAGACACACACAATTTCAAACAGTTTTTGAAAATAGTTGCGAGTAGTATATTTATTAACACCTTCTCCAAAGTGCAATGGCGTGCCAACGTTCTATTCCTTACACCGGCACCCATATCAAGATACCTAGATACTCTTGTATGGGCACAATCTACCAGTTTGCCCTTTTTTGGTTCCAATGCCTTCTAGGAAGATCATATTGAGTTTGTAGGGGTTAAGTTGGGTCCTCAATGCCCAAGGGATTTACGGCCAGAGTCCCCCTAACACCCTTATTTCTCCTAGCCTAATATCCTTTCTACAAAGAGACCTCTCGCATTCGGGGCTAGTCCTAGCATCCCTTGTGGACAAATCCAAATCCTTATTGAAGGACTTTATTGTCTGTAGTCTTTGTGTGTCGAACACTTGCAAACGGAGCCAGAGAAGTTGGATCTGATGTAGACAAGTGGTAAGAAGAGAGAAATACAAAAAATCTAGGTATTTGGGGAGAGAAAAATAGGGCAATATTTGGAAGCAGCAGATGACTCGAGGAGAGAGAAACTCAGCAAACGCAATAACTGGAGTATGGTGATAGTGTTTGATTGATGGCGACAGTTTCAGATGATGACATTAGTAGCAAATGCAATGTGTAGATTGTAGGTGATAGCTCTTATGGGCACCACGTGACAACTTGTAGATATAGGCAATGGCTCTAGGATGCAGGCGATAGCTCACAAGTGGAGATGAAGGCTGGACTTAGGCGCAAGATGATAGCATTTAGCAAGGGGGAGGTTTGATTGTGATGTCCTCCGCTAATGGGGTGTGGGCAGCAGAAATACGGCTCTTAAAACTTGCAATTAGCCCAACTTAAGGAGTCCCCAAACACACTCAATTAATGAAGAAACCTTATTATTTTAAAAATAAATGCCATCCTAGAAAGTTATTGTGTTCCACATGCTAAACCCTAATTTGGGCACCCGTATCTATGTTACCTACACCCCGTTCGTGGAGGACATCGTGGTTAGACCTTCCCTTTGCTATATGCTATCATTTGGCTTGTGATTTCAGCCTTTATCTCCACCTATAAGTTCTCTTGCATCTATGAGTTGTCATCTGGTACCTTGGAGTTGTCGCCTACAATCTACACTTTGCGTTTGTTGCTGATGTCATCATCTAGAGTTGTCGCCATTAGTCAGACATTGCCAACTATCATCTAGTTGCTGTGTTTGCTGAGTTTCTCTCTTCTCTAACTGTCGTCTACATTCCTTGCACAATTGTCTATTGCTTTTAGTTGTCGCCTGGTTTTTCTCTCCTTAGGTACATGTATTTTTGATCTTTCTCTGTTCTCACTACCTATTTGCATTAGATCCAGCCTCTCTGGCTGCTTTTGTTGGTGTTTGACACACGGAGGTTGCCTCGTCACATTTCAAGATTTGTTTCGGAGTAGATACTCTCTCTAGCTCATAAGCTCTGTGTTGATCCCAAAGATATGAGAGTTTGTCACATTTCAAGATTTGTTTCGGAGTAGATACTCTCTCTAGCTCATAAGCTCTGCGTTGATCCCAAAGATACGAGAGTTTGAGGTTTAGTATTCACTGCATAGTGGGCTTGCTACATGAGCATTGTATATTCAGTAGTCATTCACTTCATTATTCATTGTGTCTACTGTCTTTGAGTCACCTAACTCTTACTGTGTTCTGTGTTTATTAGTTTGTGCTTTGTCATATGATTAGTTTTGTGTTTTTTGTGTTGAGAGCATTTCTTCACATGGTATTAGAGCTAGGTACTCTTTGAGAGAGCTTGGCCTTCTTTCGAAAATCTCATGTGTAGAAGCAAGTACAACAGAAGGGTTAGATAACTTCTTCGAATGCATTCACACTACCGCTTAAGTCTCCACAACCAAACATGAACATAAAGGATCAGGAGTGGGCCTCCTAGCTTACTATTGCTTGATTTGACATACACGGAGAACAATCAAACTACCAAGGAGTCCATATAGACCATATCAGCTTTCTGCCGCCGCTGAGTACGATCTCATCCTTATGCACTGGGCTCAGAAAGAGGTTGAAGATAAGCCTACGTTATCTCCTTTAGATTTAGTGCATAGAACTAATGATCTTGCGGGCTTTTTGGAATCTCTAATATGAACTGGCCATCTGCAAGTGAAACCTGACTCGGATTAGACTCCACTTACACATTACTTCTTTTCTCAATGCCAGGTACAAACCTTATTATGTTAGATTCTATGCCAATTGATTCTGTATTTTCTATTGGATTGGGGAATGCTCGTTAGGAAGGAACTCTTCAAAATAACCTTTGGTTTTTAAGTAATGAGGAAGCCATGTATTTCTTTTTGAACTCGAAACTAAGTAAGAAAATGAAACAAAAACTTGTAAGTATTTCATCCCTTTCTTTTCCTTTAAGTGATTTTGTTTCTCATAGTCAATTTGGAGTAGGTGTATCTTTGTCTAATGCATTTAATGGACAAAAGGAACAAACCATATTTACCGTAACAACATCTATTACTAATCCAACTAGGCTCCCATCCCTCCCTCCCTTATCTTCCACTGCACCTTCCTTTCCGCTGACATTAAGTGCATCACATTTACCACCACACCACAGGGGAGGTTTTGCCCACTTAGGGATAACCTACCTTTTCCACTCCGCACAAGGAAAAACAACTTCCGTAGGAGACTACCATGTAAAATACCATGAGTATGGTGGATTTATAGTCGACCACTCCATGGGTGACCAAAAAGGGATAAATGCGTACACATGTAAGTTTACATGAACAAAATAGCAATGCATGGGGTAATGTAAAAGAAGATGCAAGTTTACATGCTCATGCAGAACGAGATGGGATGCAACGGTGCCACTTGGATAGTGCCTTGGCATGAGAATTGTTTACTTGCCCAAGCTGTCAGAGTACAGCGGTGCGGAAGCGTAGGATTGAGAGAGAGAGAACGCAGAGAGAGAAGAGAGAGAAAGAGACAATGGAAGATGAAGATCTGCTGTATAAAGTGTGCTGAATACAAAGATATGCAGATATATACACGGGCGTAGTGCGCTGGACTGCGTGTCTCCACCTCGACGATGCAACCTGCTGTTCACCTCGAAGTCCGCTGCAGTCTGCACTATCTCCTGTTTGAAATCTGCGAACAGAGACGGAATCTGTGCGTGCCACCGGTCTGTAATCTGCGAGCAGAGAAGTGTGTAGGAGACTGCTGGAGAACTCGGCTATTTATAGCCAGAATCTGGGCGAAAACCAGGGCGCTAGAAATAGCCTGTCGGCTGCATTAAATGCAGCCAACTGTCTGAACAGGTCGGACTGCCACGTGGCAGTCCGACTGCACACGGACAGAAACTGTCCGACTGCACCTGCTGCTCCTGATCAGGCTGTGATCTCTAACACCCCCTCTCAGAGCCTGGGCAGGGTAGAAGCCTGAGGGATATGGAATGTCTCCGAAGTAGAGCCTGGGGAAGTGCCTTCGTAAACAAATCTGCAAGATTGTCCTCCGTCTTGCAGTACGCCACAATGATGGTCTTATCCAGAAGCTTTTCTTTAAGGAAGTGGTACTGGATCTCTATGTGCTTCGTCCAGGCATGAAAAACAGGGTTCCGTGCCAAGGCAATGCAACTCTCATTGTCACATTGCAGCAAAGTAGGACGAGTCTGGGGGCACCCAAGCTCCTCCAATAATCTCCGAAGCCACACAGCCTCACATGTGGTGGAAGACGCGGCCCGATACTCTGCCTCAGTAGACGAAAGGGCTACCGTGGGCTGCTTCTTGCTACTCCATGAGATAACACCTGCACCCAAGGTAAAACAGTAACCTGTCGTAGACCGCCTGTGGTTCACATCACCGGCCCAATCCGAGTTGCTCCAACCGGCAAGTACAAGATCTGAACCATCTGTCCCTGCGGGATAATGAATCCCTAAATCAGACGTCCCCCTCAAATACCGAAGTATCCTCTGAGCAGCCTGCCAATGCACCGTCTGAGGTTCACTCATGAACCCTGCCAAGAGCCCAACAGCAAAACAAAGATCAACCGGAGTGTTGAGAAGCCAAATCAAGGATCCAATCAACTGACGATAGCGGGAAGCATTCGCCATAGGAGAAGCTGAATGGAAAGTGGCCTTCCAGTTCGGATCCATAGGAGTAGAAAGGGTCCGACAATCCTCCATCGCAAAAGACACCAAGAGCTCCTATACATATCTCTGCTGAGAGATGAAGATCCCCCTCTGAGACTGATAAATCTCATGGCCCAACAAGAAATGGAGTAGACCCAAGTCCGTCATCTCGAACGTCCGATGCAAAGCTGACTTCGTCTCTTGGACCTGCTGTGCATGATCACCAGTGACAATCAAATCATCAACATACAACACAAAAAGCACACAACCATCCTTGGAAGTGTGAACATAAAGCTGCGGATCGGCCTTAGAACGCCGATATCCCAACTGAGATTGAAGGAACGAATCAATCTTCTCATTCCATGCACGCGGAGCCTGCTTGAGGCCATACAAGGCCTTCTTCAACCTGTAGACTTTCCCATCTGAAGATCCAAAGCCAGGAGGCTGCTCAACATAGATCTCCTCCTGCAAATCACCATTGAGGAAGGCCGACTTCACATCCAACTGGTAAACATGCCATCTCCTATGGCCAGCCAAGGCAAGAACAGCTCTAATGGTCACCATACGAGCAGTGGGGGCAAAAGTATCATGACAATCAATCCCTGGGCGATGTGCAAAACCTTTAGCAACAAGGCGAGCCTTGTGCTTATCCAAAGAACCATCGCTAAGGTATTTGGTCTTGAAGACCCATTTGACGCCAATCACCTTCTTATTCGGGGGACGGGGCACGAGTGGCCAAGTGCCATTCCTCTCAATAGCCTCCAACTCGGCTTCCATAGCTTTCTTCCATGGGGCGGATTGTAAAGCCTCCTTCACAGAGGTGGGCTCTCGATCCTGCATAACACGGGTCATCAAACAATAGTTAGAGCAAACAAGCTTCGTAGAATGTGCCTGGTGCCGCTGTGACCGCCGCGGACCATCCTGCAGTCCCCACTCCTCAGAAACCCCCTCGATCCCTGAATCACGGAGTGTGTCACGGGCCCATCAAGGAGGAGGCCGAACCTCCCCTCGTCTCTCTCCATCAGCTGAAGACTCTAGAATATCCACCGGTGGTAACGCCTCAGGGGTGACCGGTGGAACAGTAGACTCTGTGTCAGAAACATAATCATAATCAAAAGGCACGGGCTCCAATGGAACTGTAGCAGGAGCCCAACTCTCCCCTGGATCTCCAAGAACGGGATGCTCCTCACCCGTTGATATAGCCGGAACCTCCACAAACCGCACATCTCGACTAGTGTACACATCCCGCTTGACGGGATCATACAATCGATAGCCTTGGGACTAGGAGCTGTAGCCAACAAATACTTGTCTTCGGGAAGCTGCTTCAAATTTATCACGGTGAGCCTTGGGAATGTGAACATAGGCATCACACCCAAAGACCCTAAAGTAAGAAACATCGGGCTTAGTCCCAAAGTAAGCCTCAAAAGGGGTCATCCCATCAACGGCCGAAGTGGGGGATCGATTAAGGATGTGGACGGCAGCCTCGGCCCACAGAACCTGAGGGGTCTTCGGTGCTCCATCATGGTGCACGCCATCTCGATCACACTGCGGTTTTTCCGTTCAAGAATGCCATTTTCTTGAGGAGTGTTTGTATTGGCAAACTCCTGGTGAATACCTTTATTTGCACAAAACCGAGCAAACTCATTAGAAACAAATTCACTATCCTTGTCGGATCGCAAGGTCTTCAACTTCCGGCCCGATCGGTTCTCCTCAAAGAGAAGCCAATCCTTGAAGTGGGAGAAAGCTTCTGACTTCAATGCCAAGAAATAGGCCCATGTCATCCTGCTGTAGTCATCTACGATCAGCATGAAGTAGGAGCTCCCACGCAAGGAGTCGTTCCTCATAGGGCCACATAGATCTGTAGATACAAGCTCCATCGGTGAAGTAAACCGCCGCGAAGCTGTGTGGGGAATGGCATCCCTATGCTGCTTCCCACGAATGCAGGAGACACATGGCTGCTGGCTCACCACTATATCTGGCAACCCTCGAACAAGCTGTCCACGTGACGCCCTCCTAAGATAATCATAGTTGAGGTGACCAAACCGACCATGCCATAACTCTGACTGTGACTGAGAGGTAAGAAGAAGAGTAGAGAGGGCGGTGGAAGACTTCAATTTATAAATGCCGTTCTCCTCATATCCAGATGATAGAACCTTCCTCGACCCACGATCAAGGACTTGCACCGTAGTACTTTCAAACTCCACCAAAAGGCCAAGGGAGCAAATCTTATGAACTGACAGGAGATGATACCCTAAGCCTGGTACATGCAAAACCTCTGAGGTATGGGTGCCACCTCGTCCATCTGGAATAAGCTGCATCTTACCCCGTCTTGCAATAGATACTGAAGAGCTATCTCCAATGAGAATTTGCCCACGCGAGGGTCGCAGCTGGGCAACACCATCTGATGAAGGAGTCATGTGCCGGGAGGCACCACTATCAACGATCCACTCTCGAGCCTGGGGAGCCGTCATTGCAGCATCAGAAGCATTCGGTGTAGAGTCCTCATCAATACTATGTAGTTCCTTCTCCATGGCCTCACACCATAGAATGTCTTGGAGAGGCTCTTGCCAACTGTCCAACTCAGAATGTGCAATGTAATGACCTGTAAACAACAAAGCATATGAAGCTCTAGGGGCAAGCTGAGTAGATATTCTAGAACCCTTTAGAGTGAAATATGGTAAAAGGATCCTCGGATCCCATATGGTTTGTTGGTACCAACAAGGTAACGGGTCTTGCGGAGGAGGCATAGGAGCTGAAGTGTTTGTAGGAAGGTTAGGAGCGGGTAGTAGACTTGGCTCAATAGGCACGATCTAAAATGATGTGAGTGGAGGTGAGGATGCAAAGTCCGGTGCAGAAGATAGCATGATGTCCCTCTCATCAAAGACATCCCTTCTTCTAATGATCACTTTGTTCGTCCAAGGATCCAACAAACAATAGGCTTTTGCTTTGGAAGAATAGCCCATAAAGATCAAGAGATCAGCTTGAGTGGTGAGCTTTTCTATCTTATTACTCGGAGTGTGCATATAAGCATGACTATCGAAGACTTTGAAGTGAGAAATACTAGGCCAAGAGCCAAAAAGTGCCTTGTACGGAGTCTTTGTAGGGGCCTCTGCAATCGAACACTAGTTATGTCTGTGTTTAATAGCCTCAACCCAAAGGCGCTCAGGAGCTCTGTTGCAAATAGCATAGAGCGTGCCATATTCATGATTGCTTGACTCCTATGCCCTACGACTCCATTTTGGGTAGGGAAGTCGGTAGAGGTGAGCTTGCTTGCAATGCTTTGCTCCTATAGAAACTTAGAGAACTTGTGGGAGGTAAACTCGCCACTAGAATCACTGCTCATAGTATATTATATACATGATGAATAATCTGGTTATGTACCAGGAACACCCAAGTAGTGAAATAAGCATAGAAACATGAAACGGTCGGAATGGCCCGTTGGCACGCCCAAACGCCGTCCCCAGTACGAATCTGTCCCAAACCGCGTCCCCAAATTGCAAAACGTTCCCTGTCCCATTTCGAACAGCCTGCTGCGTTCCTTGTCCGAAATGGGATAGGAAATGCTACGTGGCATGCCACTTAACCGGTCTCCTCCTGCCCTTGTGCCTCGTGCCTACATGTTTCGCCCCCGCTTGCATGTTTCGTTCCAACCTCTAGCTTGCGGCGTTCGTGTTTGGTCTGCTGCCCCGTTTGGTTTGCTCCAGCCTTCGGCTTCCGGAGTCCCCCAGTTTGCTCCTGCCGCTTGCAGCTGCCAGCACCATCACCTCGAAGCTCCTCATCTCTCTTTCTTCTTCTCTAACTTCTCACTTCGTTCTTCCTTCTTCCTCTACTTCCCTCTTCTCTCTCTTCTCCATTCTTCTCCTCTTCTCTTCTTCCTTCTCCCACTCGAGTCTTGAGCCTTCTCCCTTCTCTCAAGTCTCTTCGCAGCAGCCAGTCCTTTAGGTTTTTTCCAGCCATTTTTATTTCAGTTTTCAGGCTGAAATGGCTTCATCTTCCGGCCCCGTTAGTCGTGCCAGTGGTCGAGGAAGAAGGTTTGATGATTGGTCATGGTGGGAAGAAGTAAATGCTGACCGCCCATTGAGTGGTGGAGGAACTTGACCATGGGCTTGCAACTTGCAAGCTTTGCCCATACAAGCAAACTAGTGGAGCAAACAAGGTAATCCATTAGACCGAGCATTTCTATTTTGAATTTTTATTGATTTAAAAATTTCAAAGTTTCTTAAATATTAGAATATGGAATACCAATTGCCACTTGTTTCGTCTTATGCATAATTAGGTCAGAGCTCATCTCTTACATGAGCCAAATTGAGAGGTACAGTCTTATCGTAATGTGACATTGGAGAAGCAAAGGGAGCTTTGTTACTGTGTTACAGGTCAATAAGATTATCTTGTGTCTAGACCATGACGTGTTGCAGTTAACCCTGTAACTTTTGTGACACCATCCCTATCAGATGTGTCTAGAGCAGGATCAGTATTAGGAAGTGCTACTTCTATACCTACTGCAAGCATTGCTTCGGCCATGGCATCAACAACGCCACATATTGCACGTAGATAGGGCACACTTGATGCTAGTTGGGATCCCAAGAAGAAGGAAGAGGTGGATACATCAGTGGCATGTTTTTTTTATCATGACGACATTCAATTTCATGTAGCCAGATTAGAGCATTTTAAATTGATGTACAATAAGATTAGTGAGTATGGCCCTTTGTATGTATCTCCATCATCAGAGACCTTATGCACCACTTTGCTTGACAAGGAAAAGCGCCTTGTTGAGGAAGCAACACTGACTAGAAAGAGCATGTGGGATAAAAATGGAGTTTCGTTGATTGTTGATGGTTGGAGTGATATACGTACGTGATCCATTCATGGCATGGTTGCTTATTCTCGTGGGGAAATGTATTTCATATCTTCACATGATGCCTCAAGGATAGGAAAGTTGGCAGATGTACTTACAGTAGAGTGGGCTATAGGTATTGAGCTTATTGGCCCAGAGCATGTGGGATTTGTTGCAGATGGAGAGCTCGCAAATAGGGTAGCATGTACTATTGTCCAAGGATATTATCCGCATATCACAGTTTTATATTGTATGGCTCATTGCTTGAATAACCTACTAAAGGATATTGGTAACCTGTCATGGATTCTTGTCATAGAGCAAGGAGCTCAAATGGCTAGCTTTGTTTTGAATCACCGATTTCTTCGCCATCAGTTCTCTTTGTGGTCCAAAAAGACACTTTTAAAATACTCTGATAGCAAATTTGCCTCTATTTTCTTTATGTTAGGCAGATTAAGAGGTGCCTTGAGGCAATTATTTCTTAGTGATGAGTTTACCTCATTAACATTGGTAGATACTCCTACAGGTATCTTATGCTTGGAGAAAGTAAATAACTCCGCTTTTTGGGATGATGTAAAGCGGATAGATACTATGGTATCACCTTTTGTGCATGTTTTGAGGGTTATGGATGCTATGCAACCTTGCATTGGCAAGATATATGAGACTATGGATAGGCTCAATGAAAAGCTGCAAGAGTTGGCACCAAATGATGCGGCATATGAGGAGATATGCCATTTAGTTGTGACGAGGTGGAACTCCTGTAGTTCACCCATGCATGCAGCTGCATTTGTTGTGGATCCTGAGTTCTAGGGCAAGGGTCAAGAGAATGACATTGAGGTTATGGATGCATGGAGACTTACATTGTCTCGTCTAGTGCTTGATCATGACACTAGACGAAAGATCAGGGACTAGAGCTTTCATGTTATAGGACCTTCAAGGTTCTTTTGGTTGTGGGGATGCAAAGGAGGACCACTATAAGATTGGGGCAGCTTTGTGGTGGGAGGATTATGGTTTAGATGGTCTTGAGTTGCAACAACTAGCTATCCGTATTTTGAGTCAGTCAGTTAGCTTCTCTTGTTTGGAGCAATTGTGAAGTACATACACTCACATTGCTTCAAAGAAGAGGAACTGTCTTGATGTGGAGAGGACAAACGATCATGTATTTATTAGTGCTAATTTGAGGATGCTATGTAACAGTATGACAATAAAGCCCGATCCATTCACAGAGTGGGAGATGTAGCAAGAAGAGGAGACACATGTTGACGTTGAGGGGGGATTAGCAGTTCATGGTATACATGATGATGAGGTTGACACTTCAAGAGCAGCTAGAGCAGCCTCAGATCATGATAATGATCTTTGATTTAGTTTGCTTATCCTGAGTCTCATGTCACATGTGCATTGGATATGATATTATGATCATTGATGATAGTTTGGTGACACTTGGGCCGTTGTGCAATGCCAACATTATATTTTTACTTGTAGTCTTGCAGTTGCCCTTTGGGCTATTTTGGCATGCCACATTTTGCTTCAGTCTAGAGATCAAGCTGCATATTTGTAGTCTTTTTTGGGGCAATGAGCATGTTCTTTCAAAGATAGACTTCATATTTGTAGTCTTTTAGACTTTAAAGTTTAGTTCATTGTTCATTGTTTTATGGTATATGTATTATGTGTTTTATATTGAATAGCTTAACTCTTGAGCCTTGTAAGTTGTAATTCAATTTGTAATGACTAGTTTTAGAATGATGCATGATAACTTTAAAGTTAAAACTTAAAATGATTTGTCCTTGTGGATTATACGTTGGTTTTAGCACTCCACATGGATTATGAGTGAAATATTAAATTTCTTTCATGAATTTCAAATTTTTAAATGTTGTTTCCGTTCCCACGCTCTCATTCCCTAGGTTTGGCATCCAGGTCACCATCACCGTCCCCGTTCCTCGTTCTTGTTTCCCGTTTCATGTTTCTATGGAAATAAGTGAGGGCATCTGACTTGTGCTTGAGAAAGTACATCCACATGTACCTAAAGAAAATCATCCACTATAGAAAAAAATTACAATGTGCCATTCAAGGTGATAGTGGATGTGTGACTACAAAGGTCTATATGAATGAGCCAAAGGGGTGCCTCAATGCATGTGGTAGACTATGAAGGAAAGGGTGTATGATGTTGCTCACCTAGTTAAGATGTTTTACAGACCTCTTGAGATAGTTTAGGCATGGAAGGCCCTCAACCATCCCTTGATGCGACAACTCTTAAAGAGAGTCATGGCCAAGATGTCCTAAGTGAAAATGCCAAAGACGCTTAGAGTTTGTGGGCTCCAGTGTGGTGGCCAAGGCTTGGAAGTGATGGAACTTTAAATCATCGGCAGTCGGCTTAGTAAAAAAATGGGTCATGTGGTAAAGGCCATTAGGTTGCGCCTTGCCGCGAGCAATCACAAAACTTGTTTGAGAGATTAGGACCTCGATTCTGGTCACTGTGAAGAAAATTGCTCGTCCCAAGTGGCAAAGGTGTCGAATAGACAACAAGTTTTACCCAAGTTGGGGGACATGATAGAAATCATCTAGTGAAGCCAGTTCGGACTCTGGTCAGTGGGAAAACTGACGCGACCCTAGGCTTGAATCTTGACTGAGGAGTTATTTTCTACGCGGACTATCCCGAGTATAGGGGCTCAGGAAATAAGAATGTCATCTATAGGAGTCATGTGATAGGTAGCTCTGCTGTCTATAGACAAACAGGTGTTGATGTGCTTGGCTGTGATGAGTGGGCCGTTGCAGTTACCTCGTCGTTTGGAGGCAACTTGTAGATGAATGAGACTTGCATCCGATGTCTCTAAGGAGACAATGTGGGCCTCTGTAGACCGGTCAAACAAATTGTTTGAGAGTTGAGTAGTTTGTCGACTACGACGGTTGACCGGTGGCAGTGTGGGTTTAGCCTTGCCATTGCCCCTATTGGGGGTTGCCACCACCCTGCTTCCCTTGCTGGGGGTTACCTAACTGGGGTGTAGGCCTCTAATTCTTGGATTTTGGTCGTGTGCCTCTTGCCTTAGATCGACATTGGTTGTCATAATGGCCAGTCTTTTGACAATGTTGACAATATTTATTCTTCTTAGGTACATTATGCCATCCATGTTTGAGAGTGGATTGTGTGGTTCCTTAGGATTCATTAGCCTTGTTTTGACTTTGAATTTGATTTGAATTTTGTTTGCCCTTGTCTTGCTGCCCCTTCTAATAAGATGCAACAAGAGTTCCCTCTATCAAGGACGCATTATGAAATTGTTTGAACAACCACACATAATGCAACAATTGATACTCAAACTTATAAAATGTGGGCATTTGAGGGTGAAATTACTTGCTGCACAAAATGAAAATATTTTCGTGGCAACTTGTTAAGGAACCTAGTAACTTGATCGTCGGAGGACTTAGGAGCCCAGGTGATTGAGAACTTAGTGAGCAGATGCTGATACTCAGCCAACTTGACTTTCAAGTCATCCTTATCTATGGTTTTAACATTTTGAAACTTATGCTCCAAAATGATGCGACGAGTCCTATCTTGAGTTGCATAACGGTTAGTCAAGTATGGCCAACGCTCGAATACTAAGTTAAAATGTTGAAGCTAAGAGTGAAACCAAGGCAATAAACCCTGCATAAGCTCGACAATAGCGGAGGTGTTACGAGCATTTCATGAGCAAACGACCTTCTATGGAACAAGTGCAGGATTAGGTTGGGGCACTAAACCCCATAGGTTTTGAGAATCTAAGATATGTCTCATCAAGTTTGACCAAGTGGTTTAGTTTGACACGTTGAAATGAGTCTTGTCATTAAAAGCATGTTTGGCGGATGAGGAGCTAGAACCATGAGGTGTCTATGAAGATGGATAGGTGGGGTATTGTGGAGGATAAGATGGTGGTGGTGGTGGTGGATAAGGAGGAGGAGGGGGTAATGGTGGATAGGCAGAAATAGGCTAGTGATGTCCAATGAGTGCCGATTGATGCGGCAGTACTGAAACAAACATAGGTCCAGATGGTATCATAGGTGGAGGTGGAGCCATCGAGACATGAAAGCTTTGTCTAAGGGCATAACATAATGACTGAATGGTCCACTAGATAATGCCATAGAGGCAAACTATGGTACCAAATGATTCACACTCCAATATGACTTGGATGCACTCCCAGAGGGATAACCCAAAAGTATGTGTGTGGGAGGTGTGAAAAGTTGCGGATCTAGAGCATGACACAAGCTATGGTGGATGAAAGATGATGACCAAACTCATAATGACATGAATAAGTAGAGACAAACTGTTACACAAGTGAATTAGGTTTCAAGATAGATTAGCTTGGACTCATAAACACAATCTTGTATAAGATTGACAACGACACTACACTTAACTGAAAGTACAAAGCATCATGACATTGTATTCATTTCATATTCAAGTACAATGCTTTATAGAGTTTGGGTTGTTTCACCTTCCTCATTTTGCATATGGGATTTAGGACAGCTCTTCCTGGAGCTTACATCATTTGTTTATTTTTCAACACCCCCCCTCAAATGATGAATCCCTACACTTGCTGGCTTTTGCCCCCCCTTCATGATAACATGGCCCGGAAGACTAGCTCATAGGCAGCCTAGTCAAGTTAAAGCTTGAGACTTTATATCTTTGGCAAGGGTTTTACAAATCAAATCCACTAAGGGAAACACAGAGATCCACTATGGGAACAAATTCCTTAGAACAACCTGTCAGAGTTGTTGATGGTAGCGGAAGTATCTTTTTTTTCTTCTTCATTCATAAATTGACTTTGGGGATGGTCATTCTGCATCTGCTGTGCTCTTTTCTTGTGGAAGCATTCACTGACAATATGGCCAGTTTTACCACAATAATGACATGTCATCCGACTTCTGTTGTCGGTGTTGAATCCTCGACCTCTTCTTTTGGGTCCAGTAGCTCCTCTAGTGTATAAGAGGTTTTCCCTTGAGCTGGTCTCTTTTACATCTTTGCTTTCAAATTTGCTTTCTCCATCAAGCAGTGAGTGCTCAATATCTTTGAGTGAGAGACTCGGAACATTACTTGGAGTGGACACAAGGTTCTCATATGAATCCTGGTTAACACTTGCAAGTAGTACGGCTATTGCTTCATCTTCATCAATATTCTTCTTAAGAGTTGCAAGCTGGGTTTTTAGGCTCTTGAACTTGTTAATGTGCGTGGTCATAGAAGCACTGTCTTTGATATCTAGTTTATAAAATTGCATGAGGAGTTTTACCTTTGAGTTCTTTGCTTGGGTATCAAACATTCTGTCAAGTTCCTCCCAAGCGGTTCTAGCATTTCTAATGCCATATATATGATGTGGCACATCATCACTTAGTCCCCAGGCATTGATGCCTAGTGCCTTATTATTCATCTTCTTCCATTCTTTGGTTTTGAACTGGTCTTCTTCAACGAACCCGTATTCATCATCTTCCTTCTTGTTATCTGCATCATCTTCAAACAGGTCCCACAAGTCCTTTTGCATCAGGTGATACATGGTCTTTTCTTTCCAGGCATAAAATCCTTCACCGTTGAATTTAGCTATTTGCTCAATCTCTGCCATGTTGCTAAACTTCAATTAACCAGCAAAAGATTGTATTTTAATGTGTCAAGAGACACAAGAGAATCAGTGTCAAATTGACACTAGTTGAGTGTTAATGGATACTAGTCGGTACTTGATCTGCTTTCTCTTAGGAACTTTGTGGACGGCTTCTGAGCTTCCCCTCGGGCACTTCCAGAATAGTAATGAACTTCAGAGAGTATTGCTCAATGATTAAAATCACTGTTGATAATGGTAGTGAGAAAAGGAACAAGGTTGCCAAGCTTTTCAAATTTCTGGATATGGTTTCCTCTAGAGTTTCCGACAGCCGACTGTTCTTTCAGTTTGTGCAGCTCAACGAGTTGACCATTGCCCAAGATATTGCATGGGGAGTAGGCTTGCATAGTGAGCTTCAAAAGCCCTATGCTCACAGGGTCAGTCATGAATTGTACGATTGGCGATAGCAGTACGACTGTGGACAGGCGCAGACAGGACATGTTTCGATTTCTGTAATGCTGGAGCTGGGAAGTAGTAATGTCGTCGAATGTGGTGCCAGGATGAAGCGTCTTAAGCAGAGGAAGATAGTTCTAGAAAGAATCACTTGAAGATATGGCCTATAGAGAGAGATCCAAAAGCTCCAAGGTGGGTAGGTGCAGTCTGGCTATGGCTGCCACAAGGTTCAATTGAGATTTGAAGTTGAAACTGGAGATATGAGCTGAATGTGAGCTGGTTAGAGATCACTAGAGGTGAAGGGAGACTAGAGATTTAGAGTATGAGCTGTGCCATGCCCAATTGGGCTTTGATACCATGTGGAAAGCTGCGGATCTAGAGCATGACACACGCTATGGTGGATGAAAGATGAAGACCAAACTCATAATGACATGATTAAGAAGAGACAAACTGTTACACAAGTGAATTAGGTTCCAAGATAGATTAGCTTGGACTCATAAACACAATCTTGTGTAAGATCGACAATGACACTACACTTAACTGAAAGTATAAAGTATCATGACATTGTATTCATTTCATATTCAAGTACAATGCTTTATAGAGTTTGGGTTGTTCCACCTTCCTCATTGTGCATATGGGATTCAGGACAACTCTTCCTGGAGCATACATCATTCGTATATTTTTCAATAGGAGGTCGAGCCTCTGCCACATGTACACCACTAAGAAATGGGTATCTAGAGGTCCTAAAGGATGCACCTAAGCGTGTAGAACCCCTCGGTGTGGTGTGTAGTGGTGAATGTGATGCATTTAATGGAAGCGGAAAGGAAGGTGCAACAGAAGATGAGGGAGGCATCGATGGGAGCCCAAATGGATTAGTAATAGATGTTGTTGTGGGAAAAATGGTTGGTTTCTTTTGTCCATTAAATGCATTAGATGAAGATGCACCTATATCAAATTGACCATGAGAAATAAAATCATTTGAAGAAAAAGGAAGGGACGGAATACTTACAAGTTCTTGTTACAAGTACTGTGAAAGTGGAGTGTAATCCGAGCCAGATTTCACTTGTAGATGGCTAGTCTGTAGTGGAGATTCCGAATGTATTACAAGATCATTAGTTTTGTGCATTGAATCTAAAGAAGATAACGTAGGCTTGCCTTTAACCTCTTGCTATGCTGTTTGCATAAGGATGAGATCATACTCAATGGCGGAAATCTGATATGGTCTATGGACTCCATGGTAGTCCAATGGTTCTCCATCCATGTCTGATTGGGCAGTAGCAAGCTAGAAGGCCAACTTCTAATCGTTTTTGTCCATGTTTGGTTGTGGAGATTGGAGTAGTGGTGTGAATGTGTTCGAAATCATTAGACCCTTTTGTTGTTCTTGCTTCTGCAAATGAGCTTTCCAATCCAATGCCAAGGTTTCCCAGAGAGCACCTAGCTTTGATATCATGTGAAGAAATGCTCTAAATGCAAAGAATGGAGTGGTGGTGTGAATGTGTTCGAAGTCATTAGACCCTTTTGTTGTTCTTACTTTTGCAGATGAGCTTTTCGATCCAAGGCCAAGGTTTCCGAGAGAGTACCTAGCTCTGATATCATGTGAAGAAATGCTCTAAATGCAGAAAATACAAAATCAATCATATGACTAAGCACAAATTGATAAACAGAGAACATAGTTAGGGTTAGGGTAACTCAGAGACAATGAACACAATGAATAATGAAGTGAATGACCATGGAACATACAATGCTCATGTAGCAAACACATTATGTAGTGAATATTGAACCTTGAACTCTTGTATCTTTAGGATCAAGGTAGAGGTTATGAGCTCGAGAGAGTGTCATACTCCGTAATGGATCCTGAAATGCAGCAAGGCAGCCCGTGTGTGTCAAACACCAGCAAATGCAACTAGAGAGGTTGGATTTGATGGAGAGAGAGAGAGAGAGAGAGAGAGAGAGAGTACTTGAGGAGAGAAAAATTGGGCGATAGTTGCAAGCAGTAGACGATTGTGTAGGAAGTGTAGGTGAAGGTTGGAGGAGAGAGAGACTTAGCAAATACAAGAATTGAATGATGGTGACGATGTTTGACTGATGGCGACAGCTCCAGATGATGACATCAGCAGCAAACACAATGTGTAGATTGTAGGCGACAATTCCAAGGTACCAAGCAATAGCTCTAGGATATAGGCGATAGCTCTAGGATGCATGCGAGAGCTCATAGGTGGAGACGTAGGTTGGAGTTAGGCGCCATATGATAGCATACAACAAGAGGAAGGTCTAATTGTGATGTCCTTCACGAACGAGGTGTGGGCAGCAAAGATACGACTCTTGAAACCTGCAAAAATAAGATCGAGGGAGAGTGGTGGGCTGCATGCCCATTTATAGAAAGTTTGGGGCACCCAAATTAGGGTTTGGCATGTCGGACATAGTAACTCTCCAGGATTGCATTTCTTTTTAGAATAATAAGGTTTCTTCATTAATTAAGTGTGTTTTGGGGCTGTTTAAGTCAGGCCAAGGCTAAGGCTGTTTAAGTCAGGCCAAGGCTAATGCATTTTTAGCTTAACATCCACCCCTAGTCTTAGGGGAGATCCAGGCGTATCCAAGAATCTATCCATGTGGCCACAATATCTCTTTTCTCAAAATCCACAAACAAGCCAATCAACCTTTTCTCAACTAGGAAATCATCTATTTTCCAAGCAACAAGCCTATCTTGAAACATTTCATCGAAGTCAAACTAGTTTTCCTTGAATATCTCACAAGAGAAGATACAATCCACAACTTATTTCACCTTAGAGTGCAATAATGTAATATGACACTTCAACATGCATGTGCAAGGCATCTACCTTTTCTTCTAGTAGTTACATCCTTTAAGGGATAGTCATGATTAGTTTTTAACAATCAATTCATTTCCATAATATGAGGATGTAAGTTGTAATTTCCTCCTAAATGTACAATAATTTAAGGATAGTCAAGGATGGGCAAAAACTACTATTTACCCTTCATTGTCGCAAATAGTAACAATAGCCAACTAATCATTTAATCAATCAATCATTGTTCTTAATCAAAATTATTGTAAATCTATCCAATGGCACTTGAATAGAAGTTGGTGTGGATGGGACTTTGTTCACATGTGCAACCTCTTGTCTTGCTCCAACTCTCTGTTGCTTTGGGGCCATCATAGCAAGAAAACTTCTTCTAACACGTTCTCTGTTCTATCTCTTTTTGGATCCTTACAGTGCCTCTTGATTGTATGTCTTTGAAGTAGAGTTTAGCGAGGTAAAACAAGATATGTGGAGTTTGGCAAAGCAGGGGGAGTATCTTGTCTCTCTATCTCTCTCTAGCTTCCTCTCTTCTAACTACCTTCCTCTCTTCTCACATACACACACACACACACACACTCTCTCTCTCTCTCTCTCTCTCTCTCTCTCTCTCTCTCTCGCTCTTAACTCCTCTCACTCTCTCCTTATCTATCACTATCCCTTCCTTCCCCCTGGCCTCTCTCTCTCTCTCTCTCTCTCTCTCTCTCTCTCATTCTTCCCGTCTAGTAGCGCAAAAGTTTATTAAGAAAATTATATGCCCAATAGCTTAAGTCTCAAAGGCTTATATAGCCTTTGGCTCGCTTGATCACCTAGTATGCTTTGCTCGAGCTTGATGGATCATGATGCGAGCTTTGCTGCTTCCAAGATCAACGTGCGAGCTTCGTGGATGTGAACATTGCTTTTGAGATCAACGAGGATCATGATGTAGGTGATGTTGAGCTACGAATCGAACCTCTCTCTCTTTCTCCGCGCAAAAAAGAAATTAAAATAAAAAAACCCCCTTTATCTCTCACAATCTCTTCTCTCTTCTCTCTCTCTCTCTCTCTCTCTCTCTCTCTCTCTCATTCTCCCCATCTAGCAGTGTAGAAGTTTATTTAAAAAAAAAAGCCCAATAGCTTAAGCCTCAAAGGCTTATATAGCCTTTGGCTTGCTTGATCACCCAACATGCTCTACTCAAGCTTAACAGATCATGATGCAAGCTTTGCTACTTCAAAGATCTACATGTGAGCTTTGTGGATGCGAATGCTACTTTCAAGATTGATGAGGATTATGACGTAGGTGATGATGAGCTATGAATTGAACGTGGTGACGACGATGATTATGATGACGACTTGGTTTTTGTAGGCGGCAGCCATTTCATTGTTTTTTAAAAAGCAATTTAACTAAGGTTGTTACACTTCACATCCATGAGATTGAGGAGCCTTCTTCCTTGGCTACAGAGAGGCCTTGGCGTATTGATAGTGGTGCTTTGAGTCATATTACACTTGAGATTTTTTGTAGGATCTTCGTCTATTAGAGGATATAGTCATTGTTGGTGACATTTCTATGGTGCCTATTAGTGGTGTTGGCGCTTTGTTGCTATTGCCTGACTACCCTTTGAGCTTCGTATCAGAACTCCTCATGTTTTGGACTTGGGCTTCCCACTTCTCTAAGTTCATGGCCTTATTAGACTCGTTACCCAGGTTCTCTTCACCGATCTGGGTGTTTTTCTTGAGGATTCTTCTTCAAGGGACATTTTAGTGATAGGTTGGTAGGAGAGATGCCTATATAGGCTCCATTCCCCTATTATAGTATAGGGTCATTCAAGGCAGTCTTGACTCCTCCGTAGTTGCATCCATTCTCACTTGCATAATCTTTTTCAGAGGGTCCATCTCATTCCTACCATCTCCTCTAGTGGTTTCCTTGTACCTACCAAGGGAACAATATTGGCGATGCAGTTGTGGATACCCTAGCCCCTTGTATTTCAGAGGGGGATTTCTAGGATTGTGAGACTACCTCAACAGACTTCATTAGCCCTAGTACTTCTACCATTCTTGGATCCATTCCATCTTCTTTGGCATTTAGCCACATCTAGGATCTCAGAGGGGGTGCTAGCAGTCATGTGTCATGCATATTTATGTCCTACTAGTGTGCCTCATTTTGAGTGAGACAGGGACATTAGGAATTCTAACACTCAGCCCATCATGTGTATTGATAGAGGATGCAACTCCTTCTAGAACTTGCATTTCTTTTCCAGTCAGTCTTAGATGCATTTACATTGGCTGCTTAGTTTTTGCCTTTGTAGTCGCCTCGTCAGGGGGCATCTTGCAAATGTGGACCAAGCTCTCAACCTCAGATGTCTCTATAGAGACGAGGTGGGCCCAAGGACGGAAGCCCATCAATGGCTCAATAGACTAATGTGCCCTTTGAAGTTGAGAACGGTGCTGACTGTGATGATTGACTGATGGCTGTGTGGGTTTGAGATCTTCACTTTCTCCTTGATGTTGGTTGCCACCATCTTGCGTTCCTTGTTGGGGGTTCCCTTGAGACTGAGGGGCAGGGTATGATTTTTACGTTTTGGTTTTATGCCTCTGGCCTTGGAGTGGCTCTACTTGCATTAGAAGTGCGGATCAACATTGCAATGTATTTCCCTTCAAAAATTGGTTGCCTTTCCATTTTAGAGGATTTGGTGAAGTTGCCTCACCAACAAGCCACATCCAACTCTTGAATGAAAGTCGATGCTTCCAATCTATCTTATGCACCATGAAAAGCCTCAAACCTTATCCCTTTACCACCCTCATTGTAGTCCTTTGCTGGCCCTTTTGGAGGCAAATAATCATAAATTGGCAGCTGAAAAAAGGGTGTATTGGCTGTATTTGCATTTTTACCAGCATTGTATGAAGCATTTCCATGACCGTCGTTCATTCCTTGAGCCCCATACATACTTGGGGGTGCAAATGCATTACCATACATGCCCTAGGTGTCATGCCAATGCTACCATACATGAGGTTTTGCATTCCACTTGCCATACCTAGATACATTGGGACCTCGCATTCCATGCATTGGTCTTTGCATACCATAAAGATTTGTACCATATATTCCCATATGCATTCCTTGATCAACCATAGCTTGGAATATCGTGCCACCACCAAAATACCTTGGGACCCCATGTTTTCATGCATACTTTGCTATCCAAAATCCATTGGATTGATACTACCAAAATAGCCATGCATTTGTGTGTCTTGCCTCATTGGCACTAGTTGCTTTTGCTCATTAATAACATTGGGAGAACCTTGAGATAGTTTTGGCATTTCCTTAGTACATCTTGTTTTCTCGAAGCTCTAGAGGATGCCTTCCTCTTTTTGCTGTTGCTATCCTCCTTGGAAGAACTCAGAAAGCGAGTAAATTGAGGATCCTTTGCAAATGGTGCAAACATATCAGCTGCCGTCCTCAATCGATCTTTAAACTAGTCATCAAATTCTTGACCCTCTTGCTGGTCATTAGCATCATTTACCATAGAAGGTCTTGCATTTTGGTCTACACCAACATTTTCAGCTTATTGCCTATGCTACATGCTCGTTCCAAGATTAGGCATTGCATTTCCTCTATTACTTTGTGTACCTTCCGATGGTGAAGCATCATTATGACTTGATCCCAAATCACTGTATGATGACATGCTTGCTATGCACTTAGCTGCACACTATTTCAGCAATATGCAACTTCGTTTACTTGTATACAAGTAACTCGGGCCCACCTACTCAAGGGAGTTGATGTATATTGGTAATGGAACCATGAAATCAGCCTTCCTTCATGGCAAGGGTGGTATAAACGTGATTCAACTCAAAATAGAGCAAGCATTAAATACACAAATCTGAAAATATACACTTATACCACTTAATCTTGGACAGCTAATAGTCAATTGGCTCCAACAATTGGCGCCCCTTGTGGTATTTTTCAAATTGTATGCTCTAATTTGAAGTACATAGAGATGTAGGTGGATCCCTCTTCAAATTCAATACAATGGGCTGTTGTAAATAACCAGCATTGCTTTGGCACAATTTGCCCCTTGATAATACAACAATTTGAGCATATATTGGGTCACAATCTCTTGCATGCAGCCACAATAATTGAGAATGGGTTACCCTTTGGTTCAATAGTAAATATCTTGCCTTAAGCTACTACTCCAAATTTTGGATATTTAGTTATTGGGCACAAGTCCCAAGGTGGCTTTGGAAACCTTGTTTTTTGCTGTAAAGTAGGGTTTCAGCAGCAATTTTTGCAATTGCTCTTCACCCCAAGCTGGAATTGGTTGGGAAGTGCTAAGGATTGATTGCTAGACAAGAGAGAAAATCAGCTGAAAGGAGTATCCTTTGATTAGTAGCTTGGATGGCAATCCTCATGGCACCAACAGCTTCAAAGAGGGCAAAACCCAAGTGTGACTAGTGAGCCCTCCTCTTCTACTGTGGCCTCTCACGAAAGGGGAGAAGAAAACTTGTTGCCCCTGTCTTGTCGCACTATGTGGGGTCAGTTGTTGCATCTCTCGGAGCTCATCCGATGACTTTTCATTGCTCTCGTAGTCTTTGAATGTTGGAATGACCATTAGCTAGCCCTTAAACAACCCTCCTCTAGTTTATATGGAAAGTTTTGACTAGTGACAACTTGTTTTACTACTTGGCAACTTTTCAAGAGTAATTTTCAGCTTTAATTAATTAGTTTTCAGACTTTAATTTTTGAAAATTAACGAATTAACCATTTGATCATGTGTAAGAATTGGCTAGTGTCCATTCACATTACTACCACTAGGCACCCAAAAGTACCTGTCCAACATAAGTTTATTTAACTTTTGCCAATGTCACCTACTATTGATCCCTTGGGTCATTAAGGTATTCACAATCACTTAATTAACTTTGCACTTCATATGTGTATAACTTAACAATGCCAAAGCTAGGCATTAAAAATATACATTCTCGTTGTTAAGAATTGTGTTGTGGGGGGTTTAGTTTGGGTTGCTATGCTAAATACACACTGTACACATAAGAGGAAGCTCATTCAAGAACACAAGAAGAGAGATGGAGGCCAAAACGTTTTCTTGTTGGTTTTTTCTTTATCTTTTGCTCACAATACAATGTATACAAAGTATAAATAGGATATAACATAAAGGAAAGTAGTCTACTAAGTCAAACAGTGCATAATTGACTATACTATTTGATTGGTGCTATAACTATGTCAACTATAGGTAAGTGTAATAAACTAAATACAATAAGTGATAAGTCAGTGGCCATGTGAGAATCATAATGACCACCGACGTGCTAAGTGTAGACATGGGGACCCATCTAACTAGGTGGCCGATCGTCAATGTGTGCATGTGTTGAGCTTGCCATTTCAATACTACCTCTCAAGCTAAATTGTATCTTTGTAACTTCAAGTAAGCTTCAAAATTTTTGAAGTTTCTCTACACCCAATGCCTTTGTAAAAATGTCAGCTATATGATCCTGTGTTGACATATACCAAGTTAATCTCTTTTGCAAGTACCTTCTCTCTCACAAAGTGGTAACACACCTCAATGTGTTTTGTCCTAGCATGGATGATGGAACACTAGGTTGCTGGCTAATTGTGTGCTGCTCATGTTGTCATAATGTGAATGAGAACTAGACCATCTCCCTGCACATCCAAATCACTTAATAACTTTTGTAACCATACCACCTCACATGCTGCCATAGCAACACCTCTATACTCAACCTTTGTACTCGATAAAGCAATTGTAGGTTGCTTTTTGCTGCCCCACATAAGTACTACACTACCAAGGAAAAACATGAATCCACTGGTAGATCTTCTGTCAGACATGCTACTAGCTTAATCTATATCTGTGCATCCAAACACTTGTATCTCCTTACCTGTGCAAAGTGGACTTCACATACCTCAATATGTGTCTAATTTCATTCAAGTGAGGCTTTCCAGGCATCTGCATAAACTCACTGACAAAGCCAACAACATAGCTGGAGTCTTGCCTTGTGATAGTCATGTAAATCAAACTTTCTACTATTCTCTTGAACATAGTAGGGTCTTTTATCTCGTCCCCAACATTAGCACTCAACTTCACATTTTGCTCCAATGACACTGAAAGAGGCTTATATGTCGTCATACCATACTTGGATAACGTATCCAAGCCATATTGCCTTTGTGATAGCCATATATCATTGTTACATATGATCATCTCAATATTAAGAAACTATCTTAGCTCATCTAATCCTTCACCTCAAACTTCGTTTTCAAAAAGTCCTCAACTTTAGTAATTCCATTGTCACTGTTATCTGTAATAATCAAGCCATCCACATAGATGACTATGATGACTAAGCTTCCATCTCCCTTTCTCACATAAAGTGAGTGATCAATATCAGAATATAAAAGTCAATGTTGATAAGATACTCTTCGATCTTGTTAGACCATGCTCTAGGTGCTTGCTTTAGCCCAAATAGCGCATTCTTTAACCTACACACATATGTGGGATGTTCTAAATCCTCATAAGCTATTGGATGCTCCATATACACCTATCCTTGCAATTCACTATGCAAGAAGGCATTCTTGATATCCATTTGCTACAAACTCCAACCTTTAGCTGTTACCAAAGCAATCACACATCTAACAGTTGTCATTTTAGCAATTGGACTGAATGTCTCATCGTAATCTATGCCATATGTTTGAGCATAGCCTTTTGTAACCAACCTAGCCTTATACTTGCTAATGGAACCATTTGCATTATACTTAATTTTGTAAACCCATTTATAACCAATAGCTGTCTTGTCCTTAGGCAATGGTACTAGATCTCAAGTCTTATTGGCTTCCAATGTAGCCGACTCCCCATCTATTGATATATTCCAATGTGATTGACCAACAACATCCTTAAAGTAAGTGGGTTCAACATCCTCAATCACCTTTACCATATAAGCATAATGGTGAGTTGCATAACCTTCAAAACCAAATCTGTTAACAGGGTATTTGACCCTGCTAGACCTACGTACCAATGGATTAGTTAATGGAGCCTTTATATTACTATGTGCTCTTTGTACACCTGGTGTCTTGATTGAAGGAATACCAAGATTATCATCCGAACTCTCTAAACCATTGGAATCTCCATCAAATCCCAAATAAGTAGTAGATGTATCATTACCATACAACACTTTCTTTTTCTCTTTGTCTTTACTTGCAACACTTGTAGATCCACCTGAAAATGTGGGGCTACTCTTTAGTCTCCCAGACCAAGGGCTAACTGTAGATGTAGTATTGAATGATGTTTTTGGTCCACTAAGGCTTTGTGATTCTTGCTTTTCTTTTTACATATAACTATCATGATCATGATCATCATCTAATGTATCACCACTAGATGCATACCAACTACTTATCTCATAAAAAATAACATTATTGCTTGCTCTTAACTCACCTATGACTGTGTTATAACAACGACACTCTTTTTTGCTCTAAAGAGTATCCAATAAAAATATATTTTTCAGCCTTTGGATCAAGCTTCTTTTGTAGCTCATTTGGCATATGAACATATGCAATACGACTAAATATTTTCAAGTATGACACATTGGGATTTTTGCTTGTAAAGCATTCTTTGGGGTCATCTCATGAACTGCAGCTGTGGGAGTTTTGTTTAAAATATACACAACAATATGAATAGCTTCAAACAAAAAATGTTTTGGCATATTCTTTTCAATTATCAATGCTCGTGCAATATCTGCAATATGTCTGTTTTTTCTTTTTGCAAGCCCATTTTGCTATGGGCTATACTTGCAAGTACATTGTCTCTTTATCCCATGAGATCTGAAGAAGTCACTAAACTCATCAGAGAGGTGCTCTCCCTCTCCATCTAATCTTAAGCACTTCAAGTTTCAAGCTTGTTTCTGTTTTAACAGCAGCCTTGAAAGTTTTGAAGTGTTTATATACATCACTCTTTTTCTTTATGAAATATATCCACAACTTTCTTGAACAATAATCAATAAATGTAACAAAATGTTTGCTGCCACTAAGAGATATTTTTTGTATAGGACCCCAAATATTCGTATGTAGAACATCAAGTATGTTTGTGCTCACATCTTTGTCATACGAAAAATGTTGTCTTGTCTGCTTACCAAACTTACATACTTCACACACTTTATGAAATTTGGTAACTCTAAAAATATGTAACCTTATAAACAATTCTTTGGACTGCATGTCCAATATGTTTATGCTATATTTTAATGTCTGCAACCACTTCTTTTCCTTTAGCATATATAGCAGTATTTATAGCAAAAATCTTAGCATCTAAAGAATACGTGACTAACTCTACTTTCTTTTGCGACCAACTTGCACTTATTATTAAAGTCCTCTACAAAACAACCTTTTACATTAAATCAAACTTGCAATCCTTGCTTTATCATTTGGCCAACATATGTTAAATTCTTTGTGATTGATGACGCATGTAATACATATGACAAAGTCTTTGTTTGGTGATTAGGCAAGGACAAGAGAATCTTTCCAATGTGTGAAATTGGGCAGCATGAATCATCACCCGTCTGCACATAACCTAGATTTTGTAAATCTTGCATCTCTCCAAACCATTCAGCATGACTGGTCATATGATTAGATGTACCTAAATCGATATACCATACATAATCATATTTTTTCTTTTCTGTAATAGCATTCATTATATGTTATATAACAAACAGATACTCATTTTTGTCTTCATTTTATCGTAAAGACGATGTATAGTTTTCTTACTGCAATTTACCATTGTGGATATCATCCTTCTTAGCATAGCAATGAGCTGCAATATGATCTATTTTGCCACAATAATAACAAACAATATGAGAATTGTCAAAACTTTTGTTTTGCCATTCATCTTTTTTTCTTGGGATTTCCCTGTCTCAAAAGTTTCCATGGCTTTCTGTAAGCTGCATTTCATTGAATTGCTGATTTAACCTATTTTGTTGGTTATCACTAGCATGTCCTATACCATGGTCTCTTGAAGAGAATTTGTTACGTCTCCTTCTTGAACTTGAGGCAAAAGCTTGGACTTGTTCACTGCTTTCAGATGATTCTGTTAGCAGATTAGTCAACTCATGGTTGAGTCTGGACTTGTGGTTCAGCAGGTTGGACACAGATTATTTAGGCATTTTATTTGTCACTATTTATGGGGATTTGGCATTATTTGCAGCCAGTTAATGCTGGCCGACCTGTCATATTTTGGGCATTTATTTGTCCTATATATTGTCTGGCTCCCTCCTCCATTTATTCATTTATCACTGGATGGTCCTTGGAGAGAGGGAGCAGGTGCCAGTGCCTCCACAGTCTCGGTGACTCACATTGTATTTTGTACTGTCTCATGGCTTGGTATATGGATTCCATTTCCCGAGCATACATCTGAGTTCTCATCTGTATTGTATTATTTCTTTTCTTTTGTCTTGTGTTCAACAGTTTATTTTAGCACATTGTTGTGCTTCCATTGCTGCACCACTTCTAACATGGTATCAGATTTCAGGATTTGTGTTTTTGCTGTGTTTTATTGCTGATTTCAGGACTGTTTTCCCTCTTGCTGATCAGGCAGCTGTCTGCTCCCATCAGGCGACCAATTTTACCTGCGTTTTTTGCTGATGTCAGCATCCATACAGCCTATGCATCTGTTTCAGCCTGTGTTTTCATCATTAGGCTGCTGGCAACAGTTTCCTACACCTGTTTATGTAGTGCGTTGCCTGCGTTTTGCTATTTTTAGCACTCTTTTGGGCTGGGCGACTGGCAAAACAGGCCGTTTTTGCTGTTTCTGGCAGTTTTGAACCAATTTTTTGACTTCTAGCAACAGCTTTTGTCTTATTTTGATCAGATTTTGGGTTATACTATATGTGAACTCTTGTTTTTTCAAGTCTGTGCTCGTGGTTTGACTGTGTTTCCTCTCCCAATCCCTTCTTTTCTCTACTTCTTTTCTCAATCCTCTACAGATGGCTGCTCCATGCTCATCCACTGATGATACGCTATATGGAGGTTCATGTGAGGCTCTTGCAGCTTCAGAAAGGGGTTCCGAGATGAAGAAGTCGAAGGCCTAGAGTTATCACTGTGGCAAGAAAGGTCATTTAAGGAAGGACTACAAAGAGTTAGTGGCTTCCAAGAAGAACACGGAGCAGAAGACGAAGTGGGATGTGGACTCATCCGACGAGTCATCATCTGCCTCAGATTTCGATTCGGATCCTCTAGTCAAGGCAAAGTTCAAGGCGTGGACGGGATTCTCTTCTTCGGATCGTGGGAAGGGTTTAGTGGCCCCTTTCTCAATTGCTTTCTAGTGGTGGCGATGAGGTTATCTTTCACAACTCTCCAGTGCCAGAGAGGGAGAGTGTGAGAGGGTGGTGAGATGGGGCAGCCGCGCCTCATCTATATTTCTATACAGATGCACAGGATCCTGAGAGGAAAATCCCTGACGCATCAACCGAAGTCTGGCAGGTACAAATCCTAGAGTCGGGATTGACATCCAGGTTCATGATGGGATGGTTACTTGAAAGAGAGCGGGTGGCTTTTGTCTGGAGCTCACATGAGGGGACACTTTGGTGGTCTGGCCAAAGAAGGGGATTTCATGGTCATTTATGCGCTGCGGCATTGGTGACAGGATGGTCACGTATGCTACATCAGGAGCATTGTTGACAGACATTGAGAGCTGCTATGATCTTCTCTATCTTCAGGAGCTGGTACGATCGACATCGACTCCAGGTTCTCTCCGAGGCACCTTGGTGGTGGCTTGCACACCCACTACTTGGGTACCCATGGTTCTACTCTGGTGGACATTGTTGTATGTACTATGATGCGACATTATCATTGTATATTGTATTGTATCAGATCACCCATGATCTGAGAGAGGGTGTTAGCAAATTAGTGAGCTCACGGTTGAGTTTGGACTTGTGGTTCAGTAGGCTGGGCACAGAGATTATTTAGGCATTTTATTTGTCACTATTTATGGGGATTTGGCATTATTTGCAGCCAGTCGGCTAGTATTTAATGCTGGCCGGCCTGTCATACTTTGGGCATTTATTTGTCCTATATATTGTGTGGCTCCCTCCTCCATTTATTCATTCATCACTGGACAGTCCTTGGAGAGAGGGAGCAGGTGCCAGTGCCTCCACAGCCGGTTGCTCACATTGTATCTGTAATATCTCATGTCTTGGTATATGGATTCCATTTCTCGAGCATACATCTGAGTTCTCATTTGTATTGTGTTATTTCTTTTCTTTTGTCTTGTGTTTAGCAGTTTATTTCAGTACATATTTATGCTTCCATTGCTGCACCACTTCTAACAGATCCATCCTATATGTTGATCTTTTCAGTGATCATGAGAGAGACCAACTCATTAAAATCTGAAAATGGCTTTTGTACATATACAGAAGTAACAAATGATTTTGAGGCCTTTTTATTATTAAGGCCACTCAAAGTAGATGAAACTACATTGCATCAATTGCTGCCAAAGCATCTGTAATACTCCTCACCTTTAAAATATACTCATTGATATGGATGTGAAGTATTTGCATTTTTGATATGTCCCAGCATAGTATTATCAATGATTGTAGATAGCCAATGCATCACCTTTTTGTCCTTTGTATTTCATTCTTTCCACGCCTTTAATTCATCTGCAGTCATAAGATTACTTAGCTCTGACTCTTTCTCTTCACTTGAAATGAACTCTTAAAGGTCTTTTCCAATAAGGAAGTTCGTTACATGGAACTTTCATGATAGGTAGTTGTTCTTGTTCAACTTTTCAATGATGGGATTTTCACTTTTCTTTGTCATTATCACAAAAATGATTAAAAATAGTAAGTCTTTTGCAAACTTTCATAAGTTCACAGTAATACACCAAGCAACCTTTTTCACTAACTACTCAACAATACATATAATCTACAATCTGTTTGTACATAAAACTTATGTTTATTTTTTGATAAACACCTCAAATACTTATAGATTTGAGATGCATTCACTTTCAGCGGACATTGCCGAAATTGCAGTATGCCTTGAAATTGTTGTCCGCAACTTTGCGTGTCTAAAACAAGGTTCGAAAACGGCCTTAAATGCCTAAAATAGTAGCGGGAAAGCCCTAAAGAATGGATTTGCAGAATATACAATACTTTGCTTGCACACTAAATCTCATAGCAATTTGAGATTTTTGCTCTACCTTGCTTCCGGTGCCTCCGCAAGTATTATCCAAGAGAAAGAGTAGAAGAATCAAAGAGTTTCTTATTTGTTACTCGCTTCCTCGAATCCTTGTTGCTTCTTCTTCACTTCAGCCTTTTAAAACTAGCCTCTCTCAATGGCACCTCTTTGATACCATGTTAAGAATCGGGTGGCGGGGGGACTTGCTTGAGTTGCTGCGACTTACATACACCATACACATAAGAGGAAGCTCACTCAAGAACCCTTGTTTCTTCTCCTTCACTTCAGTCTTTAAAACTAGTCTCTCTCAATGGCGCCGCTCTGATACCATGTTAAGAATCGGGTGGTGGGGGGACTTGCTTGAGTTGTTGCGCCTTACATACACCATACACATAAGAGGAAGCTCACTTAAGAACCCTTGTTTCTTCTTCTTCACTTCAGTCTTTAAAACTAGCCTCTCTCAATGGCGCCGCTCTGATACCATGTTAAGAATCGGGTGGTGGAGGGACTTGCTTGAGTTGCTGCGCCTTACATACACCATACACATAAGAGGAAGCTCACTCAAGAACCCTTGTTTCTTCTCCTTCACTTCAGTCTTTAAAACTAGCCTCTCTAAATGGCGCCGCTCTGATATCATGTTAAGAATCGGATGGTGGGGGGACTTGCTTGAGTTGCTGCGCCTTACATACACCATACACATAAGAGGAAGCTTACTCAAGAACCCTTGTTTCTTCTCCTTCACTTCAATCATTAAAACTAGCCTCTCTCAATGGCGCTCCTCTGATACCATGTTAAGAATCGGGTGGTGGGGGGATTTGCTTGAGTTGCTGCACCTTACACACACCATACACTACTTATAAGAGGAAGCTCGCTCAAGAACACAAGAAGAGAGATGGAGGCCAAAACATTTCCTTGCTGGTTTTTTCTTTTTCTTCCGCTCACAGTACAATATACACAAAGTATAGATATGATATAACCTAAAGGAAAGTGGCCTAATAAGTCGAATAGTGCATAATTGGCTATAATAATTAATTGGTGTTGTAACTATACCAGCTGTAGGTAAGTGCAACAAACCAAATATAATAAGTGATAAGGTAGTGGTGGCATGTGAGAATTATAATGATTACCAATGTGCTAAAGTGTAGATGTGTGGACCCATCTAACCAGGTGGTCCATCATCAATGTTTGCACGTGTTGAGCTTGCCATCTCAACACTCTTGACAATCTCCCCTCTCAGTTTCCTCGGACATCGACCCATAGCCACTCAGATGTAGGGATATCCATCCTCTACTTATATGCACCTTCATACATTCCATGGGTCACTTAGACATAGGGACTCCAATCCTTTGCTTATCGTGTGCTTATCCACTCTTCCTAGGCTACTCATGTAGTTGCCTTGCCTATGCATGATTAGTTTATGAACACATATAGATCCATTGTGCATATATCTATGATGCATGATGGGCACTTTGGGGTTAACTCCCCAACTGTATGCTAGTCCCTCACCCTGCCTAGCCTACTCACCACTCATACCCATATTGCTATGGCCAAGAACATTCTTATCGATAAGGCTTGTTTTATGGGTAAAATTTCATGACTTAGTCGAACCTAATACAACAAATGCTTGAGTTGCAAGGTCTTTGGATCTTGGGACCTAGTTGGTTTAGAGGCTATGTTGGAGCCTCCCCATTCCACTTTTATCGTATTCGTCGATGGAAGGCTTGCAATATTGCAATGAATGATGAGCTGATGTAAGGTTTACTTCTCGAGTTTCACTCACAGTTACAATACTTTCCATAGCATATGATAGTTGAAGTCATATCATTGGTTGCTATGTGGTGAGAGATGGAACTCAATGTATCAATCTCAATTACGGCCCATAGGAGTTTCCTATTAAGAAAGGGGAATGATACGAAAGTCAAGATGGAGTATAGGTAGTTGGAAGAGTATAGGCAGTATCTTTGCCACCATTGGCTCATGGGAGTCAAATGATGATCAAGTCATGTTATTTTTAAGTAAAGCTGTCTCCTAAATACTTCCACTTCATGTAAAAAGTCATTTTGTTGCATTGATTACCAACCTTTTATGACTTCAAGGTTAACTCTTGCATTACATGAGGTTGCACGATCAAGTCAATACACCTCCCCCATTTTGTCCACTTCAAAGGGGGCCCTAGTCTCCTCTGCTTCAAAGGGGAAATTGGAAGGTGGCAAGAAATGCCAAGAAGGGAAGGAAAGTCCTAATGAGGGTGACATGTTTTTAGAATGGAAACAAAGAATCTAAACTTGTCAACAACTTGCTAAAAAGAATAGGTTTTGCACTTATTGTCAGTGCTTGGGTCACATCAACAAGTAGTATTGTAACAAGACACAAGGTCTTTCACTTAGATCACTACTAGAGCAGACTACAACTGCACCCATGGGCAATATTTCCCCTGGGGAAATCTAGAGGGGGTCCCTCGAGCACTTGCATCTACTGCTATTGTTCCTCCTAGTGCCCACCCATCTTAGTAGTGCATTGCTGGTCATGTGGCATATCCTTTCATCCACTCCTTGTAGGACACTTCAAGGTTTGGTTGATTGGTTTGCCACATCAGACACATTAGATTTCGTTCCACAAGCTCCTTTTTTCCTTTGACATTAACATCCATGGCTAATAAGGGGTTTCTATACTTCATTTGGTAACTATAGGTTTTGGCATTGTCATCTTGTCCTTGACATTGGCATCCCTTTCCTATTGTACTCATTGTTTACACTACATGATCATCATCTTTGTAGAGGGGTGCTTGGGAAAGTGATCAATTTCCTCCACGAGGGACATCATCCAAGTGGCATCTTAATACCGAGGATTCTCATTTGCATTGTGTGGCATTCTACTATGCTTCTCATTGTACAGAATCTAGAGCATCCATGAGTACCTTGCTTGCTTTGGATCTCAAGCAGTCTCCACCTACGGTCTAGTCACTTGTATACTCTATGTGCCTCTTCACCCTTCATGCATCATCGACACCCTTGCAGGTGGGTGTATACATAGTTTGTGTTCTATGATTCGTGGTCCAACCATCCCTTTTTATGTCTTGGTAGGCCACTGGGTAGCTAACAAGCACCCTTGTCTAATACCTTGGCCTCTTTGGGCTGGCCCTTTGGTGCTCTTGAAGGAGGATAATCATCACCTTTGTAGTCCTGGTAGGTTCTTGGATAGCCCATTAACCGATGCCTTGATCGCTTTGGGATGGGATCCTCGAGGTAAAATGGGGTGAGATTTGTTTGGTAGTTCCTCTTGGTTCCTATTTTGGGGTGAGAAGGGGTGTTAAGCTTAAAGAGTGTGTTATACATTAAACCTTCATTACCTTAGTAAACAGCCCCAAAAGTCAAATGCACTTAGTGTGCTTTAGTCTCCAATAAGAAAAGCCATGGATTTTGGTTGGTTCCATCTCTATAAATAGAGTGTATTAGGTCACTTGCATCCCTTTTCCCATTCTTCACCATTATCTCCATCAGTGTCCTTGACTACTTTAGCACGTGTTCAATGCTCTCTTGCCATCCTTTAGACTTTTGCATTTGTTGTCTAGTAGGCCAACATGCTGTCGCCAGCCCTTGAAGGTCTTCTAGTATAGTGTTTGGTTTCTGCTGCTGCAGTGTTGGGATAGAGGCCCGTTTGACCTCCGTGTATAATACACACACACTATTCAGTTGTACATGTGAATGCACCCTTATATGCCCAAGTAAAAATACATTTTATTCTTTGTGTACCAACACATTGTTGGTACGCTCAAATCCAATCATACTTTCACTCACACTCTCTCTCACCATCACTCTCACTCCTTGAACTGTTGCACATCTCCAATTGAGCTCCAACAACTGGTATTAGAGCTGACGGTACAAGCCGACAGTCATTGCACATAGTGCAGTCGTCATTGAGACCGACAGGTCAAACGGGCTGTTGAGGTGCAGGCAATAGCCGTAGGCTATAGTCACAGCAGAGCAGGTGGACGAGATGGACTGCATGTGACAGTCAACAGGCGACAGGTCCAGCGAGCGACCAGCGGGCGGGCGTTGTGTGTGACGATAGGGGTCCAGCGTGGGGACCAGGCGGCAGGCGCACGCGGCGTTTGAAAATGGCAAAATCTTGTGGCTATGGCTGCTTGCTTTTGACCTTTGGAAATAATGAGATAGAAAGATTTACTCTTCTCTGAATCCTACTGAAACAGTGTGCAAAATGTGGCTTATGGTGTGGGAAATATTTATCAAAAGCTATTTGTCTTCTAGTATGGGTCACTTTTGCATCTGTATGCTCTCATCTCAATCATCTATGATTGTGTTTCTAGTGCACCATTTTCTTGCAGAAGTGAGTGTGTATTGCATTTGTGTGTCTTACACCATCTTTTTGTAATTTACCTCATCTTTTCCTATTGCTACGCCTTTCCTTCTTTTGAACAGTATTACGGCATGTATGAGTGTTATGGGGGTTGGGATATTCTTTTTCTGTGCGTGTGTTAGTAAATGGCTGCATCTTACAGTTAGGTCAGCCTGATTGTGTTGCGTGTGTATGCTGCTATCTTTTGTTAATAAGCTACTTGTTGGTTCGGCAGGAAGTCAAATCTGTTTGTGTTTTTATGCTTGTTCTTGTTGGATTATAGGAAGTGAAGCTGTTTGTGTTTCTACATTTCTTGTTCTTAGTGTAGGTTTAGTTCTCGATATTGGAATTTGTCCAAATCAGGTATATTACGAAGAGATTTCAGCTCTATTGGTTTATTGTGCTCTCAAGTTGGTGAAGGCTTTTTACAATGCAAATGGATGCCTTCCATTTGTGCGATAGAGAACCTATTGTAAAGTGATTGAAAACAAATTCACTATAGAACCTTTGGACAAGTTGAAGAAATCAGCCAAGGTGTATAGATGATGGAGATAGGTGGCCTTGAAGGCAGAGTTCACATTTTGTTCTCATTAGAAACAAGTGATTATGTGCTATTGATATTGATACTAATATTATTGGCATCTATTTTGTTAATTAGAAGCCCACCCTTGCCTTAGGTTCCCGTCTACTTTCTGATGTCTTGATATATACTGTAGTTTGAAAGCAAGAGATCTTTCAACAAAAACACTATTCTTCTGATGTTTTCATAGGACATCTGCAATCCCCTCTTGCACCTTCTTTGATAGCATCAATGTTCAGGCAGTAAAACACCATGCAAGAACAGGAAAGTATTCATGATAATGCACAAGCTTGTGTCAGACTCAACACAGCATGAGCTGTTAATTTGAGGAGAGTTATCATTGTGATGGGAAAGTAAGCATGAGGTGCATGTTCATAATTTGTGGAGGTAAGTGAGCTTATTTTTGAATCAGGTACATGGAAAGTAGATCGGTATCTGGTACATGTAAAGTACGTTGGTATGTGTTAATTACTGCATAAGCTACTGAAGTCTGGTGCAAAATCTTATGATCTACAAACCAATTATACATTCTCCTTTTTGCAGAGCACAGAGCTTTTGCTTGCCATAGTTGACTGTCAGGGAAACGTTGCCTCAGTCCTTATCACAGTTCTGGTTCAGTTAGGGTTGCCTGCTGTCCTCACCGATCTTCTGGCTTCTGAGATTGATGCGTTGAATGAGGGCAATTTCTCACATGGGTACCAACTATTCTTTTCTAAGCATGGTCGAATCAAAAGTTTGTTACTCTTTAATCTGTTTGGTATCCTAATCTGCAATTTCTACTATGATTCAGGAGTCTTGTTCTAGACACACTTTTGCAAATTGCTGAGGCTCTTTCCTTAGCTGATGATGTCGCTACACAGCTTGCTGCTAATTTGAAGCTGTTTACTTTGGCATGCCAAGTTATCCAACTTTCAGGGAAAGAAGAGGTGATATTTCAAAGTTGCAATTTTAGTCACATGATGAATAGAGCTGTCTTGCATTGTCCTATGTTGCACATCAGGAATTTGACTCCCTCCACATGTTCTTTCAATCAAAACACAGGAGTTGGCTTCAATGCTAGAAGTTCAGCTTTCTTGTGAAATTTTCAATGTACAGTGGTTTTTGCTCATTCCTAATATATGTACTACTTATATTTTTATCACTTAGGTTGGACCAGCAGGAATCTCTGCATCAGTTTTAGTAGCGAACCTGCTTGCTGAAGAAGAAAGTCTCATTCGTGAAATAGTTCATAGTAAGTAGTTTCAATCTAGGTCAGTCTGTTTAGCGGGAAGATCTAAACAAATTAAGCCAGTGTAAATGGATGTTGATCCCCCAGATGCAGTACTCGTTAAAAAGTTGCTGGAGCTTTTGCCCACAGCAACTGATGATTCTGGTGCACGAAATGCTCTTTGGAGCATCTTAGACAGGTTAAGTCATACATATTGGATGAGCTTGAAGGACTTTCTTCCCTGCTCAGATGTGCTGCTAGTTCTTGCTGAGAGCTGTAGTATATTGCTCGAAGATGTACAGGAGCACCAGGGTGAAGAAATGGAAGATAAAGAAGACGAATCACAAAATGCCAAGGATAGCAACGGCAAGCTTGAGACAGTATCCATCTAATCTTTTGAAAGATGTGTTTTGCTTAATTAACCCTTGACATAAATGATATGTGCTTAATGGTAATGACGCTTTAACTACTTTATAGATAAATAGGTTCTTGCTTATAATGGAGAAGTGGACTGGTCATCACGATTCCGGCAGTGATAATAATCTTCACGGAACCATCAAAAGCTCATGCAACTATTTAAAGCGGCAGCTCCAAGAACTGGAGCCAGATGGAGCTCCAGAACACGACCAGAGCAAGAAATGTATACATGAGAATACTCCAAACAAAACTGACTGACTCATTGTTGAAGCCAGTTGGAACTTGAACAGCACAAAGTGCAAGGAATTTTCTCCGAGTGCAAATGGCTGAATGTTGAATCCTTCTCAGTGCAGATGTTTACATCTTGGACTTAAACAGGGCTGATTGACTTTACATCAAGAATCTTCACTGATGCATTCAGATGAACCGCCCCTCAGAGCCCTTCTGGTGCACAGTTGCTTGAGAGCATCAGTCGGCTTTTTGTGAACAGTCCAACAATGATGTAGAATAGTTTTCATGAATTTTGAACATTCACGATACTCAATTCTTTCAAAAAGATGTATACACAAGGGTGAGCAGTTGGAGTTTTCAGATCATTGGATATGTTTTACAAGCTATTGCACCAGTCCAATTCCCTAACATTGATTTACAGCTCACTGTTCTTGCGAGTGTAGGCTTCATTGCGGCATACCTTCAATAATTTCTTTTGACCTAAAACTACTGATTTGTGCAAGCTTAAACTCTTGGGCATTGGTGATCGTTTGATTTTAGAGTTTAGCCTTTGTTGAGTGGACATACGTGAAAATCTAAGCATTTTGTATCAATGTTACGATTGAGATGAGCTACAGGCCTGAAGAAGAAGGCTTCATGGTTTTATCCGATTGTCCCGGTTGTCTAGGAGGATCTGAGTTATCTTTTCTTGACATCAACAGAAGTCTTCTTATACATTTCACTTTGGAGGAGACTGTGATGACATGATAGAACTATGGAGTTCAGCTGTTTGAAGGTTATCATCACTTCTTGTTCTCTCCTTAATTGTATATTTTATTTTTGCTCTTTTTTTTGGTACTTCTCATTTTTAGCACATTATAAACAGTTGTATCTCATTAGACATGTTTTGTAACTTTTGTCTTCGGCCTTGTTTATTTCATCACACACACACACACACACACACAAAATCTCTCTCTCTTTCTCTCTCTCATGCTATGTAGGAGTTCCCCCAAGAGAGTCAAAACCATCTTTTGCACCTTTTTGCAGGTTGCTTCGTTAGATGTCCAACTTGTACGTGCATGTTTTTCACACGATGTATGGGCTGCCATTGACCAAGAACGTACATTGTACTAGTCATGCCCTGAGGTGAAGTTGAGAGAAGCATTAATAATCCAATTCCATAATATATTAGGAGATACTTGGAGATACCCCCTTGCTTGGGATGGTTTTGAATCTCTATGCTAGCTGGTCCAGATTCACCCTGAGTCGAGGCTATAGAAAGATATGCGATGGTAATTTAGCTCTTGTTATGCATAACAAAGGCAAAGGTAAAATTTGTGGCAACTCTCAATGAAAGATGGATAGTCCTCAGGCAATGAAAGTTTAGTTGTCCCTAAGTCTTAAAAAAACAAAAATGCTATTATTGTAAGAAGCTCAAAGAGTGCACCACCTAGTGTCGAATATGAATGGAAAAAGAGATGAATTGAGTATTCTTCTTTTATGTCTAAAACCAAGATTAATGCGTGAAGAATTGTGCCAATAAATCTTCATGCTTTCTTGGTTTGTAGATAGTGGAGCTTTAAGATATATTACCCCATAGTCTACTATCATCACTTAATAGTTGGGACTTTTGACAATTGCTATTCATGACATCTTACAAAATGGTGCTTTTAGTGACTCTTGGTGCCTTCAGGAACTTTCACACCGACTTCACCAACTACTATTATAGTAATTTCTACATTTACAGTTGTTTTTACTAGCTCTTGAAATTAGTTTATATTATCCTCTTATACACGAGTACCAATGCCTTGGCACTCACTATTGAGTATACACGTGTTGCATTATGCACCTTGAACATGGAATACTAGGACTTTCTTGGTAGTTGGTTTTGGCATGGTGGATGATAAGCTTTGTCAAAGATTATAGCAGTGTTGGTGTCGATACACTTGAAATCAACTCCTTTCATGATTAAAAATGACTAGAACGACTAAACATGAGGTATTGAAGGATGAAGAACTTGGTTTTGGAAACAAAGATTAGGAGTTAGGGCTCTCCATGAGCTTTGAGTTTGAAACCTACAAATAGACTACCATAGCATATGTCTCGAAAGAGAAGAAAAATCACATTACAAAAAAGAGAACACATACAATCACATCTTATGTATGGTGTTGGTCATCTTGTGCATAGGACATATAGTGTTGGATTGGGATACGAGTGTAGCATTAGGTGCAGTAAAAACTCCCTAGGGTATATCTCACTTGAGGACCCAATTCGTATGTCGTAACAACATAAAAATATGAGTGTACGTGCTCACATAGGCTAATATATAAATAGAAGATGACTTTTCTTGTAACTTGTTTTTAAAGCTCATCATTGTTGCAAGGGTAATCTCCACTCTTGAGGGATAGGACAATGATGAGAAAAAGAAAATCGTGAAGAATACTGTAATGAGACGTAAGGTTGGATGGGTAAATTGACGAGTTTGATCATTCTAGTTGAAGCATGTCTCTGTTGTAACTCCATTACAATTTAAGATGGTATTTGAGCCATAAAGAATCCTCACTTAATGTGTCTTTTTTGCCTTGCTATTTCGAACTTCATTTCTTAGCACCAAGGTGGGTGAATGAATTTCTATGCAAGAAAGATGCAAGTGATTTAAGGAGTTGGTTTTAATACTAGCGAAGGAAAAGCCATCCTTTTATCAAACTAATCATTAGGGGAGTTTTGAGGTCTCGAAAATGCCTTGTAAGCGATCCTAGAGAGAGAATATTTTAAGAAATAATTTTTTTTGTTTTTTAAAAACTTTAATATTTTGGTAAGTAAATATATAAAAAATTATTAACAAGTCATTGTCGTGATATTATCGTGGTTATATCAAATCTAGAAATCTAGGTCGCCACAAAGGTGACAAAGATAGTCATAATGAAGATCTTACTCATCCTCATTGAAGTGAAAACTAATATTCAATTTGAATTTTGTTCGACGTTTGATTACTTCCCTCCATTCTCTCTTTTTTCTTTCCCATCCTTACTAGTTTCTTTTTCGTTTTCCTTCTTATTTTTTATTCACATACTTTTTCAATCCAATCTTCTAATTACATCCTTAGCTATAGATCAGTCATCCAATGATCTCTGTAGCTCTAGTAAAAGGTCTCTCTATCATCTTCATATTGAGTTGGATAGTGAGTATGAACCAATAAGGAAGAGAAGAAAACCCATTACTATTAAAGAGTCTACGAAACATATACTTAGGTTGGAAGGAAAGAAGAAACTTGATCTTTGGTTAGATGGCAGGCTATATGTGAAAGATCCTAGCAAAAATAGCACTTTGCCTTTCTATAATAGCTCTTTATTGTTGAGGTTCATTGGTGATGGTTATAATGGGTTTTTAGGCTATACAGTTAACTTGGTTGCAGAAAAGGATGTCCTTAAATTGGAGAACCATCTTTTATCAAAACATAATGAGTTACTGCAGAAGCTAGAAGTCTATCAATAGAGGATTCATTTATTGGAGAAACATATCAAATCTTATCAACGAAAGCAAACTATTTTAGGACTTCGAAATTGATAAAAGGCTCTTAGAAATATTTAGAGTCTCAGACGGGGAGGAGGTGGTTGTAGTAAAAGAATCCAAGCAACAATGTATATTTTTTTTTAACTTTAAAAATATGAAATATGACTTTCTTTATAATTAATTGTATTGATTTGTGATGTTGATTTTGTTTAGGTCTCTTATTCAACCGAATGCAAGTGAATTGGTTCTTTAAAAGCATATTAGTTTTATTATCTTTTTCCTTCAGTAGTTTCAAAAGATATTTTGAAGAAGAAGAAATTGAAAAAGGCAAAGAAACAATGCTTGGAGTCATTTATAAAGGATCTCTCTTTGGATACTGAGTTAGTGCAGAAGATACTAGATAATATTGGTATCAATCGAGATGCTTATATACAACTTTTTCAGCTTTTACAGTCAAATATGAAGCAAGGATAAGTACGTAATTGCATGCTTCCAAGGCCATCCGTGATTAGAACTATTAGACAGAGAGTGAATAACAAGATAATGGAGATTCTGGGTGAGCCTTTTTATATCAAGGCTAGCTTCAAGGGCAAGAAAAAGGAAGTTTTATTCAATGAATTTAACAATATTTTCCTTGACTTGCCCACCTTGCAATGCTTAATGATTAGGTTCTATGACTTGTCACTAGAAGAGGTAGAAGGAGTGGCTAGATTTGTGGTTAAACTTGATGAAATTGAGATTCTAAAATGTACAAAACTAGAGAGGATCTCTATTACCTTGATGAATAGAGTACTTTCATCATATCATTGCAATCACTCAATGTCATTTAGTGTTCAATCGGAACACAAACATCTGGTGGCTAGGAGTATTTGAAGTAGATATAGAGGATTTTGATATATATTGTATTGGGTTTTTCATTGAACACCAATACCTAATCTTATTAAGAGACAACAAGCAGGAGAAGAGCTATTTAATGAAGAATTTGGGAACTATAAGATTAAGTGGCACATAGTTGGCGACTTAAAGACACTTAAATGTATGTACAATGTATCAAAGGGAGCCAACTCTAGATCTCCTTGCCTATATTGCATGTCCCCAACTGTAGAGTTGAACTCAAGTAATTGGAATAGAGCTCCCTCCTCTAGGCACAACAAGGATCCATAGTTTAAGCCATTCTTAGATATTCCTTTAGTGAATGTCCATATCTGTACACTTCATGTGCTTTGTAGGATAATTGAAAAGCTTGTTCATCTTTATATAGGATCTGCATGGAAGCTGAAGCCATTATCAGCTAGAACAGATGCTATAACAAAGATTGAAAAAGTCTTATCTTCAATTGGTTTGCATGGTGGTAATGTTGTTATTGAACTAGATCTTCAAAGTCTAAGGATGGCAATTGTGTCCCCAAAAAGCCATCTATTGGTGGAGTGAAGGCTAGAAGGTTCCTAGACTTTCATGGGATACTTGGTAAGATAAAATCTAGAAATTGTGACTCAACTATTAGATACAATCAATGGAAGTGCCTACATAATGTAGTTAAGGATCATGCTGATAATGGATAAGCTCGGAATAGAAAAGTGAATGTTTGAGAAACACTATACAAAGTATTTTTTTATTGTGATAAAACATAGTGGAATGATGATGATCTCAAAGACTTCAAAAACCAATTGAACCTTTTTAAAAAGGCAATGATAGAAGCTTGGAATAATTAACACTTCACTCACTATATGATAAGAAGTTTGCACATGTATGTCTCTTTATTGCCTGACTCATATAGGGTTTTCTAATTGAATTTCTTTATTTGGTAACTATGCAGCATATTTTATACAACCAAGAACAAAATACTTTAGATACACAAGACATGGAGGTGGAAGATACAAAGCAAATAGTTTATTAGAGGTCTTTCAATGTTTCTACAGACATTTGGCACAAATTCAAGCTCAAAGACACAATCACATCATGTAATACATCATCTTTGGTAAGGACTATATCCACTATTACCCAAAGAAGAAAATAGGGATATTTAACTCTTGTGCAACGCAAAGATATTCTGAATGGTTACAAACTAGACAAAGAGACGGAAAAAGATGGGTTTCAAGAAACCCTTAATATATTTTAGTATGACTCTATTGTAGAAGAGTCTTTAGTTTTAGAGAATTCACACTGTCCTCTAAGGGAATCTTTTGTTTCATCCCACTTGATGATACCTCTACATTTTAAGAACTCTTGTTTCCTATAGCCTGGAAGGAACTTCAAATTCTTGACATCTCCTACATGGAGAGCGAATAAGAGGCAAGCACTTAAAAGTATCATGCCCTAGATCTATTGTGTCAAAGCATGAAGCCAAAAACTCTTATAACTTCTTCCTTCTCCACTAAAATTATCTTATCTGAACCTCTATTGAAAGCTTGGGATCCAATCACCTTAGAGATAGCTTTCAAAGCCATTATTGGTAAGCTTGGAAAGCTTGACAACCTGCTATGATAAATTGCAACTGTTTGATTATTTAAGCTTCCAATATAATGACCAAGGCCTTGACTTTTGCCAAGCTTCAATGGCCTTGAGCCCTTGGCTCTTTCAAGAAAGTTGTTAACATCTTCAATTTCTATTTGCAGAATAAATCATAATAGTATAAGATGTCAATAGATAAATATCCAAAAATATTTGTCTATAATGCATAACATACTCTAGTATAAATCACAATGGATATCTTATAATTATCTTTCATACGGTAGGGTTTTCATCTTCTTCAAGAAGACTATCATCATATAGATTTATTGAACTTTTTGGTTTCTTGTAACGTGTCCCCCTGTCCACTTGTAGGATACGTCTTAGCAGCCCATTGGAAAGAGAGTCCAGAAAGCGCCGCCCGGCACTCCCAAGGAATGTCATGGGGTTTGCGATCTCCGAGTCTGCCATGAAGCGGAAGCATTCCAGCCGTTCCCACTTAGGACCAACCTGAATCAGGGTTTTCCTAATGGTCAAGTTCATATGAGGTAGCTAGCGTCAAGCCCCAGACAAACCACTTTGCGCAGAAACGTCAGAGTCGAAGCGGATTTATATTGCACTTGGTTCAAGGAGAATGGGAAACGAGAGGGATGCGAAGCTCGACCTCTTTGCCCATAAGGCATAGTCCCATTCCATTCCTCTAAAATAACATAAATCGGGACTCTAGCTTTATAGATTCTAGGTCATTGTTACCTCGCTGTCAATTCCTTTGAGAAAAATTTCCAACCAATCGGGACCAGCCTTTCGTAGGACCTAGGGTCACATCCACCGTACTTTCCTCAGGTTGCTTTAGTTATCTAATTACCTACCACGTTTAGTTTGACAAGCAAAAACAGCTTCCTTAATTAACCAATTAAACATTGGTTCCTTCACGTAACTTAGGCACTGACATAGAAAAACAATGACAAGCAAGTTCATTTTCAACATTTGATCTTTATTTATCAGTCTTTGGAATACATCATATAATCCGCTCGAAGGCTATTCCAACAATCCTCAGGGATCGCTATTCCAAGTTTCGCCCGTTGACTAGTATACGAGCCTCGAGATCCCATCTCGAGTCACGTCGGCCTCTTATGCAGAATCCGGAGGCAAGGGATTTATGGCCAGAGCCCCCACTGGCACCCAGGCGTCCTCCTGCTCCAAGTAGCACCCATGGAGAGACCTCTCGCGGCGGGTTCGGTCCACGTACCTGGCGCGGCTAACAACCCCCTTGAATAGGGTCAGGCAGACAGTCGGAGGTAACTGCTACTGCCTCTTCCTCCAGGCTTTCAACTTGAAACATTAGTTATTTTTCTGGCATTAGTTCCTTGAACAAAGAAGTACAAACAATGCTCCTAAGTGTACAAACACAAGCACTCCAGTGGTCGTTTATACGGCCAACTGCTAAGGTGTGAATTCTTCTCTTCGAATACATCTAGCATTCGATCCGGGATCAATCGCGACTTGACAAGATCCCAAGGGTTTCGTAAGCTGAGTTGCTTGTTTACCCTTTTTCTTTGGGTTAGGGTTTATACCCTGTTAACCCAAATTGTCACTACCTTAGGTATCCTTATATCTTAATTAATAAATCCTGGGTAACCTCCTCGCCCTAACTTAGTTGGTCAATTGCTTTCTTGGCAAATTCGTAATTTCCCTAACTTGGCAAATCAGCCTAAGGAAGAGTGATGTAGCAGGATGACTACTCATCCTCTAGAAAATTTGACTTGTCCTTAGAACTCGCCAACTTAGTCGAGTGGCAGTACTATTCTATGATTTAGATACAAGATCGTACGGTGTTGCAGCTTGTGTCAGTATCTGACTTGTGGGATTATATATTTCTTCGTACGGTCTTTCTTGATCAAGAATACCTTTGATCAAGATAAGGACTTGGGAGTCCTCTTGACCCAACCCAACCTTAACCTAGGCCGATAATGCTTTGGCCCTAGGGTTCCTAAATTTATACAGAAGTCTAGTATTTGGTCAATTGATCCTTAGGGTGAGAACCCTAGATCATTCTTGCATGGGCGTTTAGCTAACCCTAACATTTTTGAGAATGTGGGTAGGATCTTTGGGATCGAAAATATTAGGTTGGCATCCTAAGTGCAATACTAGGCAGAATTTTAGCATAACTTAACCCTACCTAGCACTTTGAGGTGATCGTCATTTGCAATCTAATCGTACCTTTATGATTTTCATGTAAGCTACTCAATTATATGCGGATTACTTAGTTGATCTAACCAACCCGCGAGTAAAGATGATCTTCATTTTAAAGATACAAATACTTTCTTCCAAATTAGCAAGTACTGCAAGATGTATGCAATGTATCATTCCATGTAAATATGTGATTTCAAGACCATAGACCTTTTCCTTCTATGCAGCTATAAGACCTTCAATGATCTTTCTTTGCCTTGCCCCAAACTGTATTAGTTGACATTCAAAACTACTTCTTGTAAATCCCACATATATGCATCAAATTCAAGGCTTTAGTCTTTTCATGAAAATGCATACTTTCCCAATTTTGAACTTTGATAAAAGAGCTTCTATGCATGGATGCATCATTCGTTCGTGACGAGATGCTAATGAATACATGGTTGATTTAATCCTTCTTCTACCGCTTATCGCAACCTAAATTGTAACTAACGTTGCATTCGAATTGCATAACATCAAGTTCTTAAATCTTTTCCTTTGGGAGATGCACAATTTCGTATTTTAACTTAAGCATCATATGTTTAGAATTGCAACTTGACCACGGAAGTGCAAGCAATTGCAAATGCACGACGTGCAACTAAATTTTGTAAATCGGGCGAGCAAAATAAAATTTCCAATGTATTTAAACTTGCCTACGAGAATTAGACATGCTTAGTGCATCCTTTTCATGCAGGAAATTTATTGGAACCTGGGCATTAAGAACCGGGACGTTGTCCACTTGCGTACTCGAGGTGGAAGCTCCCACGTGTGCTCCTCTCGCCTTTTGCTTAGGAGCCATTTATGCAGTGAATTTCGTCACAGAAACTCCCCCTTGGTTTACTCACTCGTTTCGAAGTCTCTCAGTCCGAGATCTCCTCTTCTGTGCAGGACACAGGCCTTGCGGTCGCGGTTTTAAGGGACCCGGGAAGGCATGGGTGAATAAGGCCTTTGGAAACCTTAATGGAAGCTTCTAAGCTTCTGTCCACAGGCTGATGACGTGGAGAGTGAAAATGATTTGGAAGATGATGAGGATGGAGGTGAAGATAATGACGATGATGATTATGATGTTGATAATGATGGGGAAGGTGGAGGCGGCAACAGCGTGGCGATGGCGGCAGGCTCCCAGGCAGTGTGGCAACGTGGCGGGCAGCACGCACTCCACGGGCGGGCAGCAGCAGCATGGTCCAGTCCTCCTCCTCCCTCAAGCTTGGGGAGGGGGATGTTCTTATAGGTAGAAGGGGGGAGGGATAGCCACACACGTGGCAGGCAGCATGTTCCCCTCCCCACGCTCCTCCTCCAATTAACTCCTTCTCATACTCATACTCATACTCCCCCTCCCCACCATGCAGCGGCTGAAGGGGAGGGGAGTTCTAATAAAAAAATTTGCCAAAAATTTATCCATTATCTCTTTTTTCCCCTTGAAGGGGTGTTCCTGTGTAGGCCTACGGCTTTTGAGCCACAGCTTCCTATACACGACGTGGGCTGATGTTTATCGATTCACATTGAGGGAGCACTTAGCCCAAGGTTTTTCCATTACAGGAGATTACTTTGAACCGCTTTTACGCGAGATTTAGGATCTTCAATATTTCATTGCGGAAATATTACAAGAGACTTCAATTTCTCTTCATACCCCTTGTTATCAATACCAAGTCTCTGTTGAATTTGTAAGTACTCTTCCTCTGTATGTATCCCCCCTTTTTATCTTCCACAATCTTATTAATACAAGAATGCAAGGTTACAGAACTGTCTTGAAAATTCTCTCCCTCAACATCAAGAGTTGCTAGTAATTCCTCTTCATAAGCTATAAAATTCTTATCATTTTGACCCCATGCAGTAAGGATTGTCAAGTAATCTTCTCTAAGATAAAAAAGGTGTTGAATATCATTTAGAAATACATTTCTCTTTTTGTTGATAAGATAATTGGCAAATGTTGGGACACATTCAAGAGGACCTATTTCAATCTTTGCACTCAAGTCTATCTCCTTTTCTTCCACTTTTGTAATGTTCTCGCTTTTAAACAAAGCAACATCGAATCCTTGCACTAACTGGTTCTCAATATCCTCATGAAACATTTCACCATTCTCTTCAACTTATTTGTCTTTGCATGCAATATCCTCCATCTTCTTCTCTTGTATTGTATCTGAAGAACAACTATCCATAAGGGCAATCTGCTTTCCACTTCTTGAATTCTTCATCAATAAGGCTAAAACTTGTTTGCAAAGTTGTTCTGGCAACATTGGAAACTTCCATTACATTGTTATAATGGACAAATCCCTCAATCTCTAGGCCTTCCACATGTCTATCATAAAACACTCTAAAATCCTTCAGTTTATCTTCAAGATCCTTTAAAACCTCTTACAAATCGAAGGGAACATTGAGCATATCTCTGATGTAAATAAATCTAGATGATTTTCTAGTTGCGTGAAGAAAATCAAACAACTTTTCATCACATGTATCCTCTGGATCCTTCTCCTCCATTCCCTCTAAAGACAACTTCCTTTTCGTCATCCTAATTACTCACAAAGGAAAATCCAAAAAACAAAAAATAAAAATTAGGGGCATAATATACAAATCCACATTTTCTCATATCTAGTACACTAAGAAAGATTGCTAAAAAAATTTAGTCAAAACCTATTAGGCACTCACTGCTTTTGTAATTTGACAAATTTAACGTGTTTGTTATGTAAGATATTAAGAAATACAAGATGAATGAAATGAATTAAAACTTTATGCAACAAAGAAAGCATGAAATTCCAAGTCTTATTGATCAAACTTTTTTTAACATTCACGACTCATGAAATGTAAAAACAATGATTCAGACCGCCTCGCAGTTCACAAAATCGCATTTCACACGTCACCTATACAAAAAACTTGACGAATTCGTGTTTTATACATCTGAAAAATTTGAACAAAACAATGCGCCAAGAACATCAAAACCCCATTGTTTAACATGTGTACCAGACTAATATTGATAGGAAAAAAGAAACCATTATAGAATTTCTAAGTCCCTGATGTATCTTTCTCCTCTTAAACCAACTAATATCTTTAATGCCTTGAAATTCAAGATTGTAGAGAAAAATATTAAGAAAAGTGTAATACCTGATATTTGCAAGCCTTACTCTTGAGAATGAATGGTTTCTTATAAGAATATGCTTGGTTTGACTTGTGATGCTTACAAGATAAATAGCTGGTTGAAGACAAGATAAGATACATGAAATAAATAGTAACCAAAACTTGAACTTGAGTGTTCATATATATATATATATATATATATATGCCAACGATCACCGTATGTTTGATAAAAAAGTACGCTACATGAATTCGGAAGAGGTGCACTTAAAATGAAAAAGAAAATGGTAAAAACTTAAAAATTTGAGTCATAAAAGCACTATCATGTCGAAAAAGTAAGTGACACGTGGCACAACTTCCTAGGCAAAATGGTCTGCAGTCACACGTGTGAAATTAACTACGCATTAGAACAACCACACGTGTGAACCAACCTCCTTATAAACCCGATTTCTGAACCACAAAAGAGTTTTTCGAAGATAAAGCCCTCTCTATGCTCAACCACACCCAACACAACGCTAATTTGATCGTAGTACAAAATCATTCTTTTGCACAAGGCTACTAAAGAAGGTTTCATCGCCCAGCATACGCACCGAACCCTCAAGAATGTAGGTTTTTTTGCCAAAATATAAGTAAGCTATGAATCACTTGAACGGTCCTACCAAATCATCCCCAAAAATGCCAAACATATGAAACGCGATGGGTGCTAGGTTTCTCTTGTCCATATGAGGCCTCTTCGCGTTTCATATGACTAAGGCTTGCATTGTTTCTATTGTGACGATGGGTGTTTTATACGTCATGCACATGCATATGCAGGTTATATAACTTTGAATATCCTCTATGACCTTTAACTTTAAGCTTCAAGTAAATAAATGAGTTGAAGTGAAAGAATCTCTTTGAATCTTTCAAATGCATGTGTGTATGTTGGAACAACATATATTATAAAGTCAAAATTTAAAAAAAATCAATGAAGAAGGATGGAGATGGTTAGGGTAAATATTGCTGCCCAAAAAGTAGTCTAAAAGCTTAGTGGAACAATAAAACTTCAAATATAAATTCCCTGAAATATAAATTTTACTACCTGATAGTGAGATGGAAAATGTTGCTAGAAGGTCCTAGGTGAAGATCCCTTGTAGAATAGATGTGTTGAATGCTTGTATGTCATTTTTGAATCTTATAGCTTTTTGAGGACATTTACAAGAGAGAAGTATTAACATCCAATCATGGAGCTTTTAAGTAATTGGATACCACATGTTGTTCTTCATGTATGAAACACGATGGATGTTAGGTTTCTCTTGTCCATGCGAGGCCTCATTGTGTTTCATACGACTAAGACCTGTATTGTTTCATACGACTAAGAGCTTTTAAGTAATTGGATACCACATATTGTTCTTCATGTATGAAACATGATGGATGTTAGGTTTCTCTTGTCCATGCGAGGCCTCATTATGTTTCATACGACTAAGACCTGTATTGTTTCTGTTGTGACGTATGAAACACGATTGGTGTTATGTTCTCTTTTCCATGTGAGACCTCCTCGCATTTCATATGACTTAGGCCTACATTGTTTCCCTTGTGTCGTATGAAACACGATATGGTGTTAAGTTCCCTGGTCAAAAGGGCCTCCTCGTGTTTCATACGTCTTGTGCATTGTTTTATTGAAATTGGATTTAGACTATGTGATTAGCGTTTGCTTGCACTTAGTGATTGTAGGTAAATTGATATGAGAGATTTGGAGATCTTTCCTAATTTGTTTATATTATTTGTTTTTTTGGATGTTACAGATGGCTAGAACTAAGACCGCTACAAGAAAGCAAAAAGTTGATCCTAGAGGTCTTGCTTCAAAGATCCATCAGTCCTCCAAGCCTTCCAAACTTACAAGGAAATCAAAACCAAGAGGAAGGTTCTCACAGTATGTGAGGTGCCTTAAGGAGATTAGAAGTGCAATGAAGGCTCTGAATAATGCAATTCGAAAGCTGTCTTTTCAGAGGCTTGTCAGAGGAATTTGTGACAAGCATAGTCTGCATAGTTTTAGATGGACTGAGGTACGTCTCAACTGTATTCAAGAGGCTACGAAGGATTTTTTAGTTTTTCCAAGATTCTTATATCTGTGCTGCTCATGCACATAACGTTTATGAATAAAGACATGATAATTCTTAGGAGATTGAGATACCAGTTTTCAAAGATCATTGAGCCAATCCCTCTTTTTGATGTGAAGGCTTTCAATATTTTAAATGTGCCTCCATACATAGAAAGAAGAAAAATGATTGTGGTCTGAAGGTTGAAGATGTTACGCATGTAAAGGACACAAGACAACATAAGAAAGAGGAAAAGGCCACAATAGAGCATGGAGATAAATGGAGGGAGTATAAAAGACAACTCCCATCTTTTGAAGAGGAGTTATCTACCCTTCTTGAAAGGGATGACCCTAAGGGCTTCAATGTTTGTTGCTTTTTACCTAGTGATATTAATAAAAGATGTGATATGGTATTTTTAGACTCTAATTGTGTTCAAATTCTCAAGAATAAAGTGAGAGAAGTAAATGACTTGATTCTTCTTGCTAGGATGAGGTATAGTACACCAAAAGTTGTTTTTACTCACCATATTTTTCTAGCAATAGACTTTCATGTTGATGCTTACTATCTCCATTCCTTTGCTAGGTGTGTAATGCATGAGCTCCCCTTTGATATACAACAAAAGATTGAGGTTCTTGATCCATCTATCTCATACTATATGAGGAGTGAGCTTGATGCAAGTGCTTTTGACCATTGGTTCAATTTAATTGACTTTGAATCTTTTGAGCTTCTTCTAATTCCATACAATGAAAAGTAATTTGATATTTTGTTAGATTTTATAAGATCTTGTTTTACTAGATTATTGAAATATTTTTATTTTCAGTTCTCATTGGAGCCTAATTGGAATAGACTGTGTGGAGAGGTAATGTTTCCTCATCAATTCTATAAAAGGAAGCCATGGAAATGCCAAGTTATAAGTTATATAATCTAGGGTCTCCTTGATATTTTGATCTTTTTGTTGCAGGTACTCTAAATATTTTGATCTTTCCTTTGTAATAACTCTAAATTTTATTACCTTTTTGGTACAGAGTTGTAAAAGATTGATTGAAGTGCTAGAGAAAAGGTCTCCCATGCCTTCTGACTTACTTGTAACAATGCAATATAGACAAGTTATAGCAAGGTCTTGATTAATACGGTTGGAACATACTAAGAAAATTTATTCTAAAAACTACCATAAACAAGTTTCATAGTTTTACTTTATATTGTTGATTGCAATGTCCTCATCAAGATGATAGTTACTCGCGGCTGGAGAGTAATTGTAAATGCTAGAATATTGATTCGGTTTATTTATCTCAAAGATGATAAACTTATAAAGGCAATGTGAAACATACTAAACTTTAAGATAGAGTTTTATTGCAAAATAGTCCATTGTAAAAAATAACAATGAACTAAAAATATTTTCTTACAAATGTATGACAATTTACAAGGGATTGCTATACAAGTGAGCACGTTTGGTATATAAGGGCAAAGCTCATGAAGTACATAATGGCCAATTGTATACAACCGACACGAATGGGCAATAGTGGGGGCTTGGACATTGAAGGGCATGAGGTGCATGTAACTACAACAAGTGAAGCTATGCCTTCAACACCCAAGGCAACCAAAGCATCAAAGATAGGCAAAAGGACTCCCAGAAAGGATGTCCCTTCTCCTAAGAAAAGTTCTCAAAAAAAGTAGCTTTGCCTTAGATTGTAAGCCCTTGTGTATAAGTCATGGAGATGACTGACAAAAATTTGTACATGTATTTTATATTGATAGTACAAAGATCTTTTCTTCAATATCCTTGCATTGTATATTCTTTTCTCTCCTCATTGATATCTGTAAAAAAAAACATGTTACAAATATTTATTAATCAGGAAGTGAAAGTAGATATACATCTAAGTTTTCTTATCTCAGCATTAGAAAAGAAGTCAACAAATATATTGATAGGCATGAACAAAGTAAATTTTCTTAGCCTACTTGAGATACTAGGTTTTAATGCTCTCTGTATTTCAGAAAATATTTTACATCTATAGCCCTCATCACTAGTAGTTGGACTTGGCAAAGACCACTCAAAGCTTGAAAAATCTGGCAAAGGATGGGGGGATATTGATCCCCACTCGTTACATTGCATGGGAACAATATAAGAATGGTCATAGAAGGATATTCCATTCTCTGCAAGCTCTATCTTCTTTCTACCTTTGTATATCTCTTCTCCAATCAAGCCATGTATCACATCAACAATAGACTCGACCGTTGCCATTGCTCAAGATTAGAGAGATAGACATCTACAAGACAAATGAATAAATGTTATAATGGAAAACCTTAAACCAAGTTCAAGAAAAGAAAGACTTTAAGAATAAAATCCTTACAATTTGGTTTATGCATTGGAAGATTTGAAATTTCAGGTTCCAAATATAGCTCTCTATACATAAACACATGTTGCACCAGAACATCTTTTATGCTATTCTTATTTATCCAAGCTTGAAATATCGGATTCTACCCTTCCAAGCAGAGATGAACGAGCTCTCATATCTTTGCATGTTCCCACGTTTTGCTTGTTGCATGGTGATCCGACAGCCTTTGCTAATTATTGTAGGAATCCATCTTCCATCTTTTTGGAATGAGTTAAACACTGATATGGATGTGATTTGGGAGCTTGGACACCTTGTTGAAGGTCAAATTTCTGTCTTTATAGTACACACACACACACACACACACAGGACTAGGCTACCACAAAGGAGGAAAAAACACGAGAGGGACAAAAGAAAGGAGGGAAAAAATATGTGCCAAGCTTTTTACTAATTTGAATTTAGAGTAAACAATTTCATTATCATTAATTTAGACATATCATTAAATAAAAGTGACTAGGATTGTGTATCATTAATGCAAAGAATGTCATAATCACGAATATAAGAGGCTAAAAATAGATATTGATAATACAAATTCGTAATATTATTATATATGTATCTTTTTGTAAAATAATTTTTTGCCTTTTTAAAAATAGAAGTTCCGTTACAGAGGCTTCACTCCTATTGGTCTAGAGAACTCTCTTTCTATCTCCTAAAAGGCATTTTCGAGACCTCAAAACTCCCCTAATGTAAGATATTATTTGGCTATAAAGAATCCTCTCATTTTAAAGTGCCTTTTATACCTTGCTACTTCCAACTTCATTCCTTAGCACTAGGGTGGGTGAATGGACTTGTAAGCAAGAAAGGTGCAAGTGACTTAAAAAGCCGGTTCTAATGCTAGGGAAGCAAGGGCTTATAGGTATTCCTTGCCTTTGATCTGCCCTAAGTACGTATGGGGTTAGGGAAATAGGGTTGGGGGGTTAGAGATGGGGTTGATCAGCCACATCATCAAATATGTCTAACTTGAGACCTCTTAGGTGTGATGTTATAAGAGAGAGAGAGAGAGTGTGTGTGTGTGTGTGTTTTTTGTCCTCTCCTTTTACTTCTGTTTTGTTCTTTTTTCCATATACCATATATAATCATATCAAGATTTCATCCTTGCTTATATGGGATTTAAAGTTAAGGTTGATAAGGATTATATTTTTGGCTCTCAAATGAATTTCATGCACTTGAGTATACATAAGAGGACGACAATCAAGTGGACAATGAATCAGTAAAGCTTAACGATGGTATTATTAGTGAAGAAAAAGCAAGATTACTAAGGGTGATCCTAGTGAAGATCTTTGAGCTGATTGAAGAAGCATTGAGCTACCTTGCTTTGAGAAACTCAACTTTACAGGAGGTGGTTTGTCAAGGTACCTATTGCTTGAAGAATTTGTAGGTTTTGTTGAGTTGATAGGCCTTTATGAGTTTTCCTTGAGTTGCATGATGATAGGGTATTGCAATGGTTGGACTTGCTCGCTAGTAGTTGTGATCGAGGGCTAAAGCAATCGACAAGCCCGTTCATTCATTTTCCTGAGTGCCTTAAAGCTTCATCCATTGCAAAATTGTTACATTTTCTTATAAGCGGATGATACAATAGTTTAGAATTTGAGAGATTTTGCATGGTGTTGCAATCACTAAGAAAGTTACGTGTTATGCATGCAATGTTATGTTTAGTCCTTTTATGGGCTTCTTTACTTTGCATTGGTCAATCAATTGACTCTACATTTTGAGTTAGTCTCAAGTAAGTATGGGGTATCGGATTTGGTCTTTACTTCTAATGCCCAAATCTTCTCTTCATTAGCTCTAAGAATGCTAGTTTGATGAGAGATGATGAGGCACATTTTCCTAGCTACAGGTTCATTGAGGGTCTTTGTGAACTCCTTAGCTATATGCTTGTGTCTACTAAAGATGTGGTCTTGATCCTTCCATAAGACATTCATTGTATCTATTATCTCTACCATGGTTTCATTATCCTCTCTTCTTAGATCCATAATATAATGGCCACATGCAAGTAAGTCATAATGATGTTAATCTTTTGGTAGCACTCAGTTGTAGGAAATCTCAACTTTAAGCTAGATTTTTAAGCATTTTATTTTTTTGATAGTTGGAAATTAATCCTATTAGGTGTTTAGATATAGTTAAGATTATCAAAGTTTGTTATTTATAGTAAGGAATGTGCCAATTAATGGTTCATGTTTATTCTTGTTCTTTTTCCTTTTGGCTTTGTCCTTCATTGTAGTGTTAGCAATAGTCCAGGGTTGCTCCTATTTTGAGTATGCTAGCTCAACCGTCTTTATTGTTACAGTTGATGTTTCCTTCATTATTGTTGCTAGCTTAGACTTCTTGAGTGCTAGTTTCTTGATTTTATCACCTATTATCAGGGGCTATACATTTGGTCGTTTGATAGTCAGATATTGTTTATTCCTTCTCCACTTCTAACTTTGAGGAATCTTTGACATGTTTACTCAAAATTTTGTGTCCCTATTGGTTTTGTTGTAACCATCTTAGAGGTTATAGTGGATCATGGGTCAGGAGACTTTTTTGCTTTTGATTTAGGCATTATCACATTGGGTATTGGAGTGATCATTCTTGGTGTTTTTGCCTTGGTCAGAGGTGGCCAAATGAAGTAGTTTAGTTTGTAATATCCTTGAGTGTGCAATAAGTAATTGAAAACCCAATGTGTTGCCTATTCCATCCTTTAGGATTTCTTCTTTATAGTTGTGTTGCTTCTTTTGTGGTTACTTTTTCTTCTTCCACTACTTATACTGAGATTTAGTGTTCCTGGGCTTTGTATGTCTTTGCTCCTAATTAGGCTTGGCATTTACTTGGGGTAGTGATGTGACTTGATGAACTAGTTTTGATTCATTTGTTGAGCTCTTTATAATGATGCCATAAACTAATTTGTCTTTTTTTTTGCTAAAGCATTTGAACTAGAATTGATTTGTCCTTTCTTGGATCTATTTCTTGGCCTTTGCAACCTATGGGGTTTGGCTTGGAAATGAATATAGTTATAGAGAAGGTCAAGTGTATTATGCTAGCCTTGTAGTCAACTTGATAGCTTGTCTCTATCTTATCCATTCCCAACATCATTTTGACTTTTCATTTGCCTTATAGAAAGTATAGTGGGCCCCCAAAGTGTTAGATTTGAGCATCAATAGTAGGCATGAGATCTAGTTATCCTAGTTTGTTCTAGACATTGTATGGCAATATGTTATACTTTGTATCTTCATTAATTTGTGCGTGCACTAAAAAATCCCTCTTGGAAACTAACCTAATCCTTAGTTGTGTTGGGCATATTATGGGCTCATTTTCATTTGCCTTAAGTGGGTTGTAGTATTCGTAATCACAACTTGCTTAATTTGATGATTATGACTCTTAATTGATGGTTATGAATCCTATTTTGTATTTTGCACTTTTCTTGCTCTTAAGAGATGTTTTTGGATTCTCTATGTGGCATTGAGGTAGTAGAGGTTCAAAGTTCTATGTGGTTGTTTATCCCATGAGTACTCCTAGACATCTTTTGAACATGTCTTTTGTCGCATTCTTGTATTTCTATGGCCCTTTCTTTGGCTTTTGCATTGAATTCTATAGTCCATTGAATCATGCTTTATATGGGACCCCTTCCTATTACTCTAAAAGATTCTGCATTGGCCAAAATTTCCTTTAATGGCCTTCCTTTGTGTATTTGTATTTGCATTTCAATAGCTTTAGAAATCCTTAAAAATCCATGATTATTACAAGCCTTCATTCTAGTTCCCCCTCCCCCCCCCCCCCCCCCCCCTCTCCCTTGTGTGTGTGTGTGTGTGTGTGTGTGTGTAAGTGAGATATACGATAGCTTGATTACATCTTTAGAAGATACTTGAACTTGTTATTTTGAGGCTTCCTATCTAGTATTATTTAATTGGTTATTGAAGGGGATGTGTGCGTGCGTGCGTGTGCGTGCGTGTGTGTGTGTGTGTGTGTTTCCCCTCAAATTGGGCTTAATATATGTAGGTTTTGGGGGTAGAGAGAGAGAGAGAGAGAGAGAGAGAGAGAGAGAGAGTAAAGCTATACATCATCTTCTTCTTCCATCAATAGTAAGGTTTGAGTATAAAATTGTGTGTGAGATTGTGAGACTGCAAGAGAGTGAGAGATCTGGCGAGGGTAAGCACTTCTCCATCTTCTTTCTCTTCGTCTTCTTCTGTATCTTATTCTCCCATTGTTGGTGTGCTTGGTGTGGTGGATGTAAAGGATCAACAATATTGGATTGCGTATCTTGGGCTGTGGAACCAACTTTGAGCCTTCAAGATGTTGGACTACAACTCAAATGTAATGGTAAGATAGGTGAGTTTACTATACCTCGAAGATAGTCTTGTGTTCTTGCTTTCTTGGGATAGAGAGGAGGATACATGGTTTGCCACAGTAGAATGTTGAGAAAACAATGTGAGAGATTATTGCCAAGCTTGTGAGTTGTAGCTTTTAAAAGAATAGAAGTCTATCCAATGTCCCAACTCTTGTGAGTTTTACTGGCAAGCATTGCTAGGACCAAGGATGGTGCAGGTTGCTGAGACTCTCACGCTCCTATCATGTGAAAAATTAAGAGGCTGGAGCGTGATTGGATTGATCGGCCATCCCCACTCACATCTCGCATACTTCAAAATGTGCACAGCTAGGTTAGGAGGAGGATTGGTTTATGGAAGAGGGAACAAAAAGAATAAGAAAGAGAAGATTTTGCAGAATTGTAGGGAAGAAGAAACACAATAGGATAGACAAACACGAAGACCCAAAAAAGAAAAGCTTAAAACGCAAAACTTCACAAAACTCAAAATGTAGAATGTAGATACGCCTCTTTTTTATTTCACACAAGTGTGTGACAGTACTGCAGATCGCAGGTGTTTCTGTAAATCACCACAGAAGACCAATTGTGTGTGTATATGGAAGATGAAAAGATTGCAATACTCACATAACTCAAAAAAGCGCAAGAGAGGAAAAAAGAAAAACGCAAAACATGAGATCAAGCAAACAGCAGGTTGGATCATTTGTGGGTATCCCTCGAAGCAACATCCATCCCTTCGCCATATCTCATTGCACGGCGTCCAATCAGCGATCTCAGAGCCTTCACAAAATTGAAGGACGAAGGACTGCATCCGAGGCAAATACGGTTTTTCTGCCTAAAAAGCAAATAAATGACAATATTAAGGATGTGTCATGCAAGAGCATTCGATACTCTAGTGTTGGGAATCGGGATTTTATTTCACATACAATGTTAAGCCTATGATGATGATCCTTTATTCAAGATGTCCAATTTTGATGGACACTTATTTGCTTTTGACTTGGCTGTAAGTTAGCCACGTGATGTTGTTAGGCATTTGGGCTATCCAATGGGGCGGAATGTAAGAATCAAGCAACAAATGAAGTAGAAACATGAGAAAAAGAAGTGCAATATTAGAAGCCCTTAACTTGGCTATTGCATGTAAAGCCTCGAATGGTTCAATTTATTATTGTGACCTATATGCAATTTTATTTGCAGCACCAAATGTGGACGTGTAAGGATATTGAGGAGTTTGTCTTCAGCAATGGAGCTTATGTGGAAGACGACTCCTACTTGCAAGTCTTTACAACTATGTAAGGTGGCCTTTATATGCATTCCCAAGATACAAGGGTCTTCGTATACTTAATGCTCACTTTCATGTGTTAGTCAAGAGAGCTACATTGTTGGCTACTTTCTTGTAGCAAAAATAACCTTAGGCTATGTTGGCAATCATGTGTTAATATGAAAATTGAAGCATGTGGGCATTGCATTGCAAAACATTGGAAGTGGTATTCAATCCCTTTAAGGGGGAAATTTCTAGCTTGTCCTTAATCTACTTATTTAATAGAAGATGGGAAGCTAGTGTCATCTCACATTGAATGGTCAAGCATGCCACCTTCATAGGGTAACTCTGCAAAAGAAAGTATGCATTTAGAGAACCATCGGCAATTCAAGTGTCCATAAAAAACTATAATTTCACAAATGTGAGAAATAGATACATCGATGACCATGTTGATCAAAAGAATCACATGTTATCCTTTCTGGTTGCATGTTGCAATCATGCACTTGGTAGGCAACAAGCCCATGCAGAGAAAAATCATTGTAGCCTTTTTTGTTGGTGCCCTAAGGTTGAAAACGACAAGATGGTGGATTGGAGTCTAAAATATAGTACCCCAAGATGTCATGTCTCTTTGAAACAAATGTCCATGAAGGTATACATCAAATTGTTTATCTCCACGTTGGACTGATATGCATAGCATGGCAATGCTTTAAGGCTCTTGGATAATTCAAATCTATGTAAAATTTGAAAAAAAAAATCTAGTGAAAATCACACATACAATTTGGAAAAACGAATTGCTTGTTGGAGATGCATCATTTGAGTATTTCCCATGGGATAAACATTTATGAGAGACGTCTCCTCTTGTTATCCTTCCTTACATGCAAAACTTTGGTCTTTAAATGTATACTTGGACTTTTTCAACATTTGCATGCCTCATTTCCAACTCAAAGATTTTAAAAGTTCTTTTGATTGTTTGGGAGGTTTTCTAGAGCGATCTCTAAACATTCCCTCGTTATTTTGTTGGGTCGGATATTGGGCTTTGTGCAATACTCATACTCAAAAAACTAAAAATACTTTTGTGGATAATTGCTCATTTTAGCATTTCACAACAGCAACCATCACATGATTGATGCCATATCGGTGATTTGCATGCTTCTATCTTGGATGTGCTTTACAACAATTTCTAAAAGCATTCAATAGACTTTATAATGAAGCCCATTTTCTTGTACATTTTTTCTTTTTGAGCAATGAACAATGGTTTCACTCCAAAAGAAAAAAAGTGTGCACTAGTGAGTCACAAGTATACGTGTATTTTCATGAGCAAATGATATGCTTTGATGCATCTAACCCCTCCCCAAAGTGGCAAATTCATGTAGTTGTGAAGTAGGCATCAAACCAAACACCGATTAACCCTACATTGGAGCCTCCGAAGCTTATTTCCTGGTCATTTTCCCTATGAATGATCAAAGGGATATGTTATGCCATGATAAGTGCAAAACGTAGGCCACTTGACTATTAAGTAGCAGCTGTCTATGTTAATTTTTCTGGAGTCTTCAAAAGAACACTAGTTTGCAGCTGTAGGAGAAGTCTTCCTACAAAGAAGGTATGTCTCTATTGCCAAGGTGGTAGATTAACAATCATACAAATGAAGTTCTGCATATAATAACTTGGCTAGTAAAACAAGAGAATAGAAAGGGCTTGGCATTAATAAATTGCACAGCAAGTAAAAGTACCTCCTATGTCATGGTCTGGTAAAGTATTTTTCCAACAAGTCGCTTGCTTGAGTGAGAAGAATTACCCATGCTTCTTGTCTTTGATATTATCTTGTTCAGGGCCTCAGATCTGCAAAGAGTCTTTATTTAGACAACACTCTAGGCTACTTAGAAATCTCATTAATCTGCAGTCCGCCTTCAAAGATCCACCTATAACTTCAATCATGAGTCCTTCAAAGATCCATCCTTTATCTGGACAAGACTCTAGGCTGCTCAGGTTACTTAAAATCTCCTGATCATGCATTCTTCAAAGATCCACCACCAGTTTCTTTAGAGGATCTTTGCAGCAGTCTCCGTATGACTCTCTCGCCTTCCATTACATCAATCAGGAGAAATATGATGTTTTTTACCACAGCTTCACTATTTTGTGGCCTACCACACTTATTTTCATTGATATAATTCAGATCAATGATTTTACGAAAACAAAAAATTTGTATGCTCCCTTGAACAAGGAAAGTGTTATTGTACATGATATGTCACAAATGACTAAAAATTATGCAAATCAGCTGATAATTTCAACAAAACTTTGGTAACATCTACGTTTGTCCCACATGACATTGTTCGCATAAGTTGCAGGTATGAAACAGAATTGAACCATCAATGCTAACTGCCAGTATGCCATCCACCTGCACACTCTTGAACAAATTATACGTGTTTTTAAAGGAATAATTGCTCTGCATGGCATTGAGCAAAATATATGTGCTTTTCAGAAATAATGTAACCCTTGAAAATCAGTGAGCTTTATCTATTTTTAAAGCCCTGAATCTGCTATAGAATTCTTTGAACCATTTTGGCAACTTATATTTATTGCTACAGGAATTCTAATTGAACAATGAGAGATGAATAGATGGATTCCAGATTTTCAATACACAAGATATGGTACAAAGGGCAGATTGGATTCCCAAACTGCTCGTGTGAAGAGGAAAATTTGCATTTCTTCTGTGCAGAGATCTTCTGAGTTTAAAATGCTCATGGTACAGCACTCCAGATCAAATGCTGTATGCCACTAGAAACTTCCAGCAGTGAGCATACCAGCGGCCTTTAAAAAGCCCCTCTGCAATTCACCCACCTCATGAGGCAAAGCCATCCCCAGATTCAACCAACCTCGGAAGTTGGTGACACAGTTTCAGATCCTTTACGTTTATGTTTAAGCTCTGTCTCTCTGATAATTTGTACATCAGAAGGCCAGATTCTTTGCGCCACAACTTTGACACAAAATCGAGGCAGTAGAGATAGAACAACAATCAAGATAATATCATACCAGTAACTGAATGAAGTTACCATCTTATACACGACCCTGTGAAGTAAAATCAGAGTGTTAGCATAATTGGGCAAACTACCTTATTTACATCCATTAGTGGGATTTCCCTCTCCCTTTTCCCTTTCTCGCACCCTCCCACTTCTTCCCTTTCCAACCTCTTCTCTCCACCCCACCCCTCCACTCCCTTGCTCCCCATCACATGCAAGAGACCATGAAGAATACAGACAAGAAAGGAACTTAGTAAGATCTTTCAAGTCTGTGTATGAGGCTAAAAGCATGCAGAACATGTTAACACTGAATTCATACATCCATATGCAGAGTATGTAGTAATTACTTTCATTCATTTTAGAAGACTTTAAGGATAATGGAAACAAAGCAAAACAAAGAAGAAATGGGAAAGATCTGGGTAAGGCAAAATGTCAGCCAGGTGATAATCACAGAAGTACACATACCTCCTTGTAAACAATGAACCAAAGTAACCCATCTGTCTCTTAACTTCACAATCAACATCTGTTTGGAAAGCTTACCTGCAGGCATCACAACTGTCTCTGACATCTAAAACCAACATCCACAGAGGCTACTTTCAGCTATGACAACTTTGTTTGACCCCATGTGGTCACTTCTTGTATCATGAAGGTGAAAAAATGGGACCTGAATATCTCATAGTCTGAGAAATCAAGTTTATCTTCCTCTACACAATCCACTGGTGTAGGAATGTAGAGGTTCCCTTGAGAGAAAATTCATATTTCAAAAGATACAAAGAGCACCCACAATAGGCAGGTCTACAGGTGTAAAAGATGAAAAGTAAGATTGATAAGGGGCTTTTTTCAGACCAATGAGGGCCTCTTGTTGTTTCAATATCTATGAGCCTCAATAATTACATATTGTAACATTTTTTGTAACATGTGTAAGGAATATTTGAAGGTGGTTTTTAGGTCATTTTGGATGCATGGAAAAAGCTAAACAATGATTCACTTTTCGGTGGACATGAGAATATTTTCCATCTTTGAGCTCGATTTCTAGCCAAACAGAGCGGAAATTGGCTGAGGGCTGTCTCGTGGTGATTGAAGAGAACATTTCGTCCTTGTACAGACACCTTTCGCATCGTAGACCTTGATTGTTGTGATGTGATTCTTGCTATGCCCTTCAATCATAAGGTAAACTTATGAACAAAAGCAAGAAGTACAAAACCCAAGCTGGAATAAATATCACCATACCTAAGGTAAGCTATATGCAAGTATCTAGAGCAATTAAAGATAGTGCTCAATATTGTTTGCTTTATGTTGATGATATGAATGTCAAAACGAAGAGCAATTTAAACCCTTGGAAAAGTATAGAGATTGTTTTTTGGAATCTTCCTTATCAACTTCCTCCACAAAGGCCAAAAGACCACCATATAGATGTTCTTTCGAGCAACTCTCCATCTAACATGGCATCATACTCTGTGAGCCACCCTTGGTAAGAAAAAATCAGAAAGTATGTCTTTCAAGGCAACTCTCCACCTAATATAGCATCATAGTACATACTATACAAGCAACCCTCAGCAAGAAACAATCAGAAAGCGAGTGAACATGGGCTAATTAGGCCAAGTAGCTCACTATTTTATTCACTAATTCTTCTTGTTTGAAAGAAGGATGGCACATGTAGGATCTACATTGATTATTGAGCCCAACAAAATGGTGGCAATCAAGAATGGACAAGAAGCTAAAAAGCATTGCCAGAAATGAAACCTGAAACTTGGTTGAGCATCTCGGCCGCAAGGTCATTGGGACCAAATGGATATTTCACACTAAACTATAAGCTGATGGAACTTTAGATCAATACAAGACTTGCCTTATAGTACAAGGGTCTCCACAAAAACAAGCCATATTATGAAGAAAACCTTTGCACTGACTATGCACTTTACATCTTTTTGTATGATACTTGCACCAACCTTGTTAATCTACAAAAGGTGCATTAACATTAATACCCTCATTAGCTCATTTTAAACAGCCCCAAAACTCAAAATCCCATAAAGTTAGTGTTTGTGTCCCATGCGCAAGCCCACAAACTTTCGTTGGTTCCTCTGTTAGAATTTGTCAGTTTTGGGCAATACCCAATCTAATTTGTGTGGTGTAGACACTTATTAAAATGTCAATGTAGGGTGTATATACAGTGTCATAGGACATTAAAGTAGTGACAATAGGCTCTAGAGTAAATAACCATAACTCTAGTTAGTTGGTGGAAGGCTAGTCAAGTCAACCTTTGACCTAAACGTCAGTTGTACTTTCAACCATCTTTTCAATTCAGCAAGTACACTCTACTCTTTTGCTTCAGCTCACATACTAAAATTGTTTCTTTTTCTCTCTCCTCCATAGCTGGTGCCATTTCTCACGGTTGGTATCAGAGCAGCTTCTATACACGGATTTCAAATAGCCATCGTCAACTGATGCCACTCCGCCAAGGTCTTGTTGCCACGAGCTCTTAGCCCAAGTGAAAAAGTCAACCACTATCTACCAAGGACAGGAGGAAAAGTTGCTTCAGCTCCATTACCAACAGATTTATGGCTCCAGCCACATGTCCAACAACGCAGCCACCACCCACGATGCCTTTGTTCAACAACCTCACCAGCTCAGCCAGCTACTACTCTGCTAGCAGCTTTGCCCAAACCTATGTGCCCTGCCACATCTGTAGCTCTGTTCACAAGTGCACTAAAACCAACCTTCCTTGGAAAGGGTGTGACCTGATTAAGCACTTAATTACAATAATAATTTAATAAACAAATTCACAAAGCTGAAAAATACAAACTTCACCATACAATCTTGGACATTGGACACCCTATTGGTCCCAAAGTTGGTGCCCCTTGTGGTATTTCCTTATCATATATTGCAATTGGATGGAGTACAACCGAGATTCTTTAATCTCTGCTGATCCAAATGCCTCTTGCTATCATAAATGATCAGCAATCCTTTTGATCAATTTACCCCTTGAATTTCGCCCAGGACTTGTCTTAATTTGAACCTTGGCTGGCCAAATGCTGCCCCAATCAATTGGGATGGACTGGCATCTAAAATCTCTGACAATTCCTCGAATTCCAGCTACTGATTTCAGTCTTCAATGCCTTTGATTGCTACCACCAATCCCAAGTGGCCGCTAAACCCTAAGTTCTACTATGAACTAGGATTTACAGTAGAAATTCCTTTGTTGTCCACCAAATCAGGCTGAGATTTGCTCCAAATGGCTGAGAATGGCTAAGAATATTGGAGCATAGGTTGGAGAAGGTGAGAGAATGCTGTAGAGGGAGAAATTTCATAGTTTCTTCACAATAAACCCTAAAAAATGGCTAGTGCCCTATTCAAATCAGTCCCAAGCTGTCACTTGCTGCCCAAAAGGCCAAAAATAACTGTCGCCAACTGCTCGAGAGGTCACTAATGCTGTCACCTACCTCCAAGAAGGTGTTTGCTGCTATCGCCTAAGAAGGTTCTCCACAGCTGGGAAAACTGATTACCAGCCTCTTCTTCCTCTCCCCTTGTAAATAAGACTTTACCAGCCCCAAACACCCTTCTCCCCTCTTGCATGGGAATTTTTGTCAAATTGCAACCTTCCTTTTTCATTTTCCAGCAATTTCAGCCATTTAATTAATGCGAGGCCATTTGCAACCCCAAGTAGTCCCAAGCCTTCACTGACCCACAGACAAGTATTAAATAATTAATTATTGCCTAATCCCTAGTGTCACCACTTACACTTATAGGCCAATTAATTATCATAGGACCAAATTGACAACATTCACCTAGAACCCGAGTGACATAACTTGTTACAACTTTTATCTTTGGCTCCCACTCTTTCCTCGAGGTCCTGCTTGTTACACAACACTAGTGCATCTCAACATTGCACATTAGATTATTAAACTAATCTAGCATAGGCAAAGCATCCAAAAATTTTACATCCCCGTGACATATGCCACCCGTTTCGGACTGAAAAGTATAAATTTCCTCAATTACTTAAAATTTTTGAGAAGAAATTTTGGGGCTTTTGGCCTACACGCATTCCAAGACAAGGAACGGGTGTTACCGCAGCATTATATTCTTGTGTATGTCAGATTTCAAGGTACAGCTGTGTGCTTCTGTTCTAAGCAGTTTGGACATGCTTTTCAAGGCATTTGTAGGCAAATGTTACTTTGAGACAGTTTTGGATAGTCTAGTGATTGCATAATCTATCTCGTGTTAGGATCTCAATACTCGTGTGAGTACATTTTGCACTTCAATTTGGAAGTGTTTGGTTGCAATTTGTGCATTAATTGTAGCAATGTCAAATCACCAAACCCGAGATCATAGCAACATTTTGGGAGTTCTCACTCAGGAGGAAAAGTTAGATGGCACCAACTATCCTTGATGCAGTTTATGGTGCGCCATCATCTCGTTGCAAAGGATCTCCGGAATTATGTTACATGTGATTTTATCGAGACCAGGTGAGCTTGCTCTCAAACACCTCAGCATGGTACTAGAGGACAACTAGTTGGTCCTATTACTCTAGTTGCTGCCCTTGCTCCTCCTACAATAGATCAAAAAAGACAGGACTCGGAAGATACACTCTCTTTGTCACAATACTTGTCAGTTAAGAGAGCCATCATACCTCATATACGGTCATGCAAGATCCCTAAAGTCACAGGGGATATTTTGAAGTGCATGTTTGCAACTCGTAATGAAGCCAAAATCTCCTACTTATGGAGAAAATTGGCTAACGAACATATGGATGAGGGTGACAGCATGACTGATCACCTCACACACTTGAAGGATATCCATGAATAGCTGCTAAACACTGATAAGATTAATGTGGATGCAGAAAAGGTGAATGTCAATCTAAACTCACTCCTTAAGCCTTATCTTGGTTTCCACACCTCGCTCAATTTATCTCTTCTTTGTTTATTTTGTGGTAGTGGTGGTGGTTGTGGTGGTGTGTGGCTCTGGCTGTGGCTATGGGTGTGGATGTGGGTCTGTGGGTGTGTGTGAGGTCAAGACATGTTGTCATACTCTCTAAATACAAGGGCAAGGGCAAAGTGAAGCAATTTGTAGAAATTAGCAAAAGGCTGATTTGGGATAGTGAACGAACAAGGCTGCCCATGAGACAAAGAAGACAAAGAAAAAGGGGAAATGCCACTACTACAAGAAACCCAATCATTATATTCATAAAAATAGGATGGAATTGGCCAAAGAAAAGAAGAAAGACGTTGATTCATCTGTCCAAGACACACCAACTAGCAAATCTTCTAATGGTGATACTACACCCAATTTTGCGGAGGAGGATTATGCATTTTCAACATGCAGTTTTGATTCTTCGATGGTTGATTCAACATTTAATGCTACTGAAACACAGCATACATGGTATTTTGGCAATGGAGCATCTAGGCATATCACTTCCAAGAAGTGTCTCTTTACATATTTGCATTAAGCCCCTGTAGAGAAGTGTGTTAAATTGCAAAGAGCAGCAATTATGATGTATGTGGCATCGGGTTAGTCTTGATTACTGCTGCAAATGGTTCAAATTTTATGGTTCTCAATGTTTTCTTTGTGTATGGTGTGACAAAGAATCTTTTGTCTATATCTCCTATCATTACTAAAAGGAAAAATCGAACACTTGTGGAAATGACTTGTATGCTTAAGAGCAAAGAGTTGTCATGCAAGTTTTGGCTTGAGGGGCCTTCTGTGTGCAAATCATATCTTAAATTGTGCACCCACAAAAGCACTCGAGATGATCCCACCATTTGAGACTTGGCATGGAAAGAAACCCAAAGTTGATTACTTTCCGGTGTTTGGATGCATAGCCTACACACATGTCCCGAAGAAGCTTCATGGAAAGCTCGATGACAAAGCAATAAAATGTATTTTTGTTAACTACAGTTTGAAGAGCAAAGGCTATCGTTTGTATGATCCACGCACAAAGAAAGTATTTGTCAGTCAAGATGTTATCTTCATTGAAAATGCAACATTTTCACATGATCAGTTTGAGATGCCAGCCACCTATGACATAGGTGATGTATTTGAGGGTCTTTACTACTTTCTTTGAGGTCCAAGCTTGTTGTAAATGGCCAAATAGACTTATTTCAGCAAGTTGTTGCTACACCAATCCCGAACAATAAGCACTTGATCTTGGATTGCTTCATGCAATGGAAGATGTAGTATAGCATGAAAGGGCTGTTGTAAATGAAGCTTAAAAAGTCCCTAGATGGTTGTTACAAACTCTCTAGGAGAGTAGATTGGATGCTCCCTTACCTAAAGAACTAGAAGGGTTGCCAAACATGCAATACATAATGCAAGGAAAGGGGGGGGGGGGGGGGGGGTGGGTTTTAAGGGGGCGCACACATTTTGCTAATTTTACGAAAGTAGATGATATTTGTGATAAGAATGTGTTCATGAGCTCACTGTTAGATGATGATGGCCCTACTTCCTTGGACAAAGCCTAGCAAGATGTACGTTGGATGCAAGCCATGTAAGAAGAGTTAGACTCTATTGCCACTTACTCTACATGGGATCTTGTTGATTTGCCACTTGGTAAAAAGGCTATTGGCACAAACAAGATAGATTTTTAAACTCAAACATAAGGATGATGGCACTATTGATAGGTACAAGGCACCAACCTCAACATTCCACATGGGTATACTTTCTAAATGCCAAATCTAAAGCCTTTCCATGTTTTCTCTACATTGATGTGATTAGTGCAAAATCAAAAGAGTGTCCGTATTGAGACACTAAGAAGTGATAATGGTAGTGAGTATTGTCATGAACATGGTACGCTCAATGTTATTCCCAACAACGCTCCCTAAGCACTAATGGTTCATGGCTATTAACAATTTGATCTACATCCTCAACCAATGCCTAATTGTGGTGATTCCTCATAAGACCCCCTTCATGGCATTACACAACATTCAACCTATAATTTATCAACTTCAAGTCTATGGGAACCATACACCCACATATATATGTTGAGCTAAAATATGCATTACTTGCTGATTAGCCTCTTAAACAGCCCCAAAACACACTAAAAATGCTCTTTTAGAGTAAAACCCTAAAACGGGGAGCGGTTTGAGAGAGTTCAATGGAAACCCTAAAACGGGGAGCAATACGAGAAAGTTTAGTGGAAACCCTAATTTTTGGGGCGCCCTTCCACATCTATAAATAGACAGGATGCCCCCATTCAGCCATCATCCTTGTTTGCAGATTACACCAGCCCCACACCCTCTGCTGCTGTTAGCGCCCAATTTCCAGCCTACAGCCCGCTTCCATCTGTTGTCCAGCCATCATCGACTACAACCACATCATCTTCAGCCTGTCCATTGCTGTAGGCGACAGCTCTCAGCTGTTGGCGACTGCTCCAAACTGTCCCAGACTGCTGTTCAGCCTATTGTCCATCATCTCTAGGGTCAGCCAGCCTACATTTTCAACATTGCAGACCCTGACACTCTCAGACACTGTTTCAGCCTGCTATTTACAATAGACTGTCCACAGTTTCCAGCCCCCGATCGGTGGTACACTGCTGCGTTTACCAATTTCCAGTCTCCCGACTACTGCATTTTGGTGACCAGCCTACTTCCATTCACTATTCAGCACTCCTACACTCCGACTGGTGGTCACAAACTTGGGATCCGTCTTCGGTGGACGTCACACTCCGACATTGCTCTGCCCTTGAGCACACTGTACACTCTTACATTCATTTACAGCATTCATTCACTTCAGAGTTGTCTTCTCTCTCTCCCTTCTTCTGTTTGTGTTTGAGTTTTTGTGTTTGAGTTTTGAGTTTTGTGTTTAGGGTTTGAGTTTTGAGTTTTGCGTTTAGGGTTTGAGTTTTGCCTTCTGTGTCTGTGTCTGTGTCTTTGTGTTTCTGTCGTGGTCGTACACTCTGCGTGTCCTCAGTACAAACCCTAGAAGTCCTCTTAACAATATATTCCTCATGATAAGACGAGTAAGCTCGTGCCCAAATCAAAGCTCTTGATTTTTATAAGGTTACTCTTCCAAAGTTAAGGCATATTGGTATTCGTCCAACGAACAATCTAGCTTTGAGAAGCTTAAGCAGAGTTTGGTAACCGCCCCTATCCTAAGACTACCCGACCTCAGCAAAGAATTCGAAGTCATAGTTGACGCAAGCTCTTTTGCTTTGGGTTGTGTGCTTATGCAAGAAGGACATCCAATAACCTATGCTTCAAGAAAGAAACTATGCCACACATGATCTAGAATTACATGTTGTAATTCATGCCTTTAAACTATGGAGACATTATCTACTTTGATAATAGATTTTCTCTAGTCACTGATCATAAGAGCCTAAATTTGATTTTTACTCAACCCAATCTCAATATGAGACAACGCCGATGGATTGAGACCTTGCAAGAATTTGACTTTGAAATCAAGTATAGACTAGGCAAGGAGAATGTGATTGCAGATGCCCTAAGCCCTAATCAAATCATATCCTACAAAAAACAGATGTTGCATTTGACACGAGAGACATCATGCGACCTCCTATACCAACAGAGACCTCTAATCCTAATCCTCAACCTACACTTTCTAGATACTGTCATCTAAGCCTCGCCTTCGCCTTGCTCCTAACCCACCTACAATTGTAGTCTTTGACTCCGAAGCCCCCTCCCATACTAGGAAAACATTACCTCACTGATACCAGTAGACAATGTGCGATTTGGAGATTCTTCCATCAAATACATGCCCAAAGCATCCTAGAACATTTGCTAGGCTCACGCATACAACATTATCTGCATCTATCCTTATGACGAATTACATAGCGCACTCTTGAGTTGAGCAATTGATAGAAGGTTCTAAAGCATCCCCAATGGCAAGATGTGTCAATATGAGAAATGATATGAATGGTTTAATTAAGCCTCATAAGGTTTTCTAATTAAAATAAACTTTAATTATGGTACCCCTAGCTCTTTGCATAGTGACCATTGCATTGCCAGTGAAAGGATTTGACACTTGGCATGCACTAGACAAGTATACAAGCTATATGATGCAAGAGCAAGACAAAAGTAACAAGGTGCAATGTGAAACAAAATCAAAAGTTTACACCTTAGAAATAAGTTATACTGAAAGTTTCACCCAGTAAGCAACTCACTTAGGGCACCTCAGTCATAAAGCAAGCCGTGAGCTTAAGTTTTTGTCCAATGAGCATCTAACTTATAATTAATGACTAACTTATTAAAAAGCCCTTAATCAAAAATAATATTTGATTAAGAAGCAACCAATTACTCATTTGGAAAGCTTACTTTGGCTATTTGGGGCCCGTCCTCTCATTTTTTAGCAATCCATAGTAATAGGGGCGTGAAAATATGCTAGGGTTTGCATTGAGGAAACACAGCATGTATAATGAAACCAGCCTTTTTTCTTGAAAAGGGCTAAAATTCCTTATTTAACCACTTAACTATAGCAATCAACATTATAATATAACTTGAAATGCACAAATTACCTTAATAGTCTCGAACATTGGACACCCTATTGGCCCCAAAACTGGGGCCCTTTCGGTATTTCTTTAACTTAATTGCTAATGAAATGAGTACAATCTGAGATTCACAATCTCCTTTATTGTTTTAAAAAGCCTCTTTGCTGTAGCAATAATCAATTCAGGCTAATTGCCCCTTGATTTTTCATCCAGGACTTGCATAAATAGAACCACCAATTGACCAAATGCTGGCCCAAATTACAATGAATGGGCCAGCATCCGAATTCCTTGACAATTACACAAATTTCAAGTGTTGAATTCAGTGTACAATGCCTTCACCCATTGGAACAAATCCCAAGATGGCCGTCGAACCCTAATTTCTACAAAAATTTAGGATTTACAACAGAGAAATGTTTGTTGTCAACCAAATTTGGTTGAGATTGCAACGTGTCCGCTTGATCACTTGTGGGACACGTCTTAGCAGCCCATCGGGAGGGGAGTCTAGAAAGCACCACCTGGCACTCGCAAGGAATGTCACACGGTTTGCGATCTAGGTATTCCGGAGTCTGCCCCGAAGCGGAAGTATCCGGCCATTCCCACTTAGGACCGACCTGAAGTCAGGGTTTCTTTCCTATCAGCCAAGTCTCTAGAAAGTAGCTAGCGTCGAGCTCCAAATGACCCACTTTGAGTAGGAACAACAGAGTCGAAGCAGATTTATGCTGCACTTGGTTCATAGAGAATGGGAAATGAGAGGGATGCGAAGCTCAACCTCTCTGCCCATAAGGCATAGTCCCATTCCGCTCCCCTAAAACAGCATAAATCGGGATTCTAACTCAATTGACTCTAGGTCTTCACAGTTTCGTTATTACGTCTTTTGAGAAAAGTTCCCAGCTAACCGGAACCATCCTTCCGTAAGACGGACCCAAGTCACGTCCACCGCACTTTCCTCGATAGCTTTAGTTGTCTAATTAGGTCCTACCACATTTATGTGCGACATTTAAAATCAGCTTTATTAATTAAGCCTTTTAGGGCACAAAGTTCGTTCACGTAATTTACAACATATACACAAAAACAAAACAAGCAGTCCTTTTATCAAACAAGTTCCTTAACTTATCTTTAAGTTAATCTTTGTCTCCTGTCCATACAGGAGAATTATGTATCCCTTCTGTCCAACAGAAGTACCCGGTCCAAATCTCATGGTATCGAAATTTCCATCCTTTATCTAGAATAGGATCTTACAATGCCCTAGACGTTGGGCTCACGGGAATCTCCAACTCCATTCTGGACAAGCAAGGGATGTCCAGAGCTCCACCTAGCCCACAAGCGATCTAGGAGTGAGATGTCATTTCCGTAGTTGGCCTTTTCACCACTCGACCATCGGCCTGTGAATCGAGCAGTGCCCTCTTGGGATAATCCACGATGTGATCTTGGAGATGATCCACGCATGCAAAATATCCTTCCTTAATTAATTCATTAAAATTCAAGCACAATCAAAGCAATCAGCCCTAATATCATCTTCTAGAAAAACATTCCTTTATTCCCATGGCAACTTGTCATTACAGACCCTTGCCATTCATTTGCCATCAACACAAGCCTTGGAATATTTATCCAAATCACAATGCAACAATCCCTTGATTGAAAGAAAAACATTTAGGGTGTTGTTCAATCAACCAACAAAACTAATTGTTATTTTCCCAAACAATACAATAATAGACGTGACAATAATTCCATCGCATATTCACTCTCCTCCCTTCGGGCCAAAGAGTAGAATTTACTTAATATTACCTCCTTTAGCCTAAGGCATATGCTAAAGGTTCCAATACTATACATGACGTAAGTCCTATCATTCCAATACAAATTAATCAATCTAGCAAGAGCATTTATGCCTCTTCTCTAAGTGACAATTATCTTTTAGCATTTCCCTACTATGCAATATTTTTTCTTGGATTTATATTCATTTCTCCAAAGGCAAGGAGTCATATGTCATTGATGTTAAGTTTACATAATCTCTCCCATGTATGTACCGTGTATATGCATTTGCGAACTTTAAAAAATATTATCCTCGGTAAAGATTAATCAAAGACTCATCGATGCTCAATACTATAGTGTCCCATATGTTGCTTATGCTATGCATGGATTCATCACATAGCAACTAGGTGCAATTTAACTCCCTTTGATACAAGCACTTCACAAACTTCATCTTTGAATATTTGAGATGCGATTTATCCTTTTCAATGACCTATTCTAGCATCACAAGGTACGGAGCCTAATGCATCTCTTGCGAGCATTAAAACAAGCATCTATTAAATTGAAAGCACATTACTTACGACCAGTACCGCAATTGGATTGATAGTGATGCCTTCGCCCGAAGCCCTGTTGCTAGTTGTAGGATTGTCATCCGCACGCGACATTCTTTGCTTAGAGGCCATCGTCCACAAGTAGACTCGAGATTAGAAGGTAAAATAGATTTGAGATGGGAGAGTGAAAGAGAAGATGGTTAAATCGAGGATCGAGATAGAGGAAAATTGTGCAGCCTCTCGGGGTAACTCTTTTCTCTCTCTCTCTCTCTCTCTCTCTCTCTCTCTCTCTCTCTCTCAAGCTCTTTCTCACAATCTCTTGGAGGGGTATACTCTCTCTCTCCCGCTCTCTTGCAGCCTTTCGGGGTCTCCTTATGCTCCCTTGTGCCTCCCCATCCCTCATATTTATAATGAATTAGAGAGGAGGGGATAAGTCTGAGAACAAGAGTACAGGGGCTCTTAGAAGACTCAGTGATCTGATGCTCAGATCATAAATCTGATGGTTGCATTGGCTCCAAAAGGGGGGTAAAACCCCAAGACACTTGATTAGAAAGTTCTTACTTCACTCTTTCTTCTTTTCTTTGTTCGAAGTACTGTCTACTGCCTGTAGACTGCGATCGCAGTGCGCGCGATTTTGCCAATCACTTTTCTTTATTTCTCTTTTTATAAAATCTCCAAAACTAACTAAAACATCACCTGTCTTTTCTTTTAAATGACTTTTAGTTCTGTCTTTTTAGGATAATATCGAAAATATAATAGTTTTTTTTCCCCCAAGAATCTAATATTTTTGGACCATTCAAACTATACACATTAATACTAGTGATTAATATGGCTCATAAGTCCCGTTCACATTGTACTTTTCGTAAAGGGTGGCTACGGTCCTTATCAATCCGAGAAAATGCCAAATTTATGACACTCGATTTTTTTAAATATATTTTTAATTGAATGAAAATTATTAGCTATTAATACTAGTCAGTTTTTATCTTAGTTAGTCTTTAGTTAGTAATCTTACTAACTTATTAATTCACTAACTAACTTTCGAACTAACCAACTAACTTTTATTGTGTGAAAATATTACAGAGATCTGCTCAAAATGGCTGAGAAATGTTGAGATCTCCTAAGAATGGATTGGAGAAGGTGAGAGAAATCCAAAATGAGAGAGAGCTGATTTTCTATCCGTCCTGTCCGATCCCGTTCGGGACCCGTTTGACCTCCTGCCCAACTACACACGTAAACCCGTAAACCAACGGTCACAAAAGTGACCATTTTTCCTTCTTTTTTCTGCACTTTCTTTTCTTCCTTCTTTTTCTTTTCTTTCTTTCTTCCATCTCTATTCTTTTCTTTCTCGCTATTTTTCTCTTTCTCTTCTCTATTCTTTTCTCTCTCTCTATCTTTTCTTTCTCTCACACAAAGACTCAAGAGAAAAGTTTAAAGTTTAAACTAACAAGTTTAAAAACTCTCTTCTTCCCTCTCCCTCTCTCATGATTCATTCATCTCTCTCTCTCATACACACACAATGACACTATACAACCATCCTCTCCTATGGGCTACCATTCAAATTTCAAATTTCAACTCTCTCTCTCTCTCTCTCTCTCTCTCTCTCTCTCTCTCTCAACCCTAAACCCTAAGGCACTCTCCCTTTCTATAAAAATATTCCCTCCCCCCCTTCCATCTCATTCAAACTTTCAAGTTCTCTACCCCCCCCTATTAAGAGAGAGGCATGTGCACCCTATGTATTCAAGGGTGGATAAGGGTAGATGAGTATGAATGGATTGGAGGGCAAGGGAAAACCCTAACCCTAGCCATCCAAAGGCTATTTAAGCAACCTAGAGGTCACTCTCAAAAGTATAGAAAAAGTGTACCAATTGTACTTGTGAACCTCATTAAGCAAGATCTTCTTCTTGTACTTGAGCTCTCTCTCCCTCTTGTGCACACCTTCTCATGTTGTCACTCTGATATTGCAATATGGTATCAGAGCCATCTCTGATCTAGTGAGCTTCCTACAAGCACATCTTGGCTTAAGTGCACAAGAGACCTCCATTTCTTCAACCTATCCTTCTTTTTACCATAGCTAGTTCAGGCCTACCTCCATTGGAGGAGCTAGTATAAGCAAAGGAAGCCATATCTGCTCCTAATTCCTGCTAAAGACTTCTTCCTTAGCTCATGGCGCAACATCCTGGTACATCAAACCACAACATTGTGGTTCTAGCAACACAACATTGTTGCAAATGTAGATTTGGCGCAGTTTTTGACAGCAGCATACTTTGAGTTGCAGCATGGGCAGCATAGGGCGCAATGGAGGCGGCTACTAACGAGCTTTCATAGCCCCCCAAGAGGGCTATCTACACCTGAGAGGGTTCAAAGAAATTCATTCTCTATTGCCCATACCAAGCAAAATCCTAATTGTGGTTTTCTATGGCAACCATAGCCAATTAGATTTTGTGGAGTTTATTGCAAAGCTGAAAGCTCTAAACTCAGAGCATCTTCAACCAAAGGTGACTTCTCAAGCCGGTTACAATCGGGTTAATGTCAAGTGGTTCACCTATGCTTGCAATGAGTACTTCTTAGCACTACTAATAAATTTGTCTATAACTTCCTACTGATTATTTTCAAAATTTTGAAAAGTTTTAGAGCTTAAGCATGATTCAACAAGTACCTAAGTATCATCATTCCATTGATCATTGTAAGGCTATGTGTTAAACACATAGACCATTGTCATTATCCCTTATCGCATCTTGTAGAACATCACATTTGAGCCTACTACTTATTAATGTTGGTATCATTTCATTTGCTTCCGCAATTATTAGCCCTTGTGTAAAGGATTAGACATTGCTTGGTGCAATCAGTAAGACCTTCCTATCATGGCCATGGCCTATGCCGATATTAGACCTCAAATCCGTAAGTTAGATGGAATAGACTTTCATCCATGGCAAGTATTAGTGATGTACAAAATGATGGAGCGGGGCTATTGGCCCTTCATCAAAGGGACCAAAGTTATTGATCCATCCAACCCGATTGATGTAGAAGATGATGAAAGAGCCCAAGCCATAATTATACTTCATCTAGATGAATCTTTGATTTGTCACATTGACTAACTCTCCACTACCAAGGAAGAATGGGATGAGCTTGAAAAGCTTTATGGGGCTAGAGGAAAGAACTCTAAAATTTTCCTCAATATAAAATTTTTTAGCCAGGAGTATGAGCAAGGAGAAGACTTGGATAAGTTCATCTCTCACATGAAGGGACTCATGGCTCAGCCATCCTCAGTTCAAGCTCCAATTCATGATGAAGATGCTATTGCAATTCTCTTGAAAGCTATAAAGAAGGTGTTCGCAACCCTTATAACAACTCTCACAAATATACCTAATCCGCCGACCTTGAAAAGCACCATTCAATCCTATTTGGATGAGGAGAAAAGAAATCAGAAATAAGATAGCACTAGTTAGGCATCCACTTCAACAACCCGTGAGCAACTCATGATTCATACCATTTCCACTAAATGCTCATTTTTCAATAAAAACGGACATATTGTAAGCAACTGTTGGAAAAAATACCCCGACAAGATGAAGTGCAACAAATGTAAGAAGACAAGGCATATCACCAGTAAATGCCTTACCACCCCTGAAGTACCAAAAGAATTGGAGGTCAACTTTGTCTCCACAACACCTGATGATTGACTCTTCTAAATGTATAAATCATCTATCTATAAGCACTCTTGTAGCCTGATTTATAAAGGCATCCCATTTGATTGAAGGGGGGGACATTAACATGTCTCGTAATCCAATGCCACTCTGGCATTGAGGGAGGGGTATTGAGTGATAGGCATGTGAACCCTACGTATTCAAGGGTGGATAAGGATAGATGAGTGTGAATGGACTGGAGAGCAAATAAAAACCCTAACCCTAGCCATCCAGAGCCTATTTAGACACCTCCTACTCCTTTCAAGCTCTCCATCCCTCCTACTCTCTCAAGCTCTCTCCTCCCTCAACTTCTCAACCTTCCAACTTCCTCCTCCATCAAGCTCTAGAGCCTCTCTACTCCCTCAAGCTCCCTATTCCTTCAATCTCTCTACTCTTTCCACTCCTTTTTTCAATCATCTCACCCTTTACTCCTGACCCTCTCTCTATACATCATCAATGGTACCCCCCTCTTCATGAAGCCTTTCGCTTGCATTGTGCCTACTTCAAGCAAGTGAAGAAGAAATCCAACAGTTACAAGTGGTAGTGCAAGTATTACCCAAAGCTCCAAATCTCATCCATCACTCGCCTTCTCATCCACCTTTGCAAATTAGGAGGGGAGGCCATTACATACCCTGATATTCCCGACAATCTCCATAATAATTATCGTCGAAAATACTTGCCATAGAAGTAATGCAAAGGCCTTTCAAGGGCAAGTGAAGAGGTGGTCTCTCTAGATCATGAGGTCTCGAATGCGAAAGATCCCTCTCCAACCGTCTCGATTTCCTTTGTTGGAGGAGCTTCCTCTATCCCGTTTAGAAAAAGCCATTCGCGTGGTGCATCTATGCCCAAGAGACAAGCTACTCTTGCCCAAGTAGCGGTGTAAGTTTTCGATTCTCTCTCCTTTCTCAAGGAGTGGCAAAGGCAAGCGGAAATAGAGATTACACGCACCATAATTAAGTACAATCTCTCTTTCTATATTCTCAAAGTGGATCGATGGAAGCGGATGTTGAAAGCCATTGCCGCTGTTGATCCATGCGAGGGATGGTAGGGTGTCACATACAATGATATGCGTACCAAGAAACTCCATGAGGAGAGAGAGAATTGACAAGTCCCTTGGGCCCATGCATGCCAATTAAGTGAAGTATGGATGCTCTATCCTATTCGATTAATACCGCAAAAAAAAACAGCAAATCATCAACATCCTCATTTCTTGCCTGCTTTGCACATTCTTTCTATGAGAGGTAGACAAGGACACAAGGTAAAGGAGAACCATCAGCACATATGACAAGCCATCATTGAGATAATGCTTCTAAATACATTATTTTGCAATCTCCTTTTTCTTTTAACCTCCCAAATTTGTTCTAACTTCATTGTGTATAATCTTGTAGGTAGGGTCACAAAATGTGGTGCAAGTTGTCATGGACAATGCCTCAAGTTATGCATCTATGGGACAAAAACTCAAGCCCGAGTTTCCATCCATAGTATAGACGCATGCACTACACATTGTCTAGATCTTCTTATGGAAGATATAGCCAAGTTGGAGTAGGTGGGAAGGATTGTCAACAATGCTTATACATCGTTGGCTTCATCAACTCAAAGGTTAAAGTTCTTGCGATTTATTGCTCATACTCAGACTTGGGAGTTAAAGAAGCCTTCGAAGACTCAGTTTGTGGGCATGTGGCTTCTCCTCAAGCCTCTCTATGGCATTCACAATAAGCTTAATAAAACGGTCTTGTCAAATGAATTCAAGGAGTGGCTTGGAGGGGAGTCCACATCAAGCCAAATGGAAACAAAGGCCATTCAAAGGCTTTTCTTAAAGGAGAAATTTTAGAATTGTGCATCTATGGGGTAAAAAGTCGAGGCCCAGCTTCCGTCCATAGTATGGATACCATGTGCTACATATTGTCTAAATCTTTTTATGGAAGATATAGGTAAGTTGGAATAGAAAGAAAGGGGGCTACTATTGGCCAGCTCTATCATCTTACGGTAGATGCGATGGAGGAGATACAATCATCAATTATCTTAGATGGGAATGCCTCTTCTTCATGGTGTTCTTTTTATTTTATTTTATTTTATGATTCATGCTTCTTTTTAGTCTCGCTCTCTTTCTTTTCCAATTTCATCGCTAAATCTCTATCCTCTTACACCTATTGTAGTGATATCTTGGATACTACCCCTAAAAGAAATTATATTCTCTTTTTTACGAAGAAGAGATAAGAGTGAATGAAGCAATCAATCCATGGGTTCACAGCACTCTTGTATCTCGCCTTCAAAAAACCCTCTCTCTTCATGGATGCCAATGTCCTTGCCGACCACGATGGCTTTCTTCCAAAAGCTTTGGCAAAAAAACACCATGGTGTCTTCCTCCAAGAGCTCATCAATTATAGCGATCAAAGGGGCACTACTTTCGCATCAACCATTTATTGAAAGTAAGAACCACTGGTGAAGCTTCTTTTTTCTGTGGAAGTCATTTGGCTACCAACTGACCCACCTCCAAAAAGTGGCCTTATTCTTGCACAGGTCTAAAAATCTCTCCTCTTTTTTCATTTGATTCTACTTATGACTTGTAAGTTTGAAGTTTAAACTTATTTTCTCTTCACATGGTGTAGGATTATTCGTCAAGTGCATGTGAGAGAAATTGATCCGTCTATTCCCTCATGCACACCAAAATTCGTAATAAGCTTAGCACACAGCAATTGGAGCAACTAATTTATTGTCACTCCAATTTACACATGCTACGCACTATGCATGAGATGTCTATAGCAAGATAGATATCGTATACCCAATTTTTATACTTTTTAGTTTATAACTATATTCATAAATTATGAAATATATTTAGAGATATTACATTTGTTTGACCTAAGTTTTTCATCCTTTAAATATATAGGTAAATGTGATTACACTCAAGCTCTTCACTGGCATACTTAAAAGTGTGACTCGCAAGAGAGACTTAGAGAATGAGCAAATATTTAAGAATCTTTATTTGAAGCTCGAGGGGATAGACCAACGGATCTCTTACACTCATGCATGCGAAGCCCGTATTATTATTGGCCCTCACGCCGCTAGTAATGGCGCTTCCACAATGGCACCCACATCTGCTATCCATGATGCTCGTGGGGCCCTTAGATGCTACACAAGGTGTTAGAGTGGCTGGAGAAGTACTCCTAGTTTGGCTCAAAAGAATATACCTATCACTACCTCTCACATAGAGCTTAGAAAGCCCGAGTATAATGACAAGGACAATATCATTAGTAAGGGTGATTTTGTTGAGAGGGGTAATAGCTCCTCCAATGACAACGAGGATACTTCTACCTTCGATGCCAAGAGTAATATAAACACTTAGAGCCTAGGGATTTGTCATTTGATCATGTATCTTGATTTGAATTGAGCCATGAATGATGGCTTTATCTCGATCCATTTTTGTATATCTTTTTATATGAGCTTCTATATTTAGCTTATAACAACTCTCTTTTGCACTTACTTTTGACTTGAATCTCTAACTTTATATTTTAAGTCTAAACATTAAGTATAAACTTAAAATTATTATTTTTTAAATCAAACATAGACCCAAGATTTATTAGTTCGATCAATACCGTACTAGTATCAGATTGTATTGATCGGACGCCATCAGACTTGACAACCCTCCAATTAACCATTAAGCAATAGTTCCTTCACGTAATTTACTGCCACATACATAAAGACAATCATAAACAGTCCTTAGAAAGCATTTGCAAAATAATGTATTTTTATTCCACATCTTCTCCAAGGTACAATGCCAACCCGGCATTCTATCCCTTAATTCGAGACTCCTGTCCAATCTCAAGCACATAATCCACCAATCTGTCTTTATCTATGTGTGTCAAAGCGTTTGGCAACTAGAACACTGATTGAAAAAACTAACCTTAAGCATTAATGGTAAGGCTTATATAGCCTTATCACACGCTATTAGCCTCCCTTTTACTATGTCTTGCCATTGAATGAAGCTCTTTCTTCCTCATGATGATACACTTGAGACACTTTGCAATCACAACACTTGTGGCCTTTGCATCAACATTGATGTCATTGATCTAATGATTACAAAGCATACTCGATTTTGTGAGGCAAAAGCTGGCAATGATGTTGATGAAGGAGATGATGGTCCAATTAATTTGTCTGGACTTTTTCTTTGTTTTTCTTTTGTATCTTTCTTTTTTTAGAAACCAAGGTTTATACTTTTATTAATCCCCCTCTCTTTCTTAAGTTTCCTTCATGCGCAAGAAGGGCTAAAGAGGCATTTCGAGGCACTTTATAATCATGACACTTGTGGGGTTTGCAGCAACATTGATACCATTGATCTAATAATCATGAAGCATACTTGATTTTGTGAGGCGACGACTGATGGCAATGTTGACAAAGAAAACGGTGGTCTCCGATCAAGTTGCGTCAACATTTTTTTCGTTTTTCCTTCGTATCTTTTTTTTTTTCTAAAAACTAAGATTTGTACTTATGTTAATCTTCCCCTCTTAAGTTTCCTTTACACATAGGGAGGGCTAAAGGGGCCAAGACATTGCAACGTCCCATCCCAAAGCAGCTAGGTCATCAAACAAAGGGCGTACGTCGGCTGCCCAGTGGCCTACCAAGACTACAGAGGCAATTGTTATCGCACCAAGGGAGTCCAAGCAATTACCCCAAAGAGGATAGGGCATAAAACAAAGGATGCTCATCAATTGCCTAGTGGCCTACTAAGCCCTACAAAGGCCGAATGAAACCACATTGAACTTTGTTGTTTTTTTTCCCCTTTTAAGTTGAACGTTCATTTTATGGATAGTGGCCGATTAAGTAAATGTGACCCAGAAGACTGGAGTAAGGATGTTACAACCAACACATCACAAAAGAGTACAAGCTTACCCATCCACTCGAGGATTGTGATGACAAGGCAAACGTGATGAAGTAGCGTGTAAAGAAGGATGGTGCTGTAATCAATCGATGGAAGCAGCGTAGGATCCGTCCAGTGGTGCTTTGCACAATGGGATACATAGCATGATCTACCATAGGAGAGGAAGCCTCCATGTTGGTAGAAGTCTGAAGAGCAAAACTACTAGTAGATGGAACCATGAAAGAAAGGGCGCGCAACTCCTATCTCCAACTTAAGAAAAACTGGTGCAAACCTACATATTAGCCCTACATTGAAATACAAAACCCTACAAAAGAGATAAAAGTCTGCAAACACAAAGATTAGGAGTGAGATTCTCCAAAAAGTAAAACTAAAAATAAAGGAAAGCAGAGATAAGTGCAATGCAATGAGTAAGCATGCAATGAAAGTCTAAAAAGGAAAAGGCTAAGTGTGTGGCTACCATCGTGTATGTTGAGGTGGAGAAGTGGTCTTAAAAGATGCAATGAATGCCCTAGGAATGGACATATAACGTGCAATAGGTGAGCCACTAGTAGAATAATCAGCTAATCCTTCACAAGTAGTGAAGGAGATAGGCTACTGAGGCTGTCCACGTGCCATATGTCCACTAGCCACTAGGGCAAAAGGAGCAGATCGTGCACCAATGCGAGGCATAGCCCCTTGGGACTGGCTAGCCAAAGTGGAGGCAATCTCAACAGTAACTATGGTTTTCTAGGTGGGAGACCTTGGGCCATGGTATGACACTTCTCATCCACATGGCCTAACCTCTAGCAATGTGTGCAAAACCTATTTTTCTTAGAAATTTGTTGCCAAAGGAATCGTGTTTCTTTGGTTCCATCGGAGGAAGAGGTATCACCCTTGTTTTGTCTTGACTTCACATCTTACGAGTTTTTGATGTTATTGGTTTTCCCTCCCGAAGAAGAGGCAGCCAATCCTCGCCCCTCCGAACGGATGTGTGTGGAAAACTTTTTGCGAACTTGATCATGTAGCCTTGCATAGCACAAGAACTAGCACTCAAACTCATAGAAGGTAGGCAATCTAGGTAGTAAAATAATATGCTAGAGAAAATGGAAGTATTTGTCTGACAACTTGTTTAAGAAAAACGTGATTTGATCGTCACCTGACTTCAAGAAGCCAATAGTAGCAAACTCGATGAGTAACCGCCGATATTCGGCCAACTTGATTTTCAAATCATCCCCTTCCTTAATGGAAAACTCCTGAAGCTCAATATCACGATTGATACGTGAAGTGCGATCTCATGCCACATATCGGTCAATGAGATAACTCCAACGCTCAAATGTGAGGACAAAATGTTGCAATTGAGAGTGGAATTCACGAAGCAACCCCCGCATCAACTCAACATTGGTCGTAGCATTGTGGGCTCTCCATTGACGGATGTGATCAGGGCGAGCTAATCAAGGATCCAACCTATAGGGGGGATAAAGTAAAGAAGTGGAGTATACTTGGGAATGTATCCTAGAGTGTCTGCCATGCATACTAGAAGTCCGCACAATGGTTTGAAATGTAGGCATGGGGGGGCTGGGTATAGGCATGGTAACCGCATGAGCAGCCTAGAGAGAAGGGATACAGACACGAGAAGCAAAGAATGAAAATCCTTGCGTAGGAGTGACCCAAGGGATGTGTGACCACAATCCATAAGCAGAGAATGGTTATCTTGGTGTCAAAAAAGTCGTGTAGGGAGGTTGTAAGTGTCCGATAAATAGTGAGAGGGATGCCCACCACAGCCATCCTAGAGTATAAAGATGTGAAAAAGTGGAATATATGGAAAGTACAGTGTTAAAGGATGGCATTCCCTCTAACTATACACAGTGAGGTGTAGTGAATGGAGGATAGGTAGATTGTGAGATGGAAGATCCAACCCCTAGTCTGCTTTGAGCGAAAGTGGAGTGTAATCCCAAGTTTTGGAATGAAGATGTGAGTAGATTAGATTGTGGAAAAGATAGTGGTGGGATGGGAGAGAGTTGAGAAGTGTGCTTTACTTGCTCAAATAAAACAAATGGTGGAGATATACCTGATGAAGGGTATCTACTTTAAGAGCCTCCTCTATTAGAGTTAACATACTGAAAACCATCCAAATCCTGCACACTAAAAGGAGAAACAAAAGCCTCAAAAGGGTTACATGAACCTAACATAGGGCCTCACTAAAATGAAGGAGATGAATCGCTAAACGCATCGAATGTCATGGTCCTCCAAGATCGAGTAGTAGTTGATAACATGCATCTCATATTTCCATATGTGTACCGGTATGAAAGTATGATTGAAGTACGATTCAAACCCCCGGACTGAACCATACCTTGCCCAAATTTTTTTCTCAAAAGACTAGAAAATATAAAAATGATAAGTTGAGCCTTAACATGAATTGTAGACATTTCAAAAAAGCTTACACTTTGAAAAACAAGCATAAAAGACATTGAAATTTCACAAGGGGACTATGAATGTTGAGATTAAAATCAGCCCACGAAGATCACAAAATGTCATGACTCATAAATTATAATCAGCCCACTAAGATCACAAAATGTCATGACTCAAGTTGACTCATGAGTCATTTTTATCTCTAGCATCCTCATCCTCATCCTCATTCTCCTTACCCTCACCCTCCTCCTCATCCTCATTATCCTTCAACTCATCCTATGGCACACTAGAGGTACCAACACTTGATGCACCTATTGTCATAGGAGCTGAATTCCCATCATCTTCCTCTCTCATCTCCTGCAAAGCAAGCAGCCTTCCATCATCCTTTTCCTTGTTTAGCATTTCCAAGGTCACCTCTATCTTCTCAAATCCTCTTTCTTTCAACTTGCTTATGAGACACAAATTGGTGTGTATAAAAACAAGCTTCTCAATATTCTTTGGCTTAAGCTTGTTCCTTTTCTTCATAGGAATGAGAGAAAAAGTGCTCCAATTTCTCTCACACGGTGAAGTACAAGTGCCTTGAGACAATATCCTAAAGTGCCAAGCATTGTAAATTTGGTGTCTCTGCCCCAAAAGTTTCCCACCACCTCACACCTTGATACATCCTCTTCTCACCCTATGCAATAGGATGCGCAAATGCACCTAACTCAAACTTATACTTACCCAATTCATCATATAACTCCCCTTAAGCACTTACATCATAGTCTGAAACACATTCAACTACATCCATCCAACCCTTACTCACCTCCCTGTCACTGTTAGGATTCTTTGCTCTCCAAAATAGGATGGAGTACAAAAGCAGAAGTATGCAATGGAGAGTGCATCATGTTTCATCGACCTACACAAAGTGCCTTGACTTGATATAGCTTAGGAGCACCAAAAACCTCAATCATGTGATCAGTGAACTCATACACCAACCCCATAGTGGCACCCTCTCTATCAGCAAGATGCAAAATCTTTAAAATTGGAGCACATAGCTTCACAACCATCTTGGCATGGAGCCAAAATGAAGAACCCAAGACAATAGATGAAACCTACAGAGCCTTAGCACTTATGCTCACTTTCTTTTTGCAATACTCATCACTAACAACCATGCAACACAATCCATTGAAGACTCTCTCATCCAACATGTTTGCCAAAATAATAAGCATATATACAAACCAAGTTTGTGATGGTTTAAGCAATTCTTTTGAGCTGAACTTTCTTTACAAAGCAAGAACTATATTTTTTCGTGTGACAAATGTCACAACCTGTACAGCTTCTTCCAAAACAAGCTTGACCCAAGAAAGTTCTCCAATATTCTCAAACAACAAATCAAGGCACTAGCATGCGCAACGGGTGTAAAAAAGGATTGTCACTCTTGCTCAACCAAGTGACCAGTACCAACACAATTGGCTGCATTATCCATGCATGCTTGGACTACATTTTGAGAACCCACGTCAAGAATGGCACTCTTAAGAATTTCAAAGATGTACTCTTCTAACTTATACCCACCACTTGTATCAACTGATCGCAAGAATGTGGAACCAAACATGCATGAAACCATTACATTGATAATGGGTCCATGAGATGCATCCGGCCATCCATCACAAACAATGCTACAACCATATCTTTTCCATTTCTCTCTGACATCAAGCAAATCTCTTTGCACACATTTGACATCCTCATCCAATTCTTTAGTGCACAAGTGATGGTATGAAGGGGCCTTGAAGCTGGGGCCATCATTTTCAATTGCCTTAACCATGTCAAGAAAGCAAGGACTTCTCACCTTCCAATGAGGAATGTCCTCTGCATAAAAGAATCAACGAAGGGCAATTGATGCCTCTTCCCTTGCTTGTATGTCCCAACTTTGAAACAAGGGTCCTTCCCTAGCATTAGCTTTGCACTTTTTAGGCATCATTCCATGAGTATCACTAGCTTGAGAGGAACAAGCAGCCACATTGGCACTAGCACTTCGTGATGCATCTCCCAAATCTTTGCAACCAATGCATTATGTGAACTCGTGGGAGCACTTACATGCAATCTACGAACTACATCTTTTACATCTTGGGATGCACTAAAGCATTTATCAACCCCAAATCCCTTCAGCCCCAAGATGTGGGCACGAATACGAGTGGGACCACCATTCCATGTGTGGGAACAATATTTGCATTGCATAATACGCTGTCCATTCTTCAATTTCTGCGATTTAGTCACAAATTGCCACTCTTTTCCTTGCTTTCGAACCATGCTAACCTAGAGAACTGAGATCGGACAGAGAGAGAGAGAGAGGATAGGGTTGAGCACTCAGCAGTGAGCACACTGCAGTCTCACACGCTGCCCTCTCGTGAAGCTCAATTTCTGCACACACTCATAAAGCTGAATTTCTGCACACATTGATCACAGAAGTCTAAATACTATTGGTTGCACACATGCAGGGTGAGAGCTGACCACGCAGGCTGCACACGCAGAAAAAACACAAAGAACTCAAGCAAAAACGGCCCCAAACAGGGAGCTAGGAAGAAATCGTCAAATTAGGGCTGTCATGGCAAATTTTTTTAAATGTGAAAAAAACGTCAAGTATGCAATGGCATATCATACGTTTTCATACCAGACGTTTTCAAAAGTCCGATATGATGATTCATACGTGTCTAAATCCAATTGTACATGACGTGCAAGTACTCTTCAAACTCTTCCTCTATAAGATGACTGAAACCTGGAAAAGAAGATGGTAAAGGTGAAGGTATATCTACCTCCTCCTTGAGACCATGATATCTTCTCAAAGCCTCCAATGATGAAGACACATGATAGGGCGTCATCGAATCCCCAAAAGAAGGTACCTGAGACATTATGAGTCAGAATCGAGTCGCGCATGAAACTCACACAAAGACTAGCCTCCGCAATCACTGCATGATACTCTTTAGAAGAGTGCCACGCTCCAGCTCTAATACCATGTGAAGCTATACTAGAGTTTCCACTGAGGAAACATAGCATGTACAACCAAGACTCAAACAATGACAAGTAAAACTCAAGCCCTAAACACAAAATGCAAACGCAAAACTCAAAACTCAAACACAAAGTCAAACACAGAGAAAAGAAACTCTGTAAGAGTGTATAGAATGCCCAAGGGCAAAGCAATAAAGTATCGAAGAGTGACGTCCATAGAAGACAACTCCCGAGTGCAGTCTCCACTAGTTCGAGTGACGCAAGGCGAGAAAACACCAAATGTTGATCATTAAAGTGAGGAGAGACTGAGGCAATTGCAACAAGAGGTGACCGATGAGATGGACGGTACCAAAAAGCTATGCACGTAGCAACAGGAGAGCTGCTAGGAGAATGGAGAAGCATGCCAGTTGCCACCTGCAAAGGAGAAGACCAAGCACAAGAAGTAGGAAGACAATATAGGCGACAACAATGGATGAAGACGCCAAGCACTGGAGTAGCTGTGGAAGGTATGGCAGCCGTCGCAAATGGAGAACCACCACGTGGATGAAGGCTATTGGCTGAAATCTGCACAAGAGGAGTAAGAACCTATACAAAAGGAATGAGATTGAATGGTGGACATCCTATCTATTTATAGATATTGAAGGATGCCCCAAAAATTAGGGTTTTGGGGAGCCACTGAAATTATCTCAAACCGCAAGTCAATTTTATGTTTTTCGTTAATTAAGCGTGTTTTACCTGGCAGACGGGCGGCTTGAGCAGGTGGTGAGCTGCAGAGGCGGCGCTGCACACTGACGGGTGGCGCCCGCCACAAGCGGGTGGACAGGTGTCAGAACCCTGGTGGGAGGGCGCAAGATGGACATGAGGCACAGGGCAGGAATTGGCAAGGCGTGTGGCCATTCTTAGGCACAGCGGCGTGCGCCTAAGATCTAAGCGGGTGGACGGCTTGTACTTGGTGGGTGCAGGCATTGTTAGGGGCAAATGGACCAGAGGCGACATGGAGAAGATGGACGTTGGTTAGGTCGTAGGCAGGAAGGGCAGTCGAGCCAGGGGCTGATTGAGACGCAGGAGCACCGTGGAGGAAATTTACGTGAGCAACTCATGAATGTTGATGAGTACTATTCGGGTGCACATATGATATCTACTACATTGAACTCATTATCTCCTTCATACTTGGCTTTTTATACAACCTTAAACCTCACCATGAGGATTGTCACACAGCCGATCACTTTTCTTCAGTTAGTCAGTTTGCTTCTGGAAGAGGAGCAAACAAAAAGATATAGTGGTATGGATGCCATAGCCTCTAAGCAAGCTTTTATGGCTAGAAAGAAAGGCAAAGGCAGTCAAGTAAAGAATGCTCTACAGAGCTTTGGGACTTCTAGCACTTCAAAGCAAAGTAAAAAACAAGGGGGCACGCAAGCCAAAAAGAGTAAATGACATTATTGCAAAAAGCTAGGCCACTACATCGCTGAATGCAGAAAGTGCATCGCCAAGGAGAAGAAGGAGTCAAAAATGTCTGTTTCTAATGCTCCTTCCATTACTACTGAGTCCGCATCCTTTGTTGCATACAGGGACTATTGCTTTTACACATGCAGTTATGACACTTCTTGGGCTGATCGAGCATTTAGCTCTACTAAGGATACAGGCACTTGGTTTTTTGACAGTGGTGCTTCTAGACATATTATATCTCGCAGAGATTTATTTACTTCTGTTGGTGCAGCTCCAATTGGCAAATCTGTACAGTGTGCTAACAATGCATCATACCCTGTTAGAGGTATTGGGGAGATTGTGCTCACAGCCATTGATGGCTCTATTCTCCGCTTACAGGATGCTTTGTTTATACCAGGCATAAATAAGAATCTGCTCTCTATTTCTTCTTTGGCACGTTGTGGATTGCAAGTCACATTTGATGATGACACATGCATGGTAAGAGACAAAGAACACATGACATTGGTTTTGACAGGCACTTTATGTCATGGGTTACACGAGTTGGATGCTCTTTCAGTCGATCACTCAGTATACTTGGCATCCACTCTTACTCCTGCTATGATACAGGTAGAGTTATGGCATGCTAGGATGGGGCATGTGAACTTTGGTAGCTTGATGCTCTTACAACGTACACAGATGCTAGATGGATTACCTCTACTTGAGAGACCTCCTGAGCACTTGTGCAAAGGATGTATTTTTGGGAAAATACATCATTTTTTGTTTCCCCGTGATGTTGCTTTTAGAGCAACAGCCAAGTTACAGTTAGTGCATTAAGATGTCTGTGGACCTATGCAAACAAAGTCATTGGGAGGATGTTACTATTTTATGACTTTTATTAATGACTTTACTCGATTTTGTTGGGTCTACTCTTTGGTCAAAAAGTCAGAAGTGTATGATGCATTCTTGGCTTTTGTTGCACTTGTTGAGAACCAATCTCGTTGTAAAATAAAGACTCTCTGTTCAGACCGAGGGGGGGAATATATGTCCTCTATGTTGAATTCTTTTTTAAAGAAAAAGGACATTGTCTATCAATACACTACTGCTTATACTCCACAACAGAATGGGGTTGCAGAGAAGAAGAATCGGTTACTCATGGAGACGGCCAAATGTATGTTGGAAGCAAAGAGCTTGCCACACAGTTTTTGGATGGAAGCCGTCATGTGAGCTTGCCATGTTTTGAACAGATGCCCCACCAAAGCATTGAAGAAAATTACACTTTTTGAGGCTTGGAACGGCCAGAAACCTTCTGTTGGACACTTTCATGCCTTTGGGTGCCTTGCATATGCACACATTCCACAAGTACTTAGAAAAAAGTTGGATAACAAGGCTGTCAAGTGCATTTTTGTGGGATATAGTAGTGAGAGCAAAGGCTACAGACTCTATGATTCTGTCTCTAAAAAGGTGTTTGTCAGTAGGGATGTATTATTTTTGTTGGACATTTTCATGCCTTTGGGTGCCTTGCATATGCGCACATTCCACAGGTACTTAGAAAAAAGTTGGATAACAAGGCTGTCAAGTGCACTTTTGTGGGATATAGTAGTGAGAGCAAAGGCTACAGACTCTATGATCCTGTCTCTAAAAAGGTGTTTGTCAATAGGGATGTATTATTTGATGAAAAATCAAAATTCTCCCTTGCTGGTTTAGATACATATCAGGCTGCCCATGATGTATTTGAAGGGCTGCTGCCCATTACATTTGGTGATTAAACTGGAGTTTCAGCAAGTGAACTCAATGTTCAGCCAGCTACTCAATTGGAAAATGCAGAAAATCAGCCATTGGCTGATCTGAATTTTCAGCAAAGTGCTGAAACTGAAATTCAGCAAGAGCTTATGCACAGTCAGGAGGCAAGACAAATACCTAGATGGTATTTACAGACTATGAAAGATAGTCATCTGGATGCACCCATGGCTGGTTGTACTAGAAGGCAAGCTCGTATGCATGATACTGCACATACCAAGGAGTTTGTTATGGCAGCAAGCACACTTGATGATGAGGAGCCTAATTGTTTTGAGGATACACAACAGAGAGTGCATTGGATGGCAGCAATGCAAGCTGAATTGGATTCTATCGCTAAGAACCAAACATGGGATTTAGTGTCTTTACCCTTTGGAAAGAAAGCCATTGGAACAAAATGTGTCTACAAGCTGAAACGGAATGCAAATGGATCCATTGACAAATATAAGGCAAGGCTTGTAGCTTAAGGCTATGCATAAAAAAAAGGCATTGACTATGAGGAGATATTTGCTCCTACTTCCCACATGACGACCATCAGGTCTATGGTTGCTTTGGCTGCCCATTATGGATGGATTGTGCATCAATTGGATATTAAAACTACATTTTTACATGGGGAACTTCATGAGGAAGTATATGTACAGCAACCCTTTGGTTTTGCAGTTGAGGGATCGGAACACTTGGTTTATAAGCTGAAAAAAGCTTTATATGGTTTGAAACAAGCTCCTAGAGCTTGGTATGCAAAAATAGATGCTTTCTTGCTTAGCAAGGATTCATAAACAGCTCATCTAAGTCTACCCTTTACGTATGTAAAGAGGGGGGATCCATGCTGTTCATTTGTCTATATGTTGATGATCTCTTGCTTACAGGGACACATGCTAATCAGATTTCAGCATTCAAACAAAATTTACAGCAAACTTTTAACATGTCAGACTTGGGGTCTTTGCATTATTACTTGGCATTCAGTTCATACATGATGCTAGAGGTATCGGTGTATCATAGTCAAGATACATTGATAAACTTCTTGAGAAGTTTCGCTTACAGGATTGCAAGCCAATCTATACACCAATGGAACCTAGACTAAAACTGTCATTGCATGATGACAGTGATTTGTTTGATATACACACATATGGTCCAGCAGTTGGATGTCTTATTTACCTATGCAACACTAGGCTAGACATATAGTTTACAATTTCATCCCTGAGCAGATATATGCATCAGCTACGCATGTCACATTAGCAAGCTGTTAAGCGTGTCTTCCGTTACTTGCAGGATACTAGATCTCTTGGATTGCTTTATGCCAAGGGGAGACCACTATAGTTACATGCTTACAGTGATTCTGATCAGGCTAGTGATTATGATTCACGTCACTCCACTAGTGGCAATTGTTTCTTTCTTGGCTCATCTTGCATATCTTGGCTTAGCAAGAAACGGTCCATTGTTGCCACATCGTCATGTGAAGCTGAATATAAGGCAGCTTTCACTACCACAGTTGAATGTGTATGGATTAGACGCTTGCTAGCTGATTTGGATGTATCTGTTATGGAGTCTACTCCTTTGTTCACTGACAGTCAGGGTGCCATTGCAGTGGCACAGAACCCAGTATTTCATACATCCACAAAACACATTGAGATACATTATCACTTTGTCAGAGAGAGACTACATGCAGGTGATATTAGCCTTGTCTATTGCCCTACCACCAGTAATGTTGCAGACATCTTCACCAAAGCTCTTTCTCGTGATAAATTTGAAGCATTTTGCAATGCTTTAAATTTGATCTCCCTTGGTGGCAGATGATCCTTGTACTTTTGATCACTCTTCACTCCAGGGGGTTTTGTTGGGTATTTCACTTACGCCTACGCTCACATAGGAGTGTCAGTGATCAGTAGGACACTGGAGCACTTTTTACTCTCAGTACGAGAGGTTTTTTTCCCCAGACTTATGGTCTTATTTCGTATGTGCTTATGTCACACACTTACAAGCACTTATCGTGTTCAGTTGTGAACACCCCCTACAACCCTAAAGTTTAAGGGTTGTACCTTGTACTTTCATTTTACACTCTTCAGTCTATTGCATTGGGTGTCGTGCTTCACTCTCACACTGTCTATTGATTTCTGTGCTGAGCTTCGATCCTGTCCCCATCTCACACCTTTTTAGCTTCGTCCCAATCCCATCCAGTTCCCATACTGTCCCAATCCTATCTCCATGTTAAAGCCCCCTCTCATGGTAACAAGGGATGGCAATTTCTAACCCCGTTCCAATTCTTGTCCCTGTTCCCAAAACTTGTCACATATTACCATGTGGTAGTCCAAGTTTAGAGAGAGTCATTCTTCTCTTCTTTGTTGCAGAAATTACACATTTCATCCATAGAACATGAGCTAATAGCATGGATGGAGTGTGGAAAGCAATCAATCTTCTTCTCTTGGCATAGGAAATCCATTGGGTAGCTTTGTAACTCTGTTTATAGCAAGCTATGCTACCTTTTTTTAACTAAATATTAAAAAATTTCTTACTACAACACTATGGACTAAGATCCTTTCTTCTCCTCTGAGATCTCAAGCCTAATGGGCTTTCTAGGCAACTTTGTCGCAAAGAAAGTGACATTCTCATAGTTTGGGATACCTCCTATATATCCAATTATTTATAGCTTAGAAAAATAATCTTACTAGTCAACAAGTAAATTGGCCAAGCCAATTTATCACCCAAGTAATTATGAGCACTCATTAGTATCACCACTAACACTAATGGCTAATTATATGTTCTAGGCCAAGTTCTGACACCAAGTACCACCTCTGTCTATCAGGCATAACTTATTACAACTTTTGCCTTTGGCACAAAATGAAATCTCAAGGACCAAGGTCTTGGTTCACATTGCAAAATAATCAACTTGCACCTCATATTTGCACATTTGATTGACTTTTAATCAAATACTAAGCAAAGCATTAATATTTCACGTCCTCGTGACAACGATCTTGCTCCTCTACCAACTACTCTAGTCCTCCAAGCTGCTGCCCTGCCTATCTAAGCTGCCACCCAACTATTGGAGGTTCCAAAGCACGTAGCAACTTCATTTTGGGTCTTCCACCCTACATTTTTGCTACTAGATGCCTTCTTTGGTAGTCACACATGTGCAGGCTCCTTCTAGAGCTGCATTTTCATCATTCACATCCTCTTCCTCATTGAACTGCTGTTGTCTCCAATCTTGCCACCATGAAGGTGGCGCTTTTGGTTCCAAGCTGCTGTCCAACATCAGCATATCTACAGCACCAGTCACCTTCTTCCAGTTCATCTCCAAGCAGCTGTGTTTTGGTTGTGTGCTGCTCCATTATATCATCTTCCACATCGACTAGCCCTCGGCTGCTGCATTTCATCACCCTTAGCTCCAGTCTTCTACATCAACATCATCATTAGTGGTTTTGCTGCACTGCAGATCCATTCTCAAAGGACAACATTCCTTCAGTCCACTCCCGCAAGAGAGAGTGATTATTGAACAGTTCTGTGCAGGTGTCAAGACCTTTCCTTTGTTGTACTCAAAGGAAATCTCATTGATAAAATTGGGACAGGCTTTGAGATAAATGGGACGTCTCATAGCCCACCACTGCCTTCTAAGACACTATGTATACAGTGCAAGAGGGGTGTATTTGATTTTATTTGGGTAAGGAGTTAGAGAGGGACAAAGTGCTGATATAATAAATGGACACAAGCATAATAGCACCCTTTTATTTCAGTGCAGTATGAACTAATGGAACAAGGTTGCCGTGAAACTACACTTGTATCTACCCTCCTGAGTTGATATCGCTGACTGCTTGTTCTACATGTTTGAATGCATACAGTGATGCTGGCTCCCTCCAAAAAAAAAAAACAATGCAAATGTGTTAAGAAGAAGATGATCACATAAGAATGACCAGCTTTATAACTTTTGTTCTTACCCGTAGTGTGAAAGAAAAGACTCTTGTGTCACAGAATCAAGAATCAAAAGGCAGCCAAAAGTAGCCAGTATTGAGCCCCAGATAACTAAATGTGTGATCCATGTCCACTGTTGAATATCCATTGCAAGATGTAAGCTCACTAATATAACCACTGAGATTGTCCACAAGCTGCCCATGCTCCAGATGTCAACTGTGCTTATTTGATAAGTAAAGAAAGGGACATAGAAGAGTACTAAACTCTGCCACAGAGTATCCAGCATGGTGACCCAAAAGAGCAAACTGTTGTAATTTTCATCTCTTTGACCAGCTCCATAGAGAGGAGGATATTTCAGCAATGCTTTGTGATCAATGTCCTTGTCCATGATTCCAACCACAACAGTAGGAACAGATGTATAGATCAAAGAATAGAACATCAGGTTCCAATCAAAAATGGCAGATGAGGGAGAAAATGCTGTTTGTAAGATGTACCTGTTTTTCAGGGACGGGGAAGCATTAACACAGATACGGCCCACACTCAAAAATGTCCAAGACAAGGTGTAGCTGACTTATAATCAGAGCAAGAAATGTTTCATGGCAGGCACTTTTGCAACCCAGTTAATAACTTCAACACGCAAAGCATGTGCACAGCAGAAATGCATACACAGAACTGATGAAGCGTGGTATTCAGCATTCCCAGTGGTGGTTTTGGTTAGCAGCACTCACCAGAAAAGCATCATGACAAACACAGCATTGCGATAGAAATTATACAACACCATGTAGGACAATCTTTGGTAATTCCAATGTCCATGCACTAATAGGAGCTTTCTCAAGAATCTGAACTGTCCCATAGAAAAGTCTGAAGACATAACTGCTTGCCTTCCCTCTTGACCACTGATACCAATTCCAACATGTGCCTTCTGTAACATGGGCACATCATTTGCTCCTGCATAAAGCATTAAGAGTAAGCATTCAGAACAGATTGCATGTTTTGGCACATTAGGACCATTGACGAGGTTCAGCAATCTCTTCAGCATAAAGAGATAAACAGCTTACCATCACCAATTGCCAAAGTCATCTCTTGAGCTTTTTCCTTGACAAGAGAGACGATATTGGCCTTCTGTGATGGAGCAACTCTGCAGCAAATGACTACATCACAAGCTGTAGCCACATCAAAAAGCTGGGGGAAAAAAGCATCATAAGAAAAGCCCCAAATCAGGATACTGTCAGCCAAATTCTCATTAAAGTTTGACAATATAAGAAGAGAGAAACAAAACTCAAATCAAATGTCTTCAAACAATGCTCAGAATTATTAGAAATAGAAGGTTTAAAAATATAAACAGCAAGCCTGATGACAAGGAATCTACTTGAAAATACACGAGCAGAGCACATAAGCAGTTTCAAAGATAGACCTAGCTCGGAGATGGGCAGATTCACAAGGACGTTGCATTCTTGAAGGCAGACAATCTCATGGAAGAAATCTCCACAAGGGTTGTAAAGCCTCTTCCCAAAGGAATAGACCATGTAAGAAAAAATCAGGGACCCCATACATTTCAAGGATGTTTTCATGTTGTGGAACCATTTACCTGATGTCTTTCTTTGAGATTTTTAATTGGAAGATTTCTTGTTGCCATGCATTCATGTATGTTTTCAAGTCCAACTACATCATAGTTGTTTCACCTTTCTTATGCTTTCTTTTAGAGATTTTTCTTTCCTTGAATTCGTGTATTTTGTTTCATGAAATCCGTGTCACAGTTGTTCGGGGGGAAGAGTATTTTTGGGAGATGGCATGAAAGCAGTACTAGAGAGCATTGGAGATCTTGCATGCCAAAGATCCAGCATTTAAACAAAAGAAGTGGGGGATGGCAAGGTTTTCATTACACCCAGAAGTTAATAAATAGGGCATGTAGCCTTAGTGAGAGCTAGCAGTATGAAATTGCATTGGCATAGTTGCCCAAAACAGCATTTCAGGACCCTAATGGTGAAACAGAAACTTTTCGAGACGGAAACATAAACATTTTGGGAACTCCAAAGTGTGTTTTGGAATTGTTGTTTTCTTTCTTTTCTTTTCTTTTTTCCCCTTTTTTTAAAGAGTTATTTTGTTTCCGCTTTAGTTTTGTTGTTTAGGGGGAGGGGCAAGGGCCTTGGAATTTACCAACCCATATTTCCATTTTTGGCCAACACCCAATGCATTCTCGTTTGTTAGTACAATACCAAGGGAACTCCATCCAAACAGGCAAAACCTAAGGAATTTAGGGGGGATTCAAGATCAAGGAAAGTGTTCCAAGTGGCTCACGACAAAGCTACAAGACAAATGAGAGTGAGTTCAACAGACCAGCATTTTTATCACTATGTGACAGGTTGCACTAAGGCACTCTAGATACTTGGACGAGATTCAAGTGATTCACTTGGGCCTTGTGACAGAACATGGTCTCATTTTCTGCAATGGCTTACATAGATGACCAGCCTCAAGGTTCCTCACATGCTTTCTATATGGAGGAGGATCCAGCACAGTGCATTACTTCATATGCCCCCATACCACATCAATGTCTTCACTATCTCACCACTTCCTCTAGGGATCGACCATACTAACTCTCCTTCCTCATCTAATGATATCATACTAACTCTATGTCCACATCTAATACTATCATGTGTACCCACTAGTACTTGGGCCACACGATATATCTAGACAGCCAAGGATGCCCTAGGTCTCAAAAGTCTGGGCACATTTGGGTGCAACTTGCATTGTCCTGAGCATGGGCTAGGCTAGTGGTGGCCTTGAGCCATCAAGCAATTAGTTAGTCCCCTGTTACCCACTTGGAGTTTTCAGATGATTCAAAGTTAAGTCACACTACAGTTTGAATGGAGACCAGAGCCCAGAGTTTCTCAAGTGCTTTAGAACTTCATCTTATTTGTACATTGCTTGTGATACCAGGGTCATGAGTGAGTCTGAACAAGTGAGTCTGTAAATAGACAGTCCCTTGTCCAATTGGACACAAGTTGTTTAATGAGATTTACCATCCATGCTTCACCTAGGTGCTTTTTCACCTACAGCTAGCACTCAGCCTAGGCCTACCCTGCTCACGTTTTAGCCAGCTTTCATTACCAGTGGGAGGCTTAAGCGGGTGTTGCAAACCCAAGCAGTGCTCAGAGTACTCTCTGTAAGAACTAAACTTTTGAATTTCCAGTTGTGTACTCTCTGTAAGGTACCTTAGGAGACCCAAAGCCCATCTATCTTCCACATGTGACACCTATTCATATTCTTTCATATTTATGACTTGGTGTGGTAAGTGCATTCATATGGCCTTCATAAATATTTGAGCTACCCATATCTTCCTATCAATATCCAAATCTTCACATTTAACTTCTTGTATACATTCTTTCGGTAATCTGCTCCCTGCAAACATTCTTGATAATGTCCCTATATAGCTTCATGGTTACTATGGTCTCTCATCTTGCATTCTTGATGCAGCTTTTCACGTCAGGTTCGTCACATTAGCCCTTCCTAACTTCCAAGCACTTCTGCAGCTGAGAAGTGACTTGTACAAAGAAGCTTGCAAAGTTAATTGACGCTTCAGAGTTCTCCTTCTCTCTATGTTTGTGTTTGTGTTTTTGCATTTTGCATTTTGAGTTTTGCATTTAGAATTTTGAGTTTTGCATTTAGAGTTTTGAGTTTTGCATGTCACTTTCTACGTCTTTGTGTTTCTGTCGTGGTCATACACTCTGTGTTTCCTCAATGCAAACTCTAGCAAATTTTTCACTTAGTATCAAAGCCAGTGCTCTTGTAAAGAGAGTCAGGACTCCATGATGTTTGTAAGTTATTAATTAGGCTTCTCCATCTTTGGAGGCCCTGAGGAGGCACTATGGACTCGACAAGGAAGACGACAGCCCACCTTCACCTTCACCTTCACCTTCACCTTCTTTGTTTTCTCATATTCCCGCTTTCAGTCTCATGACAAAGGAGATTAAAGAGTACTTGCGCGTCATGTATAGTCGAGCTTACATCCCTCCTACTAGCTTTGCTACACCATCCAGACTAGTTGGTGAGGCAAGCCACCTCTCCAATCATGAAGGACATACGACATTTGGGACAACTGGTGACCCATCTTCTTCATCTCAACCAAGCCCAATGTCAAGTTCATAAAACCCCTTTGAGTAGTATGAATCAAAACCCTCTCCTATTTCTCCTTTAGGTATGCAAGATCCAAATGATTTTTTGTATATAGACTTCAATATAGAGGGTCTCAAAGCAAAGATCCTTCATTAGGTATATCAATATCTATTGTTTCATTTGAGCATGTAAGCTACTCTTCCTAAATCCCTCTCATCCCACCCTCTTCTAACCCATATCTCAATTTCCTCTCTTCTTCATTCCAAAACCTTGAATTACACTTCGCTTCCGCATCTAGCACACTGGACGTTGAATCCTCCATCTCCATTCCTGGCACTCTCTCTTTCTCCACACCATCTTCTACCTACCCTCACTTCACTACCCCTTTCCACACCTCAATACATTAGTAGGGGAAATGCCACCCTTTAACACTGTGCCTTCCACATACCCATAAGTGAGCACCTTCTTCTCATCCTCGAACAGCTATGATGGGCACCCCCCTCCCTACCCCCAAACACTCACATTCCCATTTATCATTCAAACGCAAGAATTTCCATCCTCTGCATATCGTGTATCATCACACATTCCTTGGGTCACTTCTATGCAAGGATTTTCATCTTCTACTCCACACGTCCCTATCCCTCCTTCATGGGCTGCTCATGCAATTATCCTCATGCAATTACCATACCCATGCTCACATTTGGATCCACGTTACACACTTCCCGCATGCATATTGGGCACTCTAGGATTAATTCCCAATTATGTTGCGTGTTGGAAATGGAGAAAGAGAGAGAGCGTGAACACAAGACAATGAGCAAGAGGGAGCAGCAATTCCACACTCAAAAGACACAAGTGTTAGAATCATAGAATTAATGTACAATAGACCTTAAGTTAGACCTATCCCTAACTCAACTAGAGTTAATTTAACTCTAGAACTAACTCTAGAATCGGTGACACAACTTATTAATGTAGTTGTATTCACACTACAAACCAACTAGCTAAAACATTAGGCATTGCCCATAAAATTGGTAAATTCTAGCACCGCCCTGTAGTGCCAATGTGGTAGAAGTACATGAAGTTCAATCATCAAAGGGTAGCAAGTTCAAGGACTTTCAAAAAGCTTCAAACTTCTCACGAAAAAGTACTTTGGTAAAAATGTCTGCAACATTCTCCTATGTAGAAATATACATCAAACTGGGCTCTCTTGCATAGCATCTCTCTAGTATAGTGAAAATATACCTCAATGTGTTTCATAGGAGCATGAAACATAGAATTCTATACCACTGCAATAACACTTTGACTATTAGAAGAAATGGGTGTAGGACCCTCCAAAGAAATTTGTAGATCAACCAGCAATCTATGCAACCATACACATTCCATTGTTGCAGTGAAGACTGCCCTACACTTGGCCTCACAAGACAAGATAGCCACAATAGGTTGTTACTTACTTAGCCATAAAATATACGAATGGCCCAGAAACAAACTGTGCCCACCAGTAGATTGTCTAGTGCATCACCAACCCAATCTGAATCATTGTAAGCCTCTAAGTGCAAGTCTCCCCCCTAGAAAATAATAAAGCATGTGACTAAGTACCTTGCAAATATCTAAAGATCTTAACAGCTTGCCAATGTATGGTCCATGGGTTGGTTGCTCATCCAAGATGTTGCATACTGAATGTCAAGATATGGGTGAAAAGGTAAATAAGGTGGCCAACAGCAACCTAGCTATAAATTACAACATCATGCATCTCTTCATCATCATGCACGGATGGCTTTAAGCCTAGCTTCATAGAAGGCACATAGATTTGCAATCTTGCATATTAAACCTATGCAATAGCTTATCCACATACTGTAACTATGACATGATGATACCATGCTGATTTTGGGTGAGCTGAATCCCCAAATAGTAGTATAGACAATTCATATTTGACATAGCAAATGCACGGCCTTAAAATCTACAATTTTCCCTCTGTAGGTCTAGTAAGCAACATGTCATCTACATAAAAAATGATAATCAGGAAGTTCCCCCCTTTATTCTTAATGTATAGAGTAGGAGCATTTGGACTATTTTTGAACCCTTTGCTAGCAAAATAAGCATCATGCACGAGGAGCCTGTTTGAGACCATAAAGGGCTTTAGGCAACTTGCCATGTGTTCTTTTCCTTTAGTTACAAACCCTAGAGGTTATGACACATAAACATCTTCATGCAAATCCCCATTCAAGAATGTTGTTTTAATGTCCAACTAGTATACTTTCCAGCTATAATTTGCAGCCATAGCAATCACATCTCACCATACTCATACGGGATGTAGAAGCAAAAGTTTCCTCGTAATTTGTTCCCTTCTTCTGCACATAGCCTTTTGCTACCAACTGTGCTTTGTACCTATCAATTGTACCATCAGCTTTGTGTTTGAGTTTAAAAACGCATTTTGTGCCAATGGCCCTCTTGCTAGGTGGTAAATCCACAAGATCCTCAAAAGATGACGTACTAGCGAGACAGTTGAAGTGAGCAATGCACAGTGTCGATGCAATGTCCTGCAATGAAAATGTCAGGTAGAGAGCAAAACGTGAGCAAGAGTAGAGAGTGAGAGTCAGAGAGAGAGATGCACGACGTTCTTGGGTACAATTTTGTATGTGTACCTCTTTAGGTTTTAGATAGATATATATGAAAGTACAAATGTGCTAAGGGTGTGTTCACACCCATGCACGTATAAAAGGCACGATGGCCCTTTATTCCCAACAACCTCCCACCTGAAGGCAATGTGCTTGAAGAGGAGAAAAGAGTCAGCTAAGTCTAGATATGTACAAAGCTGAAATACATATACCTATCCAACTCCCATCATCTGTACTGCTCTACTGGAAGACCCTTCATGAGAAGATTTGCAAGATTATCATCTGTATGCACTTTGACAAGCTCAGTGCTCTTGCTGTCAAGTACATCTCTAATGAAGTGATACTTCACATGTATGTGCTTCGTCTTTGCATGAAAGACGAGATTCCGTGCTAGCATGATAGCACTTTGACTATCACAATGGAGAACAGGTAACTTTGTAATGCCAAGCTCTCCCACCAGACGTGAAAGCCATAAAGCCTCCTTGCATGCCTCAGTGGCAACCACAAACTCTGCCTCCATAGTAGACAATGCAACACACTTTTGTAGCCTGGAGATCCAACAGACTGCTCCTCCTGTGAAGGTAAACACATACCTAGAAGTGGACTTTATGCAATTCGCATGACCAGCATAGTTTGCATCTGTAAAGCCAACAACAAATGCCTTCTACTTTCCAAAGCAGATGCACAAATCCTTTGTGCCTTTGAGGTATCTCATAATACCTTTCACTACTTCCCAATGCTTTTTACCAGGGTTTTCCATGTATCTACTAACCACTCCCACTGCAAAGGCAATATCAAAACGTATAGCAACCATAGCATACATCAAATTGCCAACAGCTGAAGCATATGGTATCTTGGCCATTTCATTCTTCTCATCATCAGATGTAGAGTTGTCCTCTGCACTGAGTTTCACATATGGAGACAATGGAACCCCAATTGTTTTCCTCCCCTCCATATTAAAACATTGCAAAACCTTGGAGATATACTCTTGCTAAGATAGATAGAGTAATCCTTTTGACCTATCTCTGAATATTCGCATGCCAAGAACGTGATTTGTATCACCAAGATCCTTCATGTCAAAGCTGCCATGAAGACTTTGCTTCAGTGAGTCCAAGGCATGAGTATCCATGCCAACAATCAGCATGTTATCAACATACAGAACCAAGATAATCAGGCTGTCATCTGCTGCCTTCTTGATGTACAAGCAGTGATCCACTTCACTTCTATGAAAACCTTGAGACTACATAAATGTATCAAACTTATTATACAATTCTCTTGGTGCTTGTTTCAGCCCATACAAACTCCTTTTGAGTTTACATACCATCTTCTCTTTCCCTTTTGCCACAAACCCTTCAGGCCGTTGCATATATGTCTTCATGCAAATCACCATGTAAGAATGCAGTCCTTACATCCATCTGTATGAGCTCCATATCTTCAGCTGCAACCAAGCCCAAAATGGTTCTCAATGTAGTCATCTTGACTACACGAGAGAATATCTCATCACAGTCAACTCCATGTTCTTGCTTGTACCCCTTCGCAACCAATCTTGCTTTGTACTTTGGCGAGGAACCAGAAGTGACCTTCATCTTGTAAACCCATTTGCATGGAAGGGTTTTCTGCCCTTTAGGCAACTGCACCAAGTCCCAAGTACCATTTTTCTCAAGAGATTCCATCTCTAACAACATGGCTTTATACCATTTCTTGCTGTCCTATTTGTCCATTGCTTCTGAAGCAAGACGGTTCACCACAGTCTATCAACATGCCATAATCAGTCACATTGTTTGCATCAAGAACGAATCTATCAGGTTGTTTAGTAGCCCTAGACGATCTCCTAACCCAATTATCATTGTTTGTTGGCTATTGAACCTGCAAATTTCCATGTTCAGCTTGCTGTCCTGGCATTTCAGCCTCTAAATCAGCATTAACAGCTTGCTGTCTTGGCTGTTCCTGCACATCCAATGGCTCATCATTATGGGCAATGGCTAGCTGATCTTTTCCAGCATTATTTTCTGCATTTGCAGGTTCATTTACAGCAGGTATTTGCTGTTGTACAGCGGGCATATTTTGCTGTCCAAAAGGTATTTCTTCCCGGAATACAACCCTACGAACCTCCTCAATCTTTTTGGGCTGTTTATACATGCGATCTTCCCAGAAGATAACATCATTGCTACGTACTATTTTCCTTTTCTCGGGATCCCATAATCTATACCCCATTTCACCCGAGTCACCATATCCTAGGAAAATGCATTTACAGGCCTTTAGCTTAAGTTTGTTGCATTCTTCTTTACAAATGTGCACAAAAGCCTCGCAGCCAAACACTTTCAAATAAGCATATAAAGGTGGCTTGCCTGACCATGCTTCCTGAGGGATTTTCCCTCCCCCCCCCAAAGACCAGTTCAGTGACCGATTAATCAAGTGAACAGCTGTCATAACAACCTCTACTCAAAAGCCAAGGGGTAATACACCAGCATAGTACGGATTTTATCCTGTATGGTCCGATTCATACGCTTTGCAACTCCATTTTGGGGTGGATTATGAGGGGCAATGAGCTCCCTCTTTATCCCTTTGCTATCACAAAATGCCTGAAAGGCCTTAGACACATATTCCCCACCATTGTCAAAGCGAAGATACTTAAGTGTCTTATCAATTTGATTTTCAACCAATGCCAAGAATTTTTAAAACTTGTCAAGCAGTTCGTCCTTGCTACGAATAGGGTAAACCTATACCTTCCGTATAGTATCATCGACAAAGGTGACAAAGTATTTCTTTTTTCCTAAAGATAACCCTAGCATTTGACATACATTGAAACGTACTAACTCTAAAGGAGAAGATTTCAACGAAAGAGACTTCTTATGAGACGTCTGTGCACTTGGCTGCTCGGTACGGCAACAACATGGTCACGCACACTAGATACATGGAGAGGATACAAGGTATCACTTTTACAATCTCTGACAATCACTCTAGATCCCTTACAGATCTTCCATTTCCCATCACCAAAGGTGGTATGAAATCCATCGTCATCTAGGTGCTTTGTGCTAATCAAGCTCTTCTTGAGCTAAGGTACATGCCGTACATGCTGAAGTGTGAAGACAGAACCATTCTGAAACTGCAACTGCACACTACCAATACTTGCAATGTCACATGCATAGTTATGCCCAAGATGGACAACACCATGTCGACCCCCTCTATAGTCAGAAACCCACTCACGATAAGGGGTGACATGAAAGAAGCACCTGAATCTAGAATCCAAGTGTGCAAGTCATCATCCCTATCTACAAGTAAAGCATGTGTACTAAAGTGTGAAGAGACAAAGAGTACCTCATTCCCACTGTCACTGTCATGAGTGACTACATTCACCTCTTCAATTTTGACACTACTCTTCTTAGGCCGACTCTCTTTCTTCTCTTCCTTGCTATCATCTGTCTTCTTGCCCTTTCCTTTCTCTTTCTTCCATTTGTAGCAATCACGTTTAAAGTGGCCCTCCTTACCACAATGATGGCATTTAACATCCTTACCACGTGATTTATTGCGTCCCTTGCTATTAGATTTGCCTTTCTGCTGTGATTTGCCCCTAGTATGCAAAGCACCGGAAGACTTATTGGATGCATTGTTTTGCCGATTCATTTCTTCCATGAGTAGAGTACTCTCTACATCAGCATACAAAAGCATCGCATTAGAATTGCTCATAGCAATCCTAAATGTATCCCAACTCTCTCACAAAGTGCAAAGCAAGAACGTAGCCTTAAATTCTTCATCAATCAAGAACTTCAAGGCAACCAGCTAGCTGAAAATGAAGTTAAACTCACTCAAGTGAGTAGACATTGTTGTACCCTCTTTCATACGCAAATCCATAAGCTTTTTTCGGCCAGTAAACTTTGCTTGCGGCACTCTTCTTGGCATATAATTCTTCCAGTCGAGTCCAAATAGCATAGGAAGAATCCAAACCTTCAATGTTAAACAGCAAGGCATCCGAAATCGATAGCTCCATGGTTGAGCGTGCAAGATCATTTAACTCATCCTAGTCTTCCTATTCCATATTTGTGGGCTTTGCCCCTTTGGTCTCAATCAGCCTTGCCTACTTCTTCTGCAACAGGATATTATAGCATCGTTTTTGCTAGACTGTAAAGTTATGTGCTCCTTCAAGCTTCTTAATGTGCATGAGATGACTGCTGTCACTGCTGCCAGCCATGATTTTCAGCCCAAATGTGACCAAAAATCTCAACAAATACAGGCCCAAACTGTCACACAAGTGACCAAGGTATAAACAAGTACCAACCAGCAATAAATAACCACATAAAAGCAGAAATTTCAGATCTGCACATAAATTTTCAGAAGCACTAAACCTTGTGCTACAACACTCCACAACTGATTACAGCTGTTCCAAGGACAAATACATCACATTACATGAGAAGTCCCAAACTTTAGCTGCAATTTCTGTTGTACATGCACCCACGGGCACAAAATTTGACACACACGGTCAAAATCCCCAAAATTTTGCTCAAAGCATCAACCATACATTTGCACTATCTCTGACATGCATAGAATAGGCCAATTTTGCCAAAATAGAGTAATTTCAGCAAAACCCCCGAATTTTTCCAAGTACTAGATGTCCAAATTGCATGGAATTAAGCCCGCATATATATAAAATGACCAAATGGCACACAAATTTCACCCAAACAGCAACAGTCCCAAATTGCACGGGGTCCAATGTGCATCAAGGTCGAGAAATTGGGTAAATTTCAGCCCAATTCTTGCATGTATATGAAAAGCCCCAAATGTCGGAGGCAAAATGTCGCAAATTCCTGCAATTTCTGAGACAAGTATCATTGTTGTGTCTTGCTCGCATCAAATCTGGACAAATCCCTAAATTCTTTTGGGTCTACTGTGCCGAAATTTCACTAAAATTGAAGAAATTTCACCAAAATGTGAAAAAAACCCCAAAATTTCACATGCAATTGTGCATTGACTTCGCAATTTCTGAGTCGGATTCTCCACTTCTGCATTAAAATCCCCAAATCTGGGAAAAGCCCCAATTTTTTTAGAAGCAAATGTGCATACATTTGTATTTTGTGCTTGTACACGTGAACATTCAATAGGGAAAGGAAAGGAAACCTCCTTTTTTTTTCTTTTAAATTTCAGAAAAAAAAGGAAAACGTTGACCGTCAGGTTCATGACGACCCGCCTGATCACGGCCCTCACGTGTGACCTATCAGATGCCCACTAAAGCCCGTCCCGTTCAGTCGTGCGCCATGGCTCATAGCCCGTTTCGCCTGAGCCTGGTTGCTAAACATAAAGTTGGGTCGCCTGCAACTGTTTCCTACAACCTATGACCTGCCAACTACAGTCAAACCTGCTACCTAGTCTGCGGCCTGTTGCCCTTGCCGTCTCTTCTGCACATATCAAACGCTGACAGCTGATGCCTGAAGTTCCTGCTCGCTTGTCATGAGCTTTGTGAAACATACACAACCTATGTGCCCTGATACCAATTTGAAGTGAGCAATGCGCAATGGCGATGCAATGTCCTGCGATGAAAATATCAGGTAGAGAGCAAAACGTGAGCAAGAGTAGAGAGAGAGAGTCGGAGAGAGAGATGCACGATGTTCTTGGGTACAATTTTGTGTGTGTATCTCTTTAGGTTTTAGATAGATATATATGAAAGTACAAATGTGCTAAGGGTGTGCTCACACCCGTGCACATATAAAAGGCACGATGGCCCTTTAGTCCCAACAACAGTAGGGTTTGCGGGAAGGAACACAGAGTGAACTCGGCAAACATGGAGAAGAGAAGAGAAGAGAAAAGAAACTCTGATGAATGGAATAATGAAGGGAGACGAGAGAATGCTGTAGAGAGAGAAAATTTTGACATTTGTCGCGAAGAACTGATCAAAATCGGTTGCTGCCCTACTGTACCAGCCCCAAGGTACAGCCCCAAACGGATGCACCAATAACAATAGGAGCATCAGAGACCGTGATCTTCAGGAGAAAGTGCATCATCAGCAATTGTCAGCTTTCCAAGGTCAAGAATATGCAATCTCCATCACCAAAATGGTCTCCAATGGCTGGGAATTGGCCCCAAAAGCTAGCAAGAAACAGTCCAACACCTCTTTCCAACAACTCCAAAATGAAAAAACGAGATTTCCCTCTCCCTTCAGCCCTATTTAGCCTTTCCCCCACTTGCATGGGAAAGTTTTGCCAAGTGGCAGCTTTCTTAATCCATTTTCAGCAATTTCCAGGCATTTAATTAATTTTCAGAATTAATTAATTCTGAAAATTAATTCAGCTCTTAATCCATGCCCAAAAAATTGACCTTGCCCATCCAAAAATTAATTGGCTAGGCCATTTGCAACCCAAAGTAGTCCCATGTATTAATTGACCCTTGGACAAGCATTAATCCATTAAGTAATGCCTAGTCCCTAGTATCACCACTGACACTTAATGGCCAATTAATGGTCCTAGGGGCAAATTGACACCAAAATTCACCTAGAATCTAATAAGTGTAACTTGTTACAACTTTTGCCTTTGGCACCCATCTTTTTCATAGGATCCTTCCGCCTTCAACTGTGAAAAAGTAGCTTGCACCTCACGTGCAACACATGTGCATTTTTAATTGCACATTTGATTAATCCTTTAATCAAATGTCAATTAAACATAAGCAAAGCATCAAATTTTCACGTCCTCGTAACAGACCACCCCCTTGAAATCCTTGTAATTGTCTTCGATTGCACTGTAATGTGTCAAAGCAAACAATATTGCACTAGAATTTTTCACAAGGCATCATAGTCAACACAACATTGGCCACTGCTGGCTAACTATCTCTTATGCCCACCATTTGCTGAAAATTTCAAGCCAACATAAACATAGCATAAAACTCAACAATAGACCAGAACTATTGCCAGAAACTCATCGGATGCATCCCAAACTCTTGTTTCTCAACAGTGCTGACTATACGAGCGCAGTCCATTCCTGGAGGAGTGGAAGTGCTACCTCCCCCTTGAGTATCAGGTGGTACTCTAGACCCTTGTCCTGCTGAACCTGAAAGAGTCCGATCCAAAGTCGACTCTAACTGAAAGGCATCAAGGTAAAGCTGCAACAACTGAGGATGGTCTGCCAAGTCATCCACTTCCATCCATTTAGCATCCATTGGTGAACAGTTGTGAAACTTCACCCAATAGCTTATGGAAGCTTTACCTTTGACCTTTTCTCTTTATGTGCCAAAATCTGCTCAGATACCAATATCTCATTCAGCTTCTCTACATTGGACTGAATTTCAGCAAATATATCCTTAGGCACATTAGCATAAAAAGGCCTCAACAAGCTCACATGAAAGGCATAGTGTATCTGCTAGTGTAGAGGCAATTTCCATGATAGCCAGCATTAAACGGAGCATTTGCATGACCAGCACTTATTCCTTGAGCCCCAAAAGCACAACGGGGTACCGATGCTTGCCCATATGCGTGATTTTGTACACCAGGCATCATACCGATGCCGCCATACATCGGATTATGCATTCCATGAACCATACCCGAGTACATTGGGTTATGCAAGCCATGCATTGGTTGCTGAAAGTTATGGGGAGGTGTGCCATACATTTCCACATTCGGTCGCTCACCCACCATAGCATGAAAAATTGTGCTACCACCAAAGTAAGCTGGCTGCCCCAAATTCTCATGCAAACCTTGCTATCCAAAAACCATAGGATTAGCATTTACATCATGAACTTGCATTTGCATTTCTTGCCCAACTGGCACCAACTGCTTTTCACCATGAGCATCTTTAGGAGCATCTTGAGAAGGCTTTGGCTTGTTCTTCTGTGCATCTTGCTGTCCCGAAGTTCTAGAAGAGGATTTTCTCTTCTTGCCCTTGTTGTCCTTCATAGGAGTGTTCAAAAAACCGAGTAAACTGAGGATCTTTTGCCAATTCAGCAAAGATATTGGCTGCTGCCCTCATTCGATTCTTGAACGCATCATCGAATTCCATTTCCCCTTGTTGATCATCATCCTCTTTTTGCATTGAGGGTCCAACATCTTGGCCTTCAACATGTTGTCCGTGATTCGTGCCTTGTCCAAGATCAGGCATTGCATTTCCTTCTTCCCCATGTGAATGTACATCATGAGAGGCATTATTACTGCTTGATTGCATCCCACTGTATAAAGACATCTTGCTGTAATTTCTCAGCTGAGCACAAAGATCATCACTAGCACAAAGCTTTGGCTTGCAATCATGTGCCGCAGGCCCACCAAATCAAGAGATTTGATGTGTCCCGGCAACGGAACCTTGAAACCAGCCTTCCTTCTTGGAATGGTTGGTGATAACCTGCTTTAAGAGTTAATTACAGCAATAAATAAATGCACATAAAATGAAATACACACTTTACCATAACATTCTTGGATAATAGACACCCTGTTGCCCCAAAATTGGCGCCCCTTGCGGTATTTCTTTAGCTTTCATTCAATTGGAAGGAGTACAACTTGAGATTCTTCAATCTCCTCCTGCTAACCAATTGCTTTTGCTGTCATAAATGACCAGCAAGCCTTTTGGGTCATTTGCCCCTTGATTCACCCAAGACTTCTTCTCCTTGACCCTTGGCTGGCCAAATGCTGCCCCAAATCGATTCGGGATGGGCTGGCTCCTGAAATCCCTTGATAATCTTCAATTATCAGCTGCTGATTTCAGTCCCTTGAGCCTTCAATCTCTGGCACGGATCCCAAGGTGGCTGCTAAACCCTAATTTCTGCTGTAAATTAGGGTTTACTACAGAAATTACAGATCAGCCCACCAAAAATGGCTGAGATCTCCTCCGAATGGTTGAGAATTGCTAAGAATGGCTGAGCATAGGCTGAAGGAGATGAGAGAATGCTGTAGAGAGAGAAAATTTTGACATTTGTCGCGAAGAACTGATCAAAATCAGTTGCTGCCCTGTTGTACCAGCCCCAAACGGATGCACCAATAACAATAGGAGAATCAGAGACTGTGATCTTCAGGAGAAAGTGCATCAGCAGCAATTGTCAACTTCCCAAGGTCAAGAATATGCAATCTCCATCACCAAAATGGTCTCCAATGGCTGGAAATTGGCCCCAAAAGCTGGCAACAAACAGTCCAACACCTCTTTCCAACAGCTCCAAAATGAAAAAAACGAGATTTCCCTCTCCCTTCAGCCCTATTTAGCCTTTCCCCCACTTGCATGGGAAAGTTTTGCCAAGTGGCAGCTTTCTTAATCCATTTTCAGCAATTTCCAGGCATTTAATAAATTTTCAGAATTAATTAATTCTGAAAATTAATTCAGCTCTTAATCCATGCCAAGAAAATTGACCTTGCCCATCCAAAAATTAATTGGCTAGGCCATTTGCAACCCAAAGTAGTCCCATGTATTAATTGACCCTTGGACAAGCATTAAACCATTAATTAATGCCTAGTCCCTAATGTCACCACTGACTCTTAATGGCCAATTAATGGTCCTAGGGGCAAACTGACACCAAAATTCACCTAGAATCTAATAAGTGTAACTTGTTACAACTTTTGCCTTTAACACCCATCTTTTTCACAGGGTCCTTCGGCCTTCAACTGTGAAAAAGTAGCTTGCACCTCACATATGCAACACATGTGCATCTTTTAATTGCACATTTGATTAATCCTTTAATCAAATGTCAATTAAACATAAGCAAAGCATCATGTCCTCGTGACAGGCTCCCGAGACAGTTCCTTTGTAGCCAGAGTCTTTTGATGGAGATTCTTCTTCTCATTTCGAGTCTTCACTTCCATCGGCCACCCCCGAGGAGCTTTCATTGGTGGATGTTCTTCAGTCTTCAGCAAATGGAGAGCGACGATGAGAGGTTCGTCCTCCTCCTCGTTGGACCCGTGACACACTCCGAGATTCAAGGATCGAGGGGGTCCCTGAGGAGTGGGAACCACAGGATGGACCCCGGAGGTCATAGAGGAACCAAACACATTCTTCGGAGCTTGTTTGCTCCAACTATTGTTTGCTGACCTGTGTTATGCAGGATCGTGAGCCCACTTCAGTGAAGGAGGCTTTGCAGTTTGATCATTGGCGAAAGGCCATGGAAGCCGAGTTGGAGGTTATTGAGAAATGGCACTTGGTCTCTTGTGCCTCGTCCCTCTCACAAAAAGGTGATTGGTGTCAAGTGGGTCTTCAAGTCCAAGTATCTTAGCGATGGTTCTTTGGACAAGCACAAGGCTCGCCTTGTTGCTAAAGATTTTGTTCAACGCCCAGGCATTGATTTCCATGATACTTTTGCCCCCACTGCTCGTATGGCGACTATTCAAGTTGTTCTTGCCTTGGCTGGCTATAGGAGATGGCCTGTCTATCAGCTAGATGTGAAGTTGGCCTTTCTGAATGGTGACTTGCAGAAGGAGATCTATGTTGTGCAGCTTCCTGGCTTTGGATCCTCGGATGGGAAAGTTTACAGGTTGAAGAAGGCCTTGTATGGCCTCAAGCAGGCTCCGCGTGCATGGAACGAGAAGATTGACTCGTTTCTTCAGTCAAAGTTGGAATATCCGCGCTCCAAGGCTAATCCGCAACATTATGTGCACACTTCCAAGGTTAGTCGTGTATTGTTTGTGTTATATGTTGATGATTTGATTCTGATAGGGGATCATGCACAAAAGGTCCAAGAGACCAAGACAGCTTTACATCAGGCATTCGAGATGACGGATTTGGGGCTTCTTCATTTCTTCTTGGGTCACAAGATTTATCAATCTCAGAGGGGGATTTTCAACTCTCAACAGAGATACATTCAGGAGCTCTTGGTGACTTTTGAGATGGAGACTTGTCGGCCCATTACTACTCCTATGGATCCAAATTGGAAGGCCACTTCCCACTCAGATTCTCCCGTGGTAGATGCTTCACGCTACCGTCAGTTGATTGGATCCTTAATTTGGCTTCTCAACACTCGTGTTAATCTTTATTTTGCTATGGATCCTTTGGCAGGGTTCATGACTGAACCCAAACAGGTGCATTGGCAGGCTACCCTGAGGATTCTTCCGTATTTGAGGGGGGTTTCTAACTTAGGGATTTCTTATCCCGCAGGTACAGATGCTTCCGATCTGGTTCTTGCAAGTTGGAGTGACTCGGATTGGACTGGCGATGTGGACCACCGACGGTCTACTACAAGCTACTATTTTACCTTGGGTATAGGTGTTATCTCTTGGAGTAGCAAGAAGCAACCCACAGTAGCCCTTTCTTCTACTGAGACGAAGTATCAGGCTGTGTCTTCCACCACATGTGAGGTTGTGTAGCTTCGAAGATTGTTGGAGAAGCTTTGTTGCCCCAAACTCGTCCTACTCTTCTATGGTGCGACAATGAGAGTTGCATTGCCTTGGTGCGGAATCCCGTATTCCATGCCCGGGCAAAGCACATTGAGATCCAGTATCACTTCATTCGAGGAGAAGCTTCTGGATGGGACCATTGATCTGGAGTATTGCAAGACGGAGGATAATCTTGCACATTTGTTTATGAAGGCGCTTCCCCAGGCTCTTCTTCGGCAGCATTTCAAATCCCTCAGTCATTTGACACGTCCAGGATCTGAGAGGGGGTGTTAGACAGTCATTTCTTGGATAGTTGGTGGACAGCGGAGTATGGTAGTGCCACGTCAGCAGCCACATCAGTAGACTGCGCAGGCGCCACGTGGCAGCCTGTAGTCGGACAGTTTTACTGCACAGTCGGTTAGTTTACTGCAATCAGCTAAATGCAGCCGACCTGGTGCACTTATTTCCTATTTTTGTGGCTCTTTATAGCCGGTTTGTGGCACACTCCAACATTCATTCATTTTCAGATTCCGATCTTGAGATCTGTTGGCTGAGACAGACTGTGCTCGGGCTGACGCAGATTGAGGTCATCAAGTCGGAGACATACGCAGATATTTCCTCTGCCCCCTTGTATATTTCTGCACTCTTATACAACATACTACACTACAGATTTTCTGCGTTTACACATCTCCTTTTCTCTCTCTCTTCTCTCTGTGTTCACTCTCTCTCTGTCTTTGTCCTACGCTTCCGCATTGCTGCACTCTGGCAAAGTCTCACCAATTTTTTTTTGTTTTTCCCAAATTTTGCTTCTAAATCTGACTCTCATAGCAAATCAATGCTGGTGTACCACCTATTATCTGCCTTGGGATGCGTGTCGTGCAAAAGCCCCAAATTTATTCTCAAAGTTTCAAAGATATTGAAGAAATTCATACCTTATAGTCTGGATTTCTACAAAACTGTCACCTCAGGATGTACACCAACAATAACCAGCAACTACAATCTGCCTCATGATGTGTGCCAAAGCCAAAAAACTGAAAAACCCCAAATTTCTTGCACCAATGTCAAAGAAATTGTGCAATGTTGGCAATTTCAGTGGAGATTCACACATGGGAACTCAAATCAAGCAAAAGCCCCAACTTTTCTCAAAGAAATTTCCAAAAATTTTAGAAATTGGGAAAGTCGACCAAAAATCCCCAAATTTCTTGGCATTAAGTGTGGGAAATTGTAAAAATTTTAAAATTAGATATGAGACGAGCAAGACGGATGAGAAATTGTAGTAATTTTTCAAAATCCCCAAATTTGGAGAATTAGGGTTTCTATGTTTTTTCTCATATCTGCAGAAAATGGAGGACAGTGCTGAGAAAATGGCGAGCAAGGCTAAGAAAACAGAGAGCAAGGCTAAGAATAATATGAGGAGGGCTGAGAGAGGCTGTGTGTGCAAAGTTACCTGCAAGACTGCGTAGGGGACTGCGTGCAAGTTGAAAGCGGTAGCAACACCTCCTCCAAAACAGCAACTTCTCCCTCCAAAACAACAGCTCCTTTTCCCTTGTCGATTGAGTGGAATCCACATGGGTGACACCAACTAAGCAGTGGAGAGACAAAACCCATGTATCTAGCTCCAATACCAAATGTTGGAAATGGAGAAAGAGAATATGTATGCGAACACAAGACAATGAGCAAGAGTGGATAGCAGTTCCACACTCAAAAGATGAAAGTGCTACAATGTTAGAATGAAAGTACAATAGGACTTAAGTGAGATCTATCCCTAACTCAACTAGAGTTAATTAAGTCTAGAACTAACTTTAGAAGTGGTGACACAACTTATTGATGTAGTTGTTTTCACACTAAAAACCAATTAACTAAAACATTGGGCATTGTGTCAGAAGTGGATGCAGCAATGGAAGCGTATACGAAAGCTAAAATAGACTGTTGAATACAAGACAGAGAAAAAAAGAAAACTGCAAAAGAAGAGAAGTCAATGTGCTCGGCAAAAGGAATCCATATACCAAACACAAGATAGTCGCATATAAGGGTGAGTCACTGACTGCTTGGGCACTAGCATCAACTCCTCTCTCCAATAAGAAGTCCACCTAGTGAATGATGATGATGTATGAGAAGAAGGGACCCCACTATAAATAGGCACAAAATAGGACATAAATAGCAGATGGGCGGCCAGCATAAAATGCCACAAATAAATCACAACAATAATGCCTAAAATAAAAATAATGTGTCTATCCTTAATAGGCATGCACAAACTCACACATGAGCTCACAATCCTACTAACACCCTCTCTCAAATCATGGGTGATCTGATACAATACAATGATACAAGGAGAATAACTCTCATCACAATCCATACAACACAAAACCACTAGAGTAGAACCATGGATACCCAAGCAGTGGATAATCAAGCCACTACCAAGAGGCCTCGCAAAGAACCTAATGTTAATGTCGATCAGACCAGTTCCTAAAAATAGAGAAGAACCATAGCATGTCTCTATGTGCGTCAATGTCTCACAATAGCATACAAGACATCCTGTCAAAAATGCCTCTTGAACATGTGTCCCCTCATGAACTCAAACTAGAAGCCAAGCCTACTCTTTGTCAAACACCAGCCCATCATGGACCTAGATGTTAATCCCAACTCCAGGATTTGCATCTGCCAAGCCCGCTCTCTGTCAAGCACCTACCCATCATGAACCTAGATGTCAATCCCACCTCCAGGATTAGCACCTGGTAGACTTTGATCAATGCATTAGGAACATTCCTCAACAAAAGAGATTGCAGAATCTCAGCTTGTACCCAATCCATTAGTCAATAAACTTAAAGAAATACCGAAAGGGGCGCTAGTTTTGGGGCCAACAAGGTGTCTACTATCCAAGATTATGAATGTAAAGTGTGTATTCCAGTTTATGTTTATTTACTGATTGCTGTAATTAAGTGCTTGATCAAGAATTACCACCCTATCCAAGAAGAAAAGCTGGTTTCAAAAGGTAGCATTATTTATTCACCCTTAGATTCTGCACACATGACTAGCAACTTTGCAAGAAGAACAAAACCTCCATATGGAACTGGGACTGGAACTAGCCATCCTATTGGACAAGCTGACGTAAATCACAAACATTCATACTCTTTCCCTCCTTCCACTCTGGTGTCAGATACACAAGTTTTTAATATTGTTTCCACTTTTGATGTTTCTACTTTCATGCAAGATATTAATAATATTCAAAAAGGTACTCTTCACTCAATTCATAGCAATCTGTGTCTTGAAGAGGACAAACACCTTTATGTAAACACAAGAAGAGGTGCATATGAAAAAAACTCAAATTTGCCTTCTTCAACTTTTGTTTCTCAAAGTCAAAATGAAGTTGTTGCATTATCATCATCATCATTTCAATTTCAAAATTATTATTTTCCATTCACATCTAATTTTCAATTTTGCAAAAATAAGTTTCCATTTACTTCTATCTCATGCATCATCAAGATAACCATGATTGTAAAAGGACACTTGGAAAAGTAAACAATTTTACTATGAGGGCACTCTCCAAGTGGCACCGTTGTATAGCATTTTGCATAAACATGATCACACTTGAATTGCCTCTTGGATAAATCTAGTGCATCAACATTCTATTCTTATAAAAATGCATCTATGCACATTTATCCCTTTTCAATCTTTGAGTGGTTGACTCTAGATCCACCATATTCACAAGATTGCACATAGCAGTCTCCAAGAGCAAACTCTCTCGCTTGCTTAGCTTGCCTAGCTTACTTTCCACACTTCTTTTTTGCATCTCCACATCACACGCTTAGCCTATTTTCTGTGTCATCAACATCCAATAGCGGTAGGGATAGTCTTGTTTGTTTTATGAAGATCTTGGAATTTCAAGCACTATTACTCAAAGGGCCGAAAACTTACGGAAAACCCTCACTTAATGCTAAATCTTTTGAAAAACAAAACAAAAGCCCTTAAATAAAAAAGGGAAAAAAAATATACTCTGTTGTGTTTCCATCCACCTTTTATTCGACTTAGTATGCCATTCGACAACCAACGAGCACCCTTTGTCCAATGCTCCGTCCTCTCCAGGGTAAATACTTGGGCTCCCTTGGTAAGATAACCATCGCCTCTGTAGTCTTGGTGGGTCATTGGACAGCTGATGAGAACACTTTGCCCAATGCCTACTTTGTGGTGGGATGCCTTAGGGAAAACAAAAGCAGCAGGGCTTGGGCTTATTTGCAATCCCTTTCTAATTCCAGTCATAGTTGCCAAGGGTTTCTGAAACGAGAGGTATGAAACAAGTTTCGTAGGTTTCATATGACTTTCCTAAAATGTTAGAAACAGGTTTTGTTCGAGGTATAAAAAGTATGAAAGTTTTATATACATATACTATATGACTCATGTAATGTAGAAAACACAGATTGACATTATTCATTATTCTATACAATGCAAATGAATATTCAACACAGCATCAATATTTGCATGCATCATGGTCCATTATCCATGCCAAACATCAACTTTAGCTGTAAAGGGAGCCATCAATATATGCAATCATCATGGATAACAACTCAAAATAAAACTTTGGCAATTAATGCCAATATCCATGTCAATGTATTAAATAAATCCATGATAAACGATGATTACAAAAGTCCCAAGACATTTAGGGTGTGGCATTTGTGAAAGTTTAAAATAGGTGTTTCATACATTTATGAAACGCCTAGGTATGAAACAAGTTTCCTAACCTTATGAAATGAGTTTCTTGGTGTAACCAGCCTTCCTTCCGTGGATGGGTGGTAAATCCCTGATTACAACTTAATTACAGCAGCAAACAATTAGTGCAAATTTGAAAACACAAATTTACCTACTGATCTTGGAGAATGCACACTTAATTGACCTCAAAATTGGCGCCCCTTTCGGTAATTCTTTAGCTTTATTGAAGAAGAAGTTGATTTACAATGGGATTCTCCGAGCAATCAATTGGCCTTCACCCGCTTTGATGGAGATGGAAAATGCCCCAAATTCAATTATTTGCTGGTCCCTCCACTTGAATAGGCTAAAAAATAGCTTCAGCCTTGTTGAATCCAAGTCTTAGAGCTTCCAATTTCTAGCGCGCTTCCCGAGGCTGCTAAACCCTAATTTCTACTACAGATTAGGGTTTACAGCAGAGAAATCTAAAACTTCTCAGCCTCCAAGGGTCCAAATGCTGAGATCTTCGGAACAAAGCTATGAAATGGCTGGGAGATGAGAGGGAAAGTTGTAGAGAGAGGAAATTCAAAGTTTTGTCGCGAAGAATGACTGAAAATCAGTCAAATGCAGCTGTTGCCCTGCCACAACAGCTTATGGATGCAAAGAACTGAAGAAAATCAGTCATTTACTGCTGCTGCCCTGTCTCAACAGCCTGTAGATGCTGTCTCCTGCTGGTGATTGGTCTTCTCCTACCCTTGGCAGTCTCAGAAGGTCCTCCAATGGGTGCAAATCAGACCAGCAACCTCTCCTCCAATAGCTGAATTTATAAAAATGCCTCTCTCCAGCCTCTAAAGACGTTTTTCAGTCTTGCATGGGCATTTTTGACAAGTGGCAACCTTCCCAAATGGTTTTTCCAACATTTTTCATAATTAAATATTACTTTTCAGCCTTTAAATACTGAAAATTAATCTAATAATTATTTTGGTGCCCTGAAAAATAATCTGACTCGCCAATAATTAAATTGGCTAGACAACTTCCATTCCGAAGTGTCACTACACCATCTTTGACTATCAAATTGGTGTTAGGGACCATTAAACGCCACTTCTCTAGTGTCACCAACTGACACTTATGGCCAAATGGATAACCTAGCCAACAACTGGCACCAGATACCACCAAGTACTTGTGCGGCATAACTTATAGCAACTTTTTCCTTTGACATCCTGTGATTTCTTTGGGTCCCAGACTCGTAAATTTACTTTAACCCCAATTGCACCTCACATGTGCAACATTTACTTAATCATGTGATTAAAAATTAATCCACATGTTAAGTGAGGTTTCCAAAAATACATGTCTTCATGACACTTGGTAACTATGATTCCACTTTTGGACCTGAGAGGGGGTGTTGAGCCAAATAATCATTAGCCTTTAATTAAACAACCCCAAACCTCAAGTTAATTAATGAATTTAAACCATTTATTTTAAACAAATGCAATTTTAGACAGTTTGAGTGTCCCACATGTAAGTCCTAATTTGAGAGGCCCCAAACTTTCTATAAATAGACAAGCAGCTTTCCCACTCAACCCGATCTCATTTTTGCAGTTTGCAAGTGCTAGAGCTTTGCTACCCGCACCCCATTCGTGGAGAACGTCTTAGCCAAAGCTGCCCCACATTGTCTACCACCTACTGACACCTATTCTCAGTCATCTTCTTGCTGATCTCTCCCCCTACAACCTATCGCCAACTAATCCCTGAGATCTACACCCTATGTTTGCTGCCTGACAAACCTTCAATGGCTGTGTTTGCTAATCTAGAGGTTGCATTTGCACCAAGAGACCCTCTACAGGCTGCGTTTGGGCACTAGTTGCTACCTAACACGTCATCGCCCTCTACTAGCTGCATTATTCCTCTATAGTTGCTGCCCAACTCCAGACTTGTGTTTTCAGCTTTTCTCTCTCCTCTGCCTATCGGATACAAATCCAACATCCACACTACTACATTTGTTGCTGCCAAATGTTTTCAGAGGCCGCCTTGCTATCTTTCGGGGATCTGTCAAAGTACAACACTCTCTCTAGCTCATTATCTCTACCTCGGTCCTTGAGACAGGTTCAGCTTTTCTCTCTCCTCTGCCTGTCGATACAAATCCAACATCCACACTACTACATTTGTTGCTGCCAAATGTTTTCAGAGGCCGCCTTGCTATCTTTCGGGGATCTGTCAGAGTACAACACTCTCTCTAGCTCATTATCTCTACCTCGGTCCTTGAGACAGGAGAATGCCAAGGTTCAGTATTCATTCACTGCATAGTGTGTTTGTTGCAAGAGCATTGTATTATTTAGATTCATTCATTTCACATTATTCACTGTGTTCATTGTCTCCTAGTTACCCTAACCCTAGGGAGGAGGGATGGTAAGTTGTAACAAACTCCCAAAGATCGAAGATGTGTAAACTCAAGCCCCTACTCTCCTTATTCACCCTCAGCACTCACACTCCAATTGCCACAACCAAGAATGTCATTGACAACAAGACTCATTTTGAAGGGTTGCACGTTACAACTTGGTTGAACCTAGCACAACAGCAACACACTGAATCCTCTTTCAATGGCTTCCCCACTCCCTCAAATCCTTCACAGTTCGAGCTTGGCCAGTTCAGCAATTGAACCATCATCTTAGAGATGCAACATTTTCGTGAGGAGTCTAATGCTCACATGGCCTTGCACCTGGACAAAAACATCCTTGCCTAACCAATTGTCAAGAGATGGATCATTGTAGGGTTTGATTGACTCTCACAAGCTCAAGTAGCTTTCCAAAATTTGTCTCTTCTCGTCGGTGGAAACGACTCTTGGTTTTTAATTCTATAGTTGTAAATGGAAGAGTCAAGGCTCACTGAGGTCTTCTTGCCTCCTCTCATAGCCTTTCCTCTTAATTCAGAACCTCAAGGCTCCAACATTTTCTACCTTTCAATTGGCATACCTACAGCTCCACGGGGAAGTGCATGAGCTCACAACACAGCGGTACATTGATGAAGCGCAACAAGCTTTTAAAGCTTCAAATCTCCTCCACCTTTTCAAGCAGTTATTATGGTGTCTCAATGCACATTTGGCCATGCGAGAGACCATGAGTTACCCCAATTAGGCAATTGCCTACTTTGCAACTTTCCTTCACAAAATTCTATCAAAGCAACTATCCCTAGCTATGGTTCTCCACAGGGCCCATATTTGCATCTAAACACATCTTCAAATGACACTTTTGCACCCATTTTGTGTGTCTTGACCACATCTCCATGCAGCACTTTCATAGGCATCTACAACTTTTAACTAGCCCGAGATTATGTGATGCAAATTGATCTAGACAAGAGGAGAGCCTAATGATACTAGACAACTAATATATAAGTTTCAACACTAAAGATCTCTATATTATTTCAACAACAAAACCAAGCAAAGATTTTTGTGATATCTAAGCACTTTGTCCATCCTTTAGCATGAAATAGTCACTCAAGCATCCACATACACATCATGTAAATGAGAGATCTGAGACAAGCTTTTTAAGCTTAAGTCTATAACCCTTCGACCCTTTCTCCTCTTATTATGGTGCATATTTTGCCTTCAATATGTTGGTCTATCGTGAATTTCTTTTAGGCAAGCTTCACTAAGACAAACTATATAGCCCTGATTCTATAAACCTATGCGACCACCTCTCTCCTTATTACAGTGCATATTTGGCCTTGAATATATTGCAAGAGCTTCTTACAATCTGCATGCATAAAAGTTCTTTCTTGCTTCCAGTCTGGTTCTAGTCATAAGACTGAACATGTATAAATGACAACAGTTGCTTTAGAAAGACACACTTATGATGCATATTTGCAGCAATAACAAGTTGCAAAAGATCAGTAACATTGTAGAGAGAGCAGCATTTGAGAGTGATGCAAGGAACATAGAGCAAGGAATATGTGCCTGATGGTTATGGTTTTTAACTGTACACGAAGATTTACAAATAACAGCAAAATAAAAGTGTGAGAAAGCAAGCATAGGTTGAGTATTACTTTCTGTTCAAGCTCCTTTGTAAGTGCATGGACAAGGCTATTGCCGTCAATTATTAGGGCCAATGCTTGACTCCCCTTGTTGCCCAATCCTGCAGGCTCCTGACTTTTCTCGACATCCTCATGCAAGAGACTTGCCAATGAGGCGGCATTTGACATGATGCTTGATACTGGACTTGATTGTACACTTTCAGAAAACCTGTTAACATTGTGCAAAGAAGTGGTAATACTTCTCCTCCTAATTGTTTCAAATGCTCTCCTAAATGCATCACTGCAATCACTTGCTGTGGTGGCGCTAATGATGATTTGCTCCATATCATGTGTTAATAGGCTGCAGGAGAACCCAATGGAAATGGCAGTTTCTTGTTTGTCTCCAGTAAGTACCCAAACCTTCATTCCTGCAGCTCTTAGAGCTGCTATGGTCTCAGGTACGCCATCCTGCAACTTGTCTTCCACACCTGTTGACCCTAGTAGAACAAGGCCATTTTCCACTGACTCTGCTACTCTTCGCAGCAAGACAAGTCTTCTATTGCCAAGTTCTGTGCTTGCTTTCCTGTACCCACTGTCCCACAGCTGAAATTCAGCTGCTGATAAATTCTTTGAGGCAACTACCAATGTGCGGAGCCCTTCTTTAGCATATTCATCAAGGTGTGCCCGCGTGGATGATAAGACCTCCTGATGATGTGTGGCTACTTCAGGTTCTAATCCCTGTTCTGTAATCAAATCCAACACCACTGTATCTGCACCCTTCAGTAAGAGCTTGATGGAACCATCTGGACAACGCACTACAACTGACATTCGCTTACGCACACTGTCAAATTCATGAAGACCTAGCAGCTCATACCTGTAGCCCAAATTAGGTGAGAAAGTTATGAGCAACATTTCATTGCTACAATCTTCTGGCAAACTATCTTCAGAAATGTTACTAAAAGTATCTCCAGCTCAAATTATTCAATCTACTAATCAAAGAATGTGTAACTGAAAAATAATGCATTGACTGCAAAAAAACAAAGTCGTGATAGGCCTTTTAACTGTGACAATGTACCTACCTTTCCAATTTTCCCTGTACTTCAACTGTGACACTTCTTGCTGTTCTCTCAAGCAGAACATAACCATATGAAGCTGCTGCAGAAACAAGAGCTTGTTCATCAGGTGATTCTGCCTGATATTCTAAGCTATAATAATTGTCAGCAGACAGGTGGGGAGTAGAGGCTTCAAAAGACTTGTCCTCTTTGACTTTGATTGGGACAACAGTGTTACAAACCGCTAACACTAGGAAGAATTCTTTCACAGCCTTCTTCTCTGGTGTCTGCTCCATATTTTGTAGCAACTGAAACAGCTTCTTGTCAACTTTCACAAGTTGCTTCAGCCTTCGTAAATTGCTGCCTGGAAAAGTAAACAAGCAAATGAAATAATGTTACAGATACTTCTCTTATCAAAAATTTGCCAACCTACTAAGGCTTAGAAACTATAGCTTAGTGGAAACAACACAGAGGTCTGTATTGTTGATTGAAAGAATGACTGGGTAATTTTGTTCTAAATTTACAAGAAACATAACAAACTAGGCTGCTTATGTGGGAAAACAAAGCAAATGCGATCAGTGTAAGAACCTGTGTTTGCCATTTCCTCGTTGTTCCCAGGGTATGCAGTGGCATCATTGTAATTGATGCCATCTATGCTTGCTGTGTAAAATTCCATCTTATTTTGAGTTAGTGTTCCAGTCTTATCAGAAAAAATGTACTTGATCTGACCAAGGTCCTCATTTATGTTTAAAGCTCTGCATTCAAAGCGGGTGTCTGTGTCACTATAGTATAACTCTGCATCATTACTCATCAATGTAGACTGTCCTAACCGCACAAGCTCCATGGATATATACAAAGAAATAGGTATCATAACTTGAAACATAATGATGAAGCTAAGAAATGCAAAAATAGCCTCCCCGACAGCATTATAGAAATCCACATTTTCTCCGGTTGAAAGATCTAGTTTGTGGTAATAGGCCAAGGAGTCCAGTATATCCTCATGTCTGCCAACCCACAATCCCATCCCCAATCCACCAATTAGACAGATTATAAGCAAAAATATGGCTAGCCACATTGTTGCACTATTCATTTGAGATTCTAATTTGCTCCGTTTAGATTGTGCCCCTGAGCTGTTCATCATTACTTTTGTGTCCTTTCCTGCATACACCACAACCCCAACTACCCATTCTGTATTTTTCACCTCACAGCCACGAAGAATCACATTAGATGGTCCTAATGGAACCGTTACATTTTCCAGCTTCACAAACCCTGAAAACTCATAAATATTTCGAGTAGGTGGTTCACAAACCACTTCTCCAGTTACTGGAGGATTTGTGCCACATTGTTTAGCATGTGTCTCGTGGTAAGCATATCTGGTCTTGAGATTGGACTCTCCATCGAGATTAAGAGTCTGGATGTAAGCTACCCCACCAGAATTGCTGGTTCCCAACAACACCATATCACACGGAACTGGAGTGTTGGCTTTAACCTTCACCAGTTCCCCGACCTGTATTCGTTTCCATTTCTTGGGCCTGAACTCTCCATGGTTATAAACTTCCGCTATCCTGTTGTTTTCAATAATGTCAGATCGGTGTCTTCCCCAATCTTCATAGCCATCTTTTATGGCAGTGACAACTAAAACAAATAACAGCGGAAACAGAGATGCTGTTCTTCCAAACACAGCAAGTTGAGGAATCTGATTCAAGATCACAATGGCCAGAAAGTATATGTAGGCAACTCGGCGAAACTGCTCAAACAAGTTCTTCGGTAGAAAACTAAGCAGTGTATATTTGCTAGTTCTCACTTTATTTCCACCAATGTCATTGGTGCTGTTCATGGTCCTGGATGAATTATTGATGTACACCCTGCGAGACTTAAATTTGGGTTTTTCTTCACTTCCATCCATATCAGATAATAGTCCATCCATGGCTGGTGATGCAGAAACCTGCTGTACATCACAGGATGCTGCTGAAGAGTCCTGTTTCGAAGAAAATCTAGTGTCCCAGGGCTCAAAAAGCTCACAGGAAGGCCGACTTAGTTCAGAACGAAACCGTTCAAAAGTGGGAACGCTCACATCTAGTCGGGAAGATGAGCCTGCTTGTGATCCATGAGACTGTGAGGCATGAACCAATTCTGCGGCTGCAATGACACAGGCATTGCTGATCCTGCTAGGCTCTGGGGCTGGTTCGGACAAGCAGAGAGAAGGAATGTGCTCAGCAAAGGAAACCTCATCACATGATGGAGTACGAACCTTAGAAAGTGGGTGTTCGCCTGCAGCCAACATGTTGTTAATGCAGAGGCAACCAAGACCTCCATTAACGGCAGGTGACGAAGGTGAGCTTGCTTGAGGCAAGCTGCTTACTGAAGGCACTGGGGATGCAAGAAGGTGATGGCCGCTCACCGACATTGCCAACTCAGGCAATCAAAATAGACAGCTGAGGGAAGGGTTTTGACGCGCCGCAGTGTGTGAAAACCTGCAAACGTGACTAGTGGAGCAGGGGACGTAGAGAGACAGTACTGACCAGCCTTCTCCCTCCTCGGTCTTTGGTCTAAAAATTCTGAAAGCCAATCCTTGACAATCAGCTTGCAGTCGCTTTTGTGCCATAGTTAAACTGCATTCTTCATGCCTGGAATCAAACCCTGCTTCTGCCCGATGACAGAATTTGATCAAACCTGCGTTCCAGACTACGGATCAAAGAGGAAACAGGAAAGCGTGTTTGCTGCCGAGAAGATCAAAATGACGAGATCGAGATCTAACAAGCTAAGAGAGAGAAGCTTGAAGCAGCAGCTATGGAGCTCTTTTGCGAAAGCCTACGGCCAGCGATGTATTTGTTTCGCCGACCTGTTGCAGACACGAGATACCTGTAGCTCCAAGAAAAGACAGAAATATGTATCAAGAGCACATTAAAATTCCTGATCTGAGGGCGCGACAGCAAAGACAATGCCAATGTCGGATTGCAAAACCGACGAGGAAAGAGTAAAAATTAGAATGGGAATGAAGGAATGCAGCGTAAAAAGGGAGCTCGAAGAACGATGGCGTCGGCGATCTGCGCAATTAGGAACGTGCAAAGAGAGAGAGAGAGAGAGAGAGAGAAAAAACAAATAGGAAGCCGGTAAACCTCCCCTTCAGGACCTACCGGCCCAGCCAGTCTCCCCCTGTCGTATCCTTTGCACCTTCTTTCCCTCGAGCGAGAAAGCGAGCCAGGAAACCTCGTTCTCACGACCCAGCTAGTCTCTCTCGGTCATACCCTCTAGCTTCTTCTCCCTCCTTAGCTACCTTCTCGATACCAACTCTAACGTGCCCCTGTTATCAATTGTCCAAGCATGTTTTTTGTATCGAAAGATGAATTTAAACAACATCGTTCGGCATTCTCATGGAATGTTACGAGGTTTATTGCTTAGGGTTTATCAAGTTCGTCTCATAACATAATATTTACGGCCGAACCCATTAGGATCGACCTAAAACTTGAGTCTTTAGTGGTCAACATCTCCTAACAGCATTTTAGCATCGGGCCTTGGACATCCTATTTTACGCAGAGATACCCAAGCCGAAGCAAACCTATATTGCACTTGGTTCAAAGAGAATAGGCAACGAGAGGGATGCGCTGCTCAACATTTCTGCTTATGGGACATAATCCCATTCCGGTTCTCTAAACCTACATAAATCGGGGTTCTATCCTAACAATTTCTCAAGGTCAAATGTCCGTAAAACCTTGTGAGAAGCCTCCCAGTTTTCTAGGACCACCCTGCCATAGGATAGACCCATCCGGGGTTCCGCCCACCCTCTTCCTTCAATAAGTATTCTTTAGTTATCTAATTAGGTCCTATCACATTTATGTGTGACATTTAAAATTAGCTTCCTTAATTAAGCTTTTAGGGAATAGGGTTCATTCGCATAACTTATGGTACTAACATGAAGACAATTCAGACAAGTTCCTTGGAAGTAAACTTTATATTAGCATTTTAACTAAGATACAAGTCTTGTCCAAAAAGGACGATTCCTGCAATCCGTGAGGATGAGTCTTGTTTCCTCTAAGTTTTCGCCCTTGCACTAGTAACATGACCTCGAGAATCCATCTTGAGTCACGTAGATCGTTTGAGTAGAACCCGGAGGCAGGGAATTCACAACTAGAGCCCCCCTGGCATCCAAGCGTCCTCCTACGTTCAAACTAATCCACGGAGAGACCTCTCGTGGCGTATTCGGTCTATGTTTCAATCACGATTATTTAGAATCCCCTTGGATAGGGTTAGCGGCCAACTCGGGGTGGTTTGGTGCGCCCTCCATGAATTTAACCCGATTCATTATTGTAAGTTTGGGTCATACAATCCTTTCACAAACGGTATTTCTAAATTTACAAGCATGAACAACAATAAAGGCGAGTGCTTAGGTCATCCGCTAAGGTGGAGTTCCTATTTTTGGATGCCTAGCATTCATCCTTTTAGATTTTCCTTGCCTTGGTATTAACTGCAATGGCCTTTTAAGGGGGAAGGAATTACCCTCGTTCTGACCCTCGTTCTTATACAATAGGAGTGAGCATTTAGTCAATTGGGTTTATATCCAATAATTCATGGATGGTAGTTACTCTAATTTAGTAACCTTTAAACCAGGGTTTCTTGTTTTGAGATCATAAGATCTAAATGGTTCACTCTAGGATCCAAATTGGTCACTTGCTAACTATTTTTCTCCTTAAAACTTTATCGGGTTTCTAAGTTTACCCTAGGGTTTCATTCCCTCAGGATCTCATAACAGAAACTTTTGCTCATTCCTCCCGCCAATCAAAAGTAAACTAAGTCCTTTGCAATCCTTGAGTAGTTGCAAGCATCAAATGTAATGTAGTGAATGGTCGTTCTTTCTTGTCGATGCGACATTCGAGTTTTCTTATATTGACATCGAGTTGTATCATGGCTTAAAATTATACCTCGAAGAGTGTTATTGGGCTTATCGTAGCTAGTCACTAGGATAGAGACCTATGAGCGTATTTACTTAATTCTAAGTCAATCTATGGTTGTAGCATTAATTTGACTTATTTACAATTAAACCCTAGCCTTACTTATCATATAGGGTTTCATTTACCCAAATTGCCTCTTGCAACTAAGTTTAACAACTTACATGTGCATCTTAAATCTATCCTTTAAGATGAATGTCTATCATGAAATCGAAACTATCCATGATGCCATGCACAACTAGATGCAAGTCCTTCCTGAGTTGATGATACAATGTGGAGCTTCTATTCTTGAAAATTTATTCCAATGAATTTATGCAAATTGTAAATTGTGACTCATATTTTTAAGTGAGAGATACGTGAATTTATCATGCCTAATGTACATGCAAGCTAATTATCCTTAATGGTTTATAGGATATAATCGTCCTGCACGGTCTTCTATATTTATATATATTGGCAATCTAAGATGCACTCGCAAAATTTTATACCTAATAATTAGTTTAGTATTGTCTACAACCCATGAATGATTAATCAACTCATAGCATATCATGACCATCATGAACTTAATTCAAACATGTGCATCTACCTTTCCAATTATACTAATTATGCGATGCAAATGTATGATTCCTTTCTATGATAATTACACTCTACCACTCCATTCACAAGACAGGTCATCGTAGTAGTACTTGGTTTTGGAGTGTCGAATTGGCATTTATACCCGATAACCCATTTGTGTTAGCGGTGGCATCTTTGCTTTATCCTCCTTTCCCCATAGTTGTGGCCTTTCCAGTTACTTGGGAGAGTTTGCACTTCGAGGCCATATCGGAGCTTGGAATGCGGGCCTTCTCTTCTCTCGGTGCACTCCTTTGTGCTAGAATTTCCTATGCTCTGCTTTGACTTTCGCAACCTTTTGCCAAATAGAAGGGTAGTCGATAGAGAGATCACAAGAATAGCGAGGGAGGGAGGGTACTTGTATCCTCTTCTCAAGAGAGGGAAGAAATGAATTTTCCTTGAGGCCTCTCTCTCTCTCTCTCTCTCTCTCTCTCTCTCTCTCTCTCTCTCTCTCTCTCTCTCTCTCTCTCTCTCTCTCTCTCTCTCTCTCTCTCTCTCTCTCTCTCTCTCAAATTAACGGCAGGGGGAGAAGAATAGCGTATCCTTTGTGGGGGGGGGGGGAGTGGAGAGCGCTGTGATAAGGAGCCCTACCACCTTGCACAATCTAGCTCACTCGATGGTCATTCTTCTCTCTCCCTAGGTGAGCTTCTTTTGCCACCTTGCATAATCTAGCTTACTGGAGAGAGGGGATGGGAGAGGGTTTTGATTGTAAAAGGGAGATTTGGAGTAAGGAGTAGGTTCGGGAAGCCCTCTGGAGGTTTGAACCTACAACCAAAATAATATAGTAGTAAGAAGTAAGATATAGCATTCGAGAGTAGATTATTGGGGACGGGGAATACTATCAATTGTTTTGGTTACTAATTCCTTTTCACCAACCCTAACATCTACAAAGATCCCAAATTTGATCATGATATGTTGCAATTTGCACAACGTAGCAATAGATCACAACCTTCTTGTGTCGAATGTTTTGTTGATTGCACATTGGCAACTTATCGTGTCAATTAGTATGATCTTGATGATGATTATGCCATAGTCAATAAGGAGACTATTCTTATGTATCTAGACAAGTTTTGTGGTTTTTATGAAATGATAACATCTTTCATTCTTAATCATGTTGTATATTGGATTTTACTTGTTCACCATATTCTTTCCTTTCCATTCACTCAATCCTATTCTAAACTTGCAACCCTTTCTTTTACATTCCTTCACGTGCACCTTACCACTCTCATTTGAACTTTCTGGACACCACACAATGTTTGAATCAATAATTTTATGGACTTCATTATTACTTTTTAAGTATGATTGTGAAAGGATTGATGTCATTATCTCTTCTCAAACTCACCATAGTAGGGATATACTCAATACTAGAAAGTATTTTATTTGTTTAAGTGTCATTTATGCTTGTTCGTATTCAATGCTCAAGTTTCATGTTGCTTCTTCAAAATTTCTAGGAACCCTTAACCCACCCACAACAAACAATGTATTTCCATCAAAAAATTTCCAACACAAAAAGTTACCAAAGTAGTAATTAAGGGTGTGCATTGCAAAAGGGCATTACATCTTCCTTTGCCTTCACTTGGTTCGCTAATCATAAATTCTAAGATAAGCCAATACAAAAAATTCAAACATTTATTGTCAACTTTAGCTCTAGAGTTATGGTTGTTGAGCAAGGTACTACTGAAGGAAAGCCAATCATTTGCTCATGATCCCTCAACTTACCTTACACTTGTTCCATGGTTGTCTATGTATATCATTCTTGCATGGCAAACAACTCTTACACTTGCATCCTCAACTCTTACATGCATTGTTGTTGACTATATTCCATGGAGTCAATGAGATTTTTGTTGATGTCATGGAAGTCCTTTTTTATCAAGTTGATCATGCTCTCTTCAAGCCCTCTTTTTCACATTGGAATTGACATATGTGATTGCACTAGCACTCCTATTAGTTGTAGTACCTACAATCAAAGTTGCTTTTTGAATTCCATTATAGTTAAGGGTATTTGTAAATCAACGCTCAAGAATCAACAAATTGACAAAACTCTTCAAGAATCAAATATGTACTTATTTGTAGTATGAAAGAATCAACCACTATTGGACTAATATCCCACCAAAACACATTCCATGAAATCTTTTCACGAACGATGTTGAACATGTCCTTGCCAAATGTTTTTTGCAACCCTGTGTCCTCATGCTCCTTAGTGTCCATGTGCACACACTTTGTACAACTAGAAGGAACTCCTTCTCCCAATCATAAATCTGTTTATAATTTGGATAATAATTTCTCTACTCATCACGACATTGAAGCAATGTCTTTTGGACATCAATTTCCTTGCCCTATTCTACTATTCACTTCCACCTATCATTCAATGAGAGAATTTGTTAGGGTCCTTTGGCTATGGCCATTTCATTTTCTAGTATTTTCTCTCCCTCAACTAACACTGAAATTGCTCTAGTGTCTAGAAATCCTAATGCCACTAGATACATTGAGTCCTACCAATTTGTCATGTCTTACCTCATCAATAACTCATTTTTTGTTTCTACAATTGGTGGATGGAGAAGTGTCAAGCTGCATTGGTGGAGGAGTAGAGGTGGAAGGATGGATTATTAACGTATTAAAGGCAAAAGGTTGGGCTATTGAAAGGTTGGAGGTTGAAGATTAAGTACTTGGAAGATTGGAGGTGGAAGATGACGCAGGTGAGGGTGTTATTGCATGTGATTGTTTTGTGACAATGGTGGGAGGTGGTGGCTATGATAGGCAAGGGCAAAAATGCTAGATCTAGGACCCTTTGCAATGATCGAGGCTCAGATTTCAAAGAACTAACCATAAGAAAGGGCCTACTTGGGGAGGATATTGGATACGTGTGCTTTTTTTTTCTTTTGAGAGAGAGAGAGAGAGAGAGAGAGAGAGAGAGAGAGTGTGTGTGTGTGTGTGTGTGTGTGTGTCTGTGTGTGTGTGTGTGTGTGAGTTAGAATGCTAATAAAATGAGAACTTGGAACAAGAAAGGATTTGGTTGAAACCAAAATTTGTGGCAAAATGTAATGGAATAAATCGCCTAAATGAGTTCAAATATTGATATGTAAGAGATACTTTTTTTTTGGGGGGGGGGGGGGGGGGGACGTAAGGAATTTGATATGTGTGCTTTAGGACCATGCAACATCTTCACAATGTTCTAGCTCCTCATCTATTGAGTCAATAAGAAGATCATAGTATGATGACATTGGACCATATAATGAAGAAAAAAGGTTTAGTATCTAAACTTCTCAACCTAAGTTGTCTAATGCATCATAATGAACCTTATGAAGTCATGGTTGCTAGCAAGAAGGCATACATGTTATGGGGGGGGGGGGACGTAAAGAATTTGTATGCTTTAAGACCATGCAACATCTTCACAATGTTCTAGCTCCTCATCTATTGAGTTAATGAGAAGATCATAGTATGATGACATTGGACCATATAATGAAGAAAAAAGGTTTAGTATCTCAACATCTCTACCTAAGTTGTCTAATGCATCATAATGAACCTTATGGAGTCATGGTAGCTAACAAGAAGGCATACATGTTATGGGAATGGAGGTGTGGCCCCCTTAAGTATTGTAACTCTAAAATGCTAATGGGATTAAGCTATGTATTGATGTCAAGTTTGCATCATTTCTTTATGTATGCTATGCTTGTATAAAAGTAGGCTTTTTTCCTCATTGTTGCCATGAAATGTTCAACGCTAAATTGAGAAAAAGGGATTTATGTATTAGCAAAAGTGCAAACTAGCTCAACACCTCTCAAGAGAGTGATGTTGATGCAACTTTTAATGGAGATCATAGCCTTGTGGTGTCCTCTAGTATATGTTTGGTGAAGTCGAGGAAATGGAGGAAAGGCCACTTACAAAGACTTTTCTCAACACAAGCATCAATAGGCAAATAAATATTAGCAATTTATTATGTCAAGTGGACACAAAGATAACTTGAAGGAGAATATGCCTACCTGAAAGTAGGATAAGTTATAGTGCAATATAAATAGATTAAGTGTTGGGGGTAAATGTGTGTGTGTGCCTATATCGCCCTTATATTCACTACAATTATAATGCCTGCACACTTGTACATTGTAGGCGGTAGATGGCCATCAATGTCACTTCGTTCTTTATTTATTCATTGACTAATGAATAAGGGAAGGCTGGTTGTACATTGTGACCATTGGAGTTCCCACATCTCGAGTCTCTCTCTCTCTTGCTCTCTTGCTCTCTTGCTCCATTCACCATACCTTGTGTCTCCCTTGCTTATGCTTGCTCATACTCCCACTCAGGCTTCTCCCTTCATGTGATATTAGAGCTTGGATCAAGGAGCTTCCTTAGCATTCACTTCAAGCCAATTTTGAAAGCTTTAGCTCAAGGTTAGTGGCTACTACTCAAGAAGGTATGCATCAGTCCTATGCTTCATTTGCTTCTTCTTGACTTATTTGGGCATCTTCCCTTCATTGAGTAGGCTTGCTTGAGCACCTCTAAGTGCTCCCCCACCCCCATTCTCTTCAACATCAGCAGTCAGAAAGGGGGCTACAAACAACATGACTACACTAATGACACCCCCCCCTCGTCTGTGATTAGTCTGGGCATCTCCTTCAAATTCTAGAGTTCTTAAGCATTTGGGCATACACATGGCAATTCCCCAAGGCATCCTTGGTTCCATTGGAGCACTCTTTGTAGTGATTATATCTTTGCTCTCTACTGTATACAATAGTAGACGTACTCTCATAAGTCTATAATAGTCTTTTTCTTAGTGAGATTGGAGCTCATTTCTTACTTCTATTGATACTCATTGGTTGCTTAGATGCTTGGAATACATTATGGTGATGTATTAAGGTGCCATTGAATCGATTTGAGCTCAGATAGCTCAAAGTTATAGTGTATTTTACTATTGTAAACAATTTCGGTAGCAAGCATTTACATTGTGAGAGTATGTCTATTGGGATTTATAGTGTATTTTATTGTTGTAAACAATTTCGGTAGCAAACATTTACACTAGGAGAGTATGTCTATCAAGATTTAATGCTAGTCAAAGCTACTACTTGCATGTATTGATGTATAGCATGCTTGGACCTAGTTATACTTATGGAACACTTTGAGCTTCACATTTGAGCTGCCCCAGCTACATGTCTTGGAGCTTTGGTCAATGGTTATAATGATCATTCACTTATGGGCTTGAAGATTTTATTGGGTTTTATGCTCCCGACTATGTACTTCATATATCTTGGATGCTCAAATGTCATGCACATGATTTATTGAGCTTTTATTCTTTAGTTGGCATTTGGCTTTGTTCTAGTGGGAGCTACTTGTTACTTGGATATTTGTATAGAGCTTTGGATTTATATGGTTGAGCTTAAGCTTCTTTCATTGAGATAGTGGGACTCATTGAGTTGTGTACGTGCTCTCTTGATGCTTATTGTTGGATGTAATTACTCTTCAATGGGCTAATTTGATTTAAGAAGAAGAGAGGAGAGGATGGAGGGCTTCACCTCCAAGATCCATCACCCTCCCTCACTCACACTCCCTCCCTCAAGCACTCACAAGCAAGCAAGCAAGAGACAAGAAGAAGAGAAGAAGAAGAGTCCACTTTGCCACACACCAAAGAATGAGCTCTCATTCACTTTTTGAACTTTATATACATGCCCTAAAATCCCATGGGCATCCATCCCCTTTTTACATGACCGGCCATGGCCTAGGCCTTTTTTTCCATTGTCCTCCTATCTTCCTAGCTTCCTTCCTACCGCCCATTTACCTTTACAATTTGCATGGGTGAGAGTCCGTGCACTCTCAAAATGAATCATGATGAGCCTTGTGCTCTTTTACAAAAGTATTGACTTGCACTTTTTCTTGTGCGCCTTTCTCCTTGATTTAGGACTTTTCTACACTTCTTGTGTTTCCATATTTTTCTTGGTATGTCTTCATCTTCCGTTTCACTTTTGCCTCGGCCTTATCTTCAGCTTTAGATTTTTTGAATTTTCCACCTTGTTCGTTTGAGGGTTAACATTACCCCCCCTAGATGAGTGCTAGTCCCATGGCACTGATGGGTGTAGCCAGATGGCTTTTTTGAGTTTGTATACAAGCCCTGGTTGAGGGTATGTTGGAGGGATTTATGCCTTTGAAATTGAGTATCATGTTGGATGGTGGATCCCTACGTGGAGAGAGACAGATGTGCGGATCCATATTTTCCTCAGTTTGCATTCATGGGAACGTTGTCGCATAAAATGGCCCCTCTCGTAGGTGGTTGCTAATCTCGAGACATTGGGGTTTTTAAGCTGATGAGGGTTTGATAAGAAAGGGTGGATGTGTGAGTTGATGGTGACGAGGTTGTAGAGGAAGTGAGCTTGGGAATAAACAAATCACCCAGTTAAGGTGGTGGGGGCCGGGGGCATATTGCATGGATGATGGGGCCGCCGAAGTTAGTGGTTGAGGCCTTTGTTTGTACCTAAAAAGAAAAGAAGGTGCACTACTTGGGGGTGTCTTGCCTTACCGTGGAGTGCAGGGTGCACGTGCTTATAGGCCTGGGAGATGGGTCTAAAGCCCTCAATGGTGCCCCACACTCGAGGACCCAATTTGTGCAATAGGGAGGTGTGGTGTAGGGGGCTTAGTGTGACGGGTCTAACCATAGGCAGGAATTACTTTCTTAGGTATGTCCTGCCCTTGAGGTACCCTAAGCATGTGTAGTGGAAAATCAAAAAGGGCTAGGGGGTTAGACATGGAGCCGGCTAACCAAAGCCACCAGACGCACCTAGCTTGAGAACCCCTAGGTGTAGTGACTGTGACCCTTGTGCATCTTGCTATGTCTACGTGTGATCTCTTTTCGTTTTGATGTTCTGTGATTGCCTTTTTGCTTTGTACCTCCTTGTCTTTCTTCTTCTTCTTCTTCTTTTCTTTCTCTTTCTCTTTTTCTTTTTTTCCTTTTTTTTTTCTTTTTTTTAGGTGTCCAAGTTACATGGTTGTGACAGAAGTTAGTCTTCGTCAGTGGAGTGGGGTGGAGAAGGGGCCCTAATAGATTTGTTAAGGAATTGGCAGCTTTTGAGGTATCTCTTGAGGTTTAGACAGACCTGAAAGGTGGTGGTGGAGAGGAATGGATGATTGTAGTGGGGAAGTGGCTATCATTCATATCCTCTAGAAGAGCTAAGCAAAATGAAGGTAATAGAGCAGCTCGTATCATTAGTCGAGCCATCGCGCAACTATCTGTGGCGTTAGAATCAAAATGGAGTACTAGGAGGCCACTCTCCTATGAGGTGGGGTCTTGCCTAAGGAGTATCCTAAGCAGTCTAAGGTAATTATAAGTAGTAATAAAGGCGAGGTTAGGGCGTGAAGAGAATTCATTGGTGAAGTGGATTAGGGTATCATAAAAGTTCTCTGATGTGAAGACCAGGGCATCTTCATATGTAGTACAATGAGGATTATAAAATATAGGAAAATCATAGCGGCCGTGGACATTGGAGTCAAAATCTACTCCCATCCTTCGAGGGTAGGGCATAAAGGTTGGATCATTCCGCTCGAAGGATTGAGTGTTTCAAAAGGCTATCCAAGTGTCTTGGTTGGTGTCGTAGACCCTTCTTTTCCATTTAGGTTGACATTCGTAGCTAAGCATAGACCTTGGCACTTCAAAAATCTTGTTCTACCAAAATTCGGCATCTTCAGTGGCCCATAATGTGGGATTCTACTCTCTCTCCTCCAACCATTTCTGTCCGAGCCTGCTTCCAACGTTAATCATCTCCTCCACCACATTGATGGGCAAAACCCTATGCAAGGTGGTGGGGAACTGGAAGTTAAAGTCGAAGAAGTGGCTTCTTGACATTTTTTGCCTCTCCCAGATTACAAGGTTGGCGTGGAAGCTTGCTGGGGCATCATCCTCACATGGTGGGATAGGTGCCTGGGTGCCCTCACTCCCTTGGCATTCCATTTTCTCCTTGTTTCCTCCACCATTTGTTTTCTTCTTTCTCTTAGTGTTGCCTTTCTTTTCGCTGAGGTGTCTGCATGTTGTTGCTCTTTAGGCCGTGGGGAAGGAGGTAGTGGAACAAGCTCTTTTTCGTGTGGTCCCATTCCAAAGTTCACATCCACCTCCCTTTCCTAGCTTGGCTCCTACTGCTCTTCTTCGATAAACCCAAGTATGTCCACTTCCTTTGAGGTTAAGCCTACCAATAGGAGGTAGTTGCATTGCTCTTCCAGGATTGGGCCAACTCCCCTAGGTTGTGACTACATCTACATTCTTGCTTTTAGTGTTACACGAGCCATTCCCAGTTTCCTTTTCATGGCCTCTATGGACTTTCCCTCCTCTACCTGGGTGACATCCAATAGAATATCCAAGAAGGTGCATTGCTGCGTTTGGAAGCTCACTTGGGCGGCCTCCACTCTGCTTTCAGCAAGTATTTTTTCTTTTTCTGCTTGAGCAAGACGGCATGCCAAGGCTTTAACTCTTTGTTCATTCTGGTTAGCCCGTTCTTCTACTCTCCTTTCCATGTCTTCGAGGCTTTTCCCCTGCCTCTGAGCTAGCACTATCAACCTTCATTCTTAATCTTCCATTTCTTCCTTTAGCTTCTACCGCTCTTCTTGTGCTGAGGCAGCTTCTTGGGTTAATCTTTCCACCTCTCTTTCATACATGCAAGCTCTTTCCTCCCTTAGCTCCTCCAGTTCTTCTGTGGCTTTAGTGATTTTCTCCATTTCAGCTTGTAGATATTTGTAGCATGCCACGATCTCTTCATTGTGCCGTCATAGGCATCGTATGGCCTTAGTTTCTTCATTCAATTGCACCTGCCATTCTGCTTCTGTCCCTTCCTTAGCTTGTAGCTGCTCCTTCAGTTCGTGAACTTCCCTTTGGGGCATGGCTATTTGGCGTGTTTTCTCCAACTGGGATGCAACCATGGCCTCTTTTTCGACGTTAAGCTCTGCTACCATGATTTTTTTCTCCTCTGGGTTTCTTTAATTGAGAGAGAAGCTCCTTGACATACTCATTGTATTCTTCAGGTGGCCTCTTTGTTGCGGGGATGGAGGTTGTGAAGCCTACCACCTTTTGCCTCTTAGGGTCTTGCCTTGACTCGACATTTGCCGTAGCCAGCCTTTTGGTTTCTACCAACGGGATTCCTTCTCCTTCTTCTTGGCCCATTTCTTTATTCATGAAGTATTGGACCCAAGCCACTACGTTACTACTGTTCACCTGGGTCGTAGAGCTGGGTGTGGACATAGCGGTGGTGGTGGCGGACATTAGGAGAGTGGGAATGGGGGTGATTGGGGCCTTGCCCTTGCCTTCTTGCACTGCTGGTGGCACAAACTTTGGCACATGGGTGCTTGAGCTCGGCCCTTTGTCTTTGATTATGCTCGTGGGTTCCAGCTCGTGCTGCGAATTGCCGCTCAATGGACTTATGCATTGCGAGGGCCATGTGTTCCTCCTTCTTTTTTCTCAAATCCTCCTCTTCCTGCTTTCTCCTTCTTTCCTTCTCGAAATTTTTTGGACTCCCCACGAGCCTTTTGCAAGTTTTCACTTTCTTGTTTCCTTCTCTCCCCTTCCTGCTTTTCTAGTACAGTTTTCTTCTTCATCTTCTTAGCCTTTCCCTGGCTAGTCTGCTCTTCTTATTCCCTGTTTTCTTCTTCCTCACTCAGTGTCTTTTCATGGGACTGCGTCTCTTATTCCTGGTGAGGTGGCGACCTACTTGGTGTTTCATCCACTGCTTCTCCTACTTATTCCTGCCCTTGCCCCAAGGCTTCCCTGATGATAGCAGTGAGAACCCCACCGAATCCAATGGTTGTAGCCTTTGAAGATGAAGCTTTCCTTTTAGCCTTGATGGCAAGAGATTCTCCTCCAGGAAGCTATCCTCCCATTGCCAAATCCTTTGCTGAGATTTCAATGGTCTTCCTCATAAAACCGTTGAGGTTCACTTTATTTAGCGATCGTATTGTGATGCTCTCTAGCAGGGGGACATTAATGCGGCTCATGATGGTGTTGCATCTTTGACTAGAAAACAATGCATGCACCATCTTGGCTTGAAGTTGGACTTCGGGATTTGAGATATCCGCCAAGCTGATGCCGTCGGTGTGGACCTTTACCTTGTCAATTCCTAGCAAGACATATACATCTCTCTTTGGCTTTCTCTCTACTTTGTTCACCAAGCCCAATGCCTTTTCCACCAACTCCGGGGTCAATTCAATCTGCACCCGACAAGCTTCTCTCCCTCATGCACCATCATGGTGTCGTGGTTCCTATGGAAAGTCCTCAATAACTCTTTGTAGTGGATGTAGTCTACCCCCTGGCCTACTGCTTCCATGTATTTCTGTAGATTGCATTGCTTGATGATTTGCCTCACATCCCGCTATTCTTCAATGGCCACATCTTCTAGGTTGAAGATATGCCAGAACTTAAACTGGTTGAAGGCTCGTGTTTCCACCGAAAGACCGTATTTTGCATGTTCTTCTTCTAAAAATTGCAATTTGCCAGCCTTATCTTGGCCCGCCATGATGGGTGCCTGTTATGAAACCATACTTGCCATTAGTGTTATTCAGAACAATCACAAACAAAAGGGAACAATTACATATTTGTTGAATTGAATTGTTCGAGTGCAGAAATCAACTTTTCTTCTAATTGGTCTGTTGATTTCAAATTTTATTGACGTAAGTTGTTCCATCCTACCAACGTGTGCCTTTCCTTTATTGTTTTCCTTGTGTGTTTGTGGTTTGATTTACCTTACCCTTACCCCCTTCCCCTTGGAATTGAGAAGAATCCTTTCTAGGATTGAAGGCTAGAGTGTAAAGGATGTGCTACACGTGGGTATAGTGCTTTACTTCCACATGAGCCCAACATAGAAGCTTGGATTATATTCCATGCGGGCATACCTATCCATGTCAAAAGGTTCGATGCTGAGCTGGGTGATGTAAGTAAGGATATCAAGCAAGAAGTCACTGGAGCCCATGTGACTAGCAATGTGCAACTCCTCCTCGGTAAGGATGTGATCTAAAAGTTTGGAGAAACATAAGTTGGGTTGTATTCCAATGTTTTAATTGTGTCTCGTTGCTCGGCATTTGACATGACCTGACATCCCTCGAGCTCCCATTAGAGGCAAAGAGTGTATCATTTTTTCAAGAAAGTGGAGTTGTTGGCTACAAGTTGTTTCAAGTCTTCGATCTCTTGATCGTTGGCACAAGCTGTGCGCTTGTCATGTGAAGTGATAAAGCGTTGTTGATGCACTTTTTCATGGGAAACCTCAGTGGCAATCACCTCCAGCAGCTACTTTGAAAGCTTTGATGAACACGAATTCCAATTCTTTCCAAGAACAAGGGAGTGTCCATATTTCTGTCGCCACAGGTTCATCCAAGAGTCCCAAGTCTAAGCGGTCATAGCTTTTAGCAAGCAACATGAAAGTTGCGTCGTCCAAGCATCAAAGACGCTTTAAGCACCAAGTCATCCCCCATATTTTTAACTAAGTCAACCGGTTAGAGTTAGAATTGTTTGCCACTCATAAGAGGGACTAAGGCTGGTAGGTGGTTGATGTTTGATAGAACTAGAGAGTTCAGCAGCTAATGGTCGCAGCTTGGTTTGCTCCTTAGATTGTAGCTTGGCTTTATGTTCAATGCGTTTGGTTGTGGTTGCGGTTGTCATGCTACTAGATGCTTCTGAGGTTTGAGGGATATCATTAGCTCTAGATTCGGGCATTTTGTTTGTAGCAGGTTGTGACTTTGGGCGATAGACTGGTTAAGGCGCTGTTGAGCTAGGTTTTGGCGGTTCTATGGACTTGGCAGCCTGATTCCCTTGTGGCCCGAGTGTCTCTAACCCGTTGTTTCATGTGGCCAAGCTCAAGGGTGGTGTTTGAGTAGGACTTTTGGTTGTTTTGGCTTTAGGGAGCCAAATCCAGGGGTTACCCTCATAGTAGCCTTGCACCTGCAATAAGGTTTTGGGGATCCATCATGGCGATATTTACGATTTTGTCTTGGCCTCCTAGGTTTCGAGTGTGGGCCCTTAGCTCTGCGAGGGTGTGGGTATTTGCTTCGAGGTAGCAGTCCTTGACGTTTAGGTACCCATTTGAATTGGGTTTTCTTGGCTTCAATGTTGGATTCAGCGAGTTGCCGGCATTGGGTTTTGGTGGGATGTGATGAGTCACAACCCTCCTCCTTAGACTTGATGATGGGGTTCTCTACTGGTGGCTTTGTGGACTTGGAGGGAGTCACGCTGCCCTTGCTGAAAGATTTAACTATTTGGATGTTGCCTATGGCTAGGTGGATATGTTGTGACTCGTAGTTGACATTACAATGAACTCACTTCTTAAAGGTTCGTCCTAACAGCAATTCTGTGTCTGTATCTTTAGTGTAGGGCGACACATAGAAGATCATCGACATGCTTTTAGACTCGATAAAAACTGCAATCTGACACTTTTCCAAAAGTGTGTAGGACTAAGCTTAGCATTAGTGGGCTGCAATTGCGGTTTGCCAATTTGGGTCCAATGGTCATGGGTTAAGACATTAAAATCATCTCCCTCATCGATCAATGCATTGATGGTGCATGTATGCTTTGGCAGTGACCGTTATGCTTAGGTAAGCTGGTGCTATAGCTTTCTCATCCTCATCATCCATCTTAATGATAGTGGCTACTCGTACTTTGGATAGGGTGTGCCAGCATTGGAGGCTCATGCAATGGGTGCGTGGGAGGGAAGTACTTCTTTATGCGACTACCATTGAAGAAGCCTATGCCCTCACCTTCTAGGGTTTTGAGTTTTACGTTGCCAGTTTGGCTGATAGTTTGAACCCTAAAAGGACCTAGCCCTTGAAACTTCAGTTTCTGTTTATGTCCTTTGATTGAGTACAGTAGTACTAAGTCACCCTGTTCGAAGTTGCGTTGCTTGACATGCTTGTTAAACTAGCATTTGCGTCTTGCCTTCTTGCATATTAGCACATGGGTGGCTAGAAGCTGGGTTTTCAATAAGTGTTCGAGCTCAATCGAGCATTTTGTCCATGCCTCCTTCTCGTTCCATCTCTCTTGAAGGGCTATCCCGAGGCTAGGTACGAAGAACTCCAAGGGTAGAATTATCTCTGTACCATAGGTCAACCCTAAAGGGAGTCTATCCTACAGTTATCTTGTAAGCCGTGAGATAGGCCCACAAGGCCGCCATCAACTTGTTATCCCAATCACTACATGAGGCAGAGATGACTTTGGTAAGACGTTTACTAAGATTTTATTTGTGGGCTTAGCATGACTGTTTGCATGAGGGTAATAGGGCAAAGATTTTCGATGGATGATTAGGAAGGAGGGCATGAGGTGAGCTATCACTTCGTTGATGAAGTGTGTGTCTTGGTCGCTGACTAGTTCGATGGGGCAACCGAAATTGTGAGATCACCTACTCCCATAAGAACTTGGCAGTGGTCCTAGCATCATTTTTTCTTGTAGCTCGTGCTTCTAACCATTTTGTTAAATAGTCAGTGGCCACAATTATGTATTTGGCTTGTGAATATTGTGCCACGGGACTAATGGATCCGATGAAGTCAATCCTCCATTTCTCGAAGGTTGTCGTGCGATAGTTGGGGTTAGCTGTATGTGATCTTTATGGATATGGATTTTAGTTCATTGGCGCTTATCACAATGCTTCACAAATCGTGCCACATCTCGGAAGAGAGTAGGCCACCACAGTTGGGAATGCAGGATAGAGCTTGTTAAGATCTCGATTGATGAGAATCTTATAGATGTACTTGGTAAAAGTCCCAATGGAATGTTATTCTTTTCTTAAAAATATGATGTGCGTAGGATGAGATGACGTCTATCTCATCTTATTGTCCTTTCATGTGCACATTGTACTCTGTTATTTTTTTCTTATTTTGTCCATAGTCATGCACATTCACCTTTAAGTGAGAGGTTATTGGGGGGTTAAAGGTTGCATGTGCCTAGTTGTCTATATTTACTTGTATTTACTACATGTACAACTATACATTGCAAGTGGTGGCAAGCTATCACTATCACTTTATTCCTTATTCTTTTTATGACAATAGGATAAGGGAAGGTAGGTCACTTTGTGATTGTTGGAGTTTCCACATACCATATTGCTCTCTCTTGCTTGAACCTCCATAGCTCTTGCTTCTGTCTTACTTGTGCTTGTGCATTCGCTCTTGCTCCACATTTCACTATCTTTGTGTATTAGTGTGCTATCCATTTTATCTAAAGTCCTTAGCAAATGCCTAAGGCATGGGCTAAAACTTTTTCTCATACATAACTAAAAAATATTATTTTTACTGCACAGAATTAAATTGTGAATATATAAAGCACATTGTAGATCTCAAGTAAGCACTCAAGTGATCAACTATGCCAAACCCTTACAATGCTAAGAAGTAATATAACTCAACTTGAGTGGGGTAAGATAAGGAGTACAAGGTGGAGATAGAGAAGTAATAAAGTTGAAAATTTGTTATTTTTTCATCTTGAATGATAAAGTTTTATTCCTTGTAAGGACAACACTTTGTCATCTTTATGTAGATGCAAGGCAAGGAGTAATCCCAACTCAGAGGGCAAGATAAGGAGCAATCCTAGATCTCATTAGAGGCGCCGAGAATGAGGACAAGTTCATCTAGATTGTGGATTAGGATATAGAGTTCGACTTACAACCATAGGTCTATTATATTGGAGAGCTAAATTGGAAATGAGCAAGCTAGACACAATAATTGAGAGCAACAACCTGACGAAGAAAGTGGTGGAACAATGTGGTTTGAAAACCTGCATAATAATGATATGTAGACCCACCAACTACAAAATTAAAAGAAGCTAGCAATTCAATGCCAAAGTTACAATGCTAATGGAGCAAGAAAAATTTGAGGTAACTGCTTGAAATAGGGAGGAAATTAGCTAGGTGAATGTACAATTGGAGTAGTATAGATAGGGTTACAAGACATGATAGTCACACCCTTGATAGGGGTAGCTAAGGGGTGTAGAAAATGAGGGGTGAAAAGGGCAAGGGGAAAAGGATGTATTCCTCAAGAAAATGGCCATCATCTTAGCAAAAGTGCCTTACAAAGAGAGGGTTGATGAAAGAAGCAAGTTGCAATATGCAAGCACATCACCTCTATGCAGTAGGAGCTCTATAAGAATGCCACCATCACAATAAAATGAACTAAAGATGTGAAGGAGCTAAAAGCTAAATTCTCATTGGTCACATTCTTTCTATAGTAGGACTTTGGCTAGGAAGTTAAGGTACCTATCTATAAGCAAGCCAAAAAAAGCTTGGTGAAACATTTCAAACATGCAATTTATAGCAAGTAGGACCTAAAAGATATCTGATTTTTTAGTGAATACATCATTGTAGATACTTTCAACATCAAACATTTGTCCTAGTCCACAAAAAGGGGCTATCATAATAGCCATGCAACCAATGAGAGTGACAACACCACTAGTGGATTACACATAGACCCATGCGAAATAGACTCGTCCATGGAGGGGAATAATGAAGAGTAACAGGAACCACATGAAGAACTAGAGATATCCACATATGCTCGAGTATCATGAAATGACGATCAAATATATTGATTCCTATAGATCTCCCAACATTTGAAGAATGAGGAGAGAACCTTGAAGGACTTCGGCAACTCTAGGACTATCACAAAAAATGTCTTGCATAATCAAAGTTAGTGTATCCCACGACTCATGTATCCTAGCCACCATAATATATGCACATATCTATAGTGCCCTTAATGTGCCTCATGATACCCTTCACGACATCCCAATGTCACCTACTAGGTGACCTTCTCTGAACCCTTATAGCAATTGTGTGTAATACACATCCCAAGAATATGCAAGGCTTGTCCCATATCCTTCATCCCAAAGCTCTTCCTTAGCTAGCCTTTTAAAGCATCCAACTCATCATGAGCACTCCCAGCAATTAGCATATCATCCACATATAGTACCAAAATCATAAGGTTTCCATCACGTGCTTTCTTCATGTATAAATATAGATCTATATCACTATGGGTATACCCCTATGGATGCATGAAAGCATTAAACTTGTGGTACCACTAGGTGCCTACTTAAGGCCATAAAGGCTCTTTTTCAACTTGCACGCTAGGTATTCCCTACCTTTTTCATCAAAGCCTTTAGGTTGCTACATATAGATCTCATCATGCAAGTCCCTATGTAGGAAAGCCATATTGACATCCATTTGATAGAGGTCTATATCTAGCAATACACAACCAAAGCCAAAACCAAGCATATGGTAGTCATCTTGATGATAGAGAGAAGATTTCATCAAAGTCAACATTGTGCTCCTACTTAAAATCCTTAGCAACTAATTTGGCTTTATATGCTAGCTTGGGGTCTCCAAGGATACTCTTCAACTTGTGTACCCACTTGCATGGCAAAGCACGCTTTCTACTAGGCAAAGGAACCAAATCCCATGTATGGTTTTTTTGCAGTGAGGTGTACTCTGATTGCATGGCCTTCTCCTAAGAGTAATTGTCACACTTATGTATGGCCTCATCATAGGTAGAGGAGGTTGACCAACATCTATCACCTTAACATAATCTGTAGAGGGCATAAAGCGATCAGACCAATGTCTATCTCTAGTATATTGCTACAAAACATGCTATGGGGCAACTACATCTTGACTAACATTAGGGTCCTAGGCCATTGGAGCATGAGCTTTGCTACAGGCTATCTTGTTGGCTATACAGTAATGGGAAACTCCTCCTGAAATATCACACTATATACCTCAATGACTTGCTTAGGCTGCTTATGCATTTTCTCCTAATGGAAAACAATATCATTGGATGTGGATGACCTTCCAAGCTTGCGGATCCCAAAGGCAATAGCCCATCTCACCCTGCATCCCCATAAATAAGAAAGATGCATTTCATGGACATAGGATCCAACTTATTGCGCTTGTTCTAGGGTGCAACCTAATATTCATGAGCAATACATAGGGATCAATTAATAAAATGTACAGCAATAGTAACTATCTCAGTCCAAAAGTATTACAATAAGCCTGCTTGGCTAAGCATACTATAAACTCACTCCTAAATCATCCTATTCATGTGCTTAGCCGTACCATTCTTGGGTGGGGCATATGGGGTGGTCAGTTAATGCTTACTACCCCTCTCATTACAAAATTTCTCAAAGGCTTTAGAGACATACAATCCCCCATTGTTAGAATGCAGGTATTTTAGTCTATGCCCAGACTAGTTCTCAACAAAAGCAAGACAATGCTGAAATGTAGCCAAGACTTTCAATTTGTACTTTATGGGATATGCCCAAACCTTATGTGAGTAATTATCAATGAAAGCAATGAAATACTTCATGCCACCTAAAGACTTGTAGGGTATAGGTCTACAAACATCAGAATGAACAAGAGCCAAAGGCTCACCCATGTACATAATGCCAAACTTCTTATGCAAATTACGAGTCTGCCTTCCATAACGACAATGATCATAATAATCAAAACACTTATAGTTAAGAGGTAGAAGGTACTACAAATGGGTAAGCATTTTCATTCCCTTTAAGGACATGTACCTAAGGCAACAATGCCATAATGATCCATATGGTACTGCAGCCACACCACTTCCATAACACAGTTGATAGATCCAAATAGAAGTAAGCAATAAAGAGTGCTAGACTTGGTACGTTGTGCAAGGACAAGATTCCCACGAGCAAGATTCTATGAGGAATCACCAAAAGAGACAACATAACATGCATCATTCAACTGTCTAGCTAAAAGTAGGCTTTTAGTCAAAGTTGGAACATGGCATACATCAAGCAAAGTAAACATATTGCCTAAAGGGAATGGCAAGTAGACATCTCCAATACCAACAATATCCAATGGCAAGTCATTATCCAATTTGATATATTCTATCATGTTGTGATAGGAGTGGAACCACTCTAGATGAGGGGCGATATGAAACGAAGCCTTTGAATCAATTAGCCAACATTGAGCATAGGTGTATGAGGCATCAATCAACTGTGAAACATCAAAAGAAGAAGCTACAAGTATGTAGTCATCATTAGAATTAGTCTATATGACATTAATCTTCTCAATCTTGACACTGGACTTGCTAGGGACAAGAATGTAGTCATCATTAGAATTAGTCTATATAACATTAATCTTCTCAATCTTGACACTGGACTTGCTAGGGACGATGCTGTTAGATCATTATTCTTTTTCTACATTTTATCCTTTTCCTTTTCCTTGTGCTTGTCATCATTCATTTTATGGCATTGTGGTCAAACATGACCCTACTTCCCACAATAGTGATCAGTCAATGTGGACTTATGGTTATAGGACTTATTTGCGAGATTGTCCATGTGACTGAGAACAAGACTTATGAGAGTCTCTTCCACGGCGGTCATTATCGCTCCTACCATTATTGCCTTTGATTGTCAAAGCATGAGAGGTGCGACATGCATCTACATTCTTTTTGTTAATCCCTTCATTTAAGAACACACCCTCTATATCTTGTAATTTTAGCCCATTAGTAGGCATGTTTTCACACATTCTTTTTGTTAATCCCTTGGAGGAAGACAAGTGGTTGAAAATAGAATGAAACTCATGGAAGTCCTCTCCTTCATATGAAGGTCCGTGAGTTGCTTTAGCCAATACATATGAGAGGCATGACTCTTATTATCATAGACATTATGAATCTTATCCCATAATTTCCAAGCATTCTTCTTACGAGAGATAACATTATGGTAGGCCTACTTAAAGAGTGACAAAATGATTATAGATTTACATAACTTATCTAGTTCAACCCAATTCTCTACATCAATGTGTTTAGGCTTATCGTTTTTGTACTAGAACCTGTCAAATTTGTACCTTCTAATAGCTGTAGTAGTTGGTGCCATCCAACTTGTCAATGTTGAAGATAGCACTGTCATGCGATCCATTAGCCATAATGGAGTAAATGAAAGCATAATCTAAGACAAATAGGTTGTTGTAAATGATAGTAAAATAGCTCCAAAGTCATAAGCAAATCAAGGGTTGAGCAAGAGAAATTGCTATAAGGATTATCTATCCACTAATGGTAATCAAGTGACTATCAAATCCAAGTGATTGCCCTAAGATAGGATACATAAAATTCAAATGACAAGCTACTATAATAAATTATAGCAATATGCTAATAATCAAGTGTGAGCAATCAAGAAAGAAAGACCAGGAACAATTGGCACTGAAGGTTGTCACAACTACAGTGTGTTAGTAGCCATACATGTAGTAGGCATAGACATCATGCACATAAGTGATCTCAAGGTAAAGAGAGGAGAGTTGCCAAATTCATAACCTATTGAGAAAAGCTCAATACATAACCAAAAAGCATATGAATATCAATGAAATACATAAGTGCCAAGTCCAAAGTAATCAAATCAGTCCATTGTAGGGTGATTGCATCCAATACATATCAAGAGAGCATGCACATGAAGTAGATGCCCCACAGTCTCGGTGAATGTAAGCTCAAACTCAATTGGATAAATCCAAAGCTCTATGTAACATCCAAAGTAGCACAAGTAGCTTCCACTGAAACAAAATTGAATATCAAATGAGCAATGCAGGCTCAAAATATGAAGTACATGACATCTAAGTGTACCAGATATATGAAGCATAATTCGAGAGCATAAAACCCAATGGATTCTTTAAGCTCGTATCTACATAAGCCATTGAAGTAACTAAGGTATGTAACTATAGCTACGATCAATAATCAAAGTAGCGGTACATTCACTAAGTATCCCATAAAGTATCAATGAGCATTAAGCATAAGCTTTTCATTGATAAATGCTTACTGCCCTATTATTATGGCACTAAAAAGATAGTGAAATCTAAGCTATTTCAAGCTCAAATCAGTCCCAAAATCATAACCATACCATTCGGACACCAAAATAGCATCGTAGGCGAGGCATCAAACATACATTATGGAATTTATATTTGTGATCCAAACCATAACTATTCTATTCTATGTGAAACAAAGAATAAAACATTGCACAAAATCAATCTGTGAGTGTTCAATCTATAGCTCTTATCGTGCTCTTCATTTCTAGCTATAGAACGTCTAAATCCAATACCATATGCAAAAGTTATAGCCAAAATACGATGGTGTTGTCAAGCTACCATAACTATCAATGACTTCTATGACATGCTTTGCATTCACTAAAAAATGGATAAAATGGTTTCTTCGCAGCTCAATAAGCACTCAATAAGGCTCAATTAAGCATTGGAAAGTTCCTCAATAAGTGGAAGCAAGTTGGAACAAGCTAGAATAAGAAAATAATCAATACATACCTCGAGAGGAAGAAATAATGGTTGCCATGAAACCTTGAGTTGAAGCTTTGAATCTAGGCTAGAGTGAAGGATAAAGAAGCTTCTCGAATAATTGACTTTAATACTGGTTGAAAAATAGAGTTTGAGTGAAAGCACACAAGCAAAAGCAAGAGTTATGGCTGATGGAGTAAGAGAGGGAGACATTAAATCTAGAAACTCCAATAGTCACAATGTGTGATCAACCTTCCCTTATTTAAATGTCACTAAAAGAATAAAGAATGAAGTAATAATGATGGGCACCCACACCTGTAGTGTATAGGTGTATAGATATTATCAGTGTAATGAATACACAAGCAGTTAGGCAATTGTGCCTTTACCCCAAGACAAGGGGGGTGTGCATGCTCCTCTCTCCCACATATAAGGGAAAAATCAAAAGAGGAGGTGCTTGAGCTTAGCTCCCCCCACCAAAGAAAAGAATTAGAGCAAGGGAGGGGGGACTGTTGGCCCCACCTTTAGCACTTTTCAAATGCAAGGGGAGCACAAGGGGGCTACCTATGACCCCTTCATAGGCATTTGTGCACGCAAGTCCCCCAAGGGAGGAGGGGGGACTCTTGGAGCATCCCCTTACCCACTTTTCAAATGCAAGGGACCTCGGGTGCCCATGCCCCTCGCAGGGGTATCTCTATGTGCATTTAGGTGGGAGTTTTGGCCCCCCCAATGTATAAAAGAAAAAATAGTGAGGGGGCACTTGTTCCCCCCCAACTGTTAACCCTCAAACGAACAAGGTGAAAAATCCGAAAAATCTAAAACAGAAGACAAGGCTAAGGTGAAAATGAAATGGAAGACAAAGGCGTGCCAAAGAATAATCTAGAAACACAAGAAGTGCAAAAAAGTCCTAAATCAAGGAAAAAGGCACACAAGAAAAAGCACAAGTCGATACTTTTGTAAAAGAGTGCAAGGTGCCTCATGATTTAATTTAAGTGCATCGGGCTCTCACCCATGCAATCTGTAAAGGTAGATGGGTGGTAGGAAGGAAGCTGGGAAGATAGGAGTACAATGGGAAAAAGGGCCTAGGCGACGGTCTGCCATGTAAAAAAGGGGATAAGGGGATGGCCGCCTAAAAGGGATTTAGGGTTTTGTATATAAAGTTGAAAAGTGAATGAGAAGCTCATTCTCATGTGTGGCCAAAAGTGGCTCTCTTCTTCTTCTTCTTCTTCTTCTTCTTGCTTGCTTGCTTGAGCTTGTGCTTGAGAGAGGGAGTGTGAGGGAGTGAGTGTGTGAGGGTGAGGGACCGGGGACGAGAAGCTCTCCATCTTCTCCTCTCTTTTTCTTTTCTCTTCTCTTCTCTTCTCTTGCTCGTGGCAATGGAGCTTGGAGCGTGGAGCTTGAGGATGGAGCTTTCTTAAAGCTAGCACTTGGATCATAGAGCTACTGGAGTGCTTGGGAGAGGAGGTAACTTGATCGGGCATGGAGGTAAGCTCACTACACCCATAGAGATGAATAGCACATCGGCTATGTGAGAGGTAGCCATTAGTGTTTGGCTTGGAACGCTTGAAGCGATAAGTGGTCCATGGGTCTCGGGGGTTGATCGCCTCTACATTTTGGTTCCGTTGCCAGGACAAACAGATTCAAGACTTGAGCACTTACCCGCTTCGAATTGAGCATTGAAGTAGGGTTTTCCCCAAACCAATGCTTGAGGTAGATAGGTAGGAAGCAAGGGAGTTTGAAGAGGTATTCGATCTCCTTAGTGAGTAGGTTTTTGATTTTTTGGATTTGGAAAAGTAGGTTGGAGTAATGTTTTTGCTTGCATTTAGGTAGGATAGGAGCAAAACATTGGAATACGTAGCAAGGTTTTATATTGCTATATAATAAGCTGAAACATGGAAAAGAATGGAAAAAAATGACATTTTGGGTTAAATATTGGTAAGGGGAGCAAGACTAAGGTGGATGTAGGCCTGGGCAAGGTAATAAGAGGCCAAGAGTGGCAGGAGAGACCTCAGTTCGCACTTTAAGGATTCAGGGAGCTAGAGAGGGAGAGGGAGAGCTTCATTGTGTAGACCTGCTTTGATCTTGCCATCGAGGAGTTTTTTGCCCACCATAGGTACTCCCACACCTTCTCCTGCATGATTAGCTAGGATTTGGAGGTGCTTGACTAATAGGAAGGCCTCAATCGTCCGACGTGACGAATTCTGTGCAAGTCCGGCAAAAAAGCGTCGCATTCGGCCCGCCTAAGTGATGGCGATTTTGGGCCAAGTCCTAGAATCGGCCCTTGGCCCACCTGATTCGGATGCCCACCACTCGACCCATTTGATTCGGACACTCATCGCTCGGCCCATCCAAGTCAACCATTCAAACCAACTTAATATTCGGCCCTTGGCCGAATTCTCCTTTCGGACCTCAGTCCACCTAGCTCGGCCCTCGGCCCAGTCGATTCAGCCCACTATTGTTAGGCCATTCAGCCCTTGGACAACCACATTCGAACTATCCGAATTCGACATTCGAACTCGTTACATTCGACCCTTTTCTCATTTGGCCCTCGACCACTCATATGAGCCAAATCGGACATTCAGCCCCCTGCAATTCGGACCTACTAGGCCGAATTTGGATTTTTTTTAAATTTTAACGTGTAGACCCTGAAATCGACTGAAAGACCATATAGAGCCAAAAACACATCATAGATCTATCATTAGACTGAAATCTAGAGCAAGTAGTTCAAAACTTGGCTATGAATGGTCCTTCAAATTGTGCACGGTATTTACTGTAACGGCCTTGTGGGCTGGGGGGACTGCCCCCACCGGGCCCCCGCAGAGGGGCTCTCTCTACCCAAGTAGGCTGGAGAGAAAGTGTGCGCTGCGACAGGCCCTCCAAATTAGATCCTAGTGTAGTAATGGCTATGCACAGGCATAGATTCTCACTTGGAAAACGATAACCAAAAGCCCATACCCGAACAAAGACGAATAGAAACCCTAGAACCTCAACGGGCCAATCTAGCCAACAAGGGCAAAAAGGCCATACCACAAAAACATGTATAAGTTGCGTCCGGATTGTATCTAGTCAAAACAGAATGCAACAACATTAAGCTACTGCGAGGATGGCTAGACATGATAGTCCTGATGATAGATGCACCTTCGACCCAAGACATCACTGGAGAATCCACATTTGGTTGTGTAGTTGGGGACTCAAAGGCATGTATCAGGAGGCTTAAATTTATAAGCCAAGACTCGAAAGATGAAGACATAGTACCGCCTGCTTATCTTAGGGTCAAACTCACCGCAAACAGAGAGCATAGTGTTGATGCTCTCATCGATGAAGGAGCATATTTTAATATATTGACCTATGAAGCTTGGACTCTACTAGGCCAACTAGAGCTCACACTGACTAATGCAACTCTTAGTCCTTATGCGGGACACTTATAAGCACTTATAGGGAAGTGCAAAATCCTTGTAACTATTGAAACATAAAGCTTGCCTATCCTATTCCATGTTCCTCCAAATAGTGCTAATTGTGGAAAGGAAACTCTCCTAGGAAGACCCTTCAAAAGGGTGATGAAGTGTGAGGCCGATTACGTAGCATAGAGGATACATTTGACACTACTGAGTGTGAGGATAATCACAACCTTGAGTAAGGGTGACCTCATTAAACCTCGAGGGAAGGACAATGAACATTCTGACATACTAGGCAAATCTAGTGATGAGAGCAAGGACTTGTTAAAAGAGTTGATACAAGCACATGTTGAACAGAGAGAACCAATGAGCGAGGCCATGCCTGAAACAAGAAGGTCAAGAGACAATGCCAAGGACAGGCTTTGGACTTACAAATATTGTAGAAGACCACAAAAGAAGCCCAAGCCTTATAGTTGAAGGTATAGATGGAGAGTCAACACAACACCGCGATGGATATCTTATGTGTTGCTATGTGCTCAAGGGTATTACGCATGTCACCGATGGATTTGGGTACCAAAACCCCTTACTAAACCATCTCTATCAGTTGAAGGCCAAGACATATCAAGAGCGAAGAAGCGCAAGAGGAAATCTAAACGAAAGAACAAGTCTCGAGTCAAAAACATTGGAGTGACCGAGCCCCTCACGATTGAAATCAAGAAACCAAATAGGACTATTCAAAGGATATATCCTCAACCTAGCATGCTTAACAAGTGGATATCATATGTAATCGTAGAGTGTGCACAAAAGCCACTAGTGTCCAAGGAGCCTTTGACTTCCCAAAGGGATAATGAGCACCACATGTACAATGCTGCTCATGATAAGGCTAATTGCTCAACAAAGCAAATGGTAGAATCATCTAACAGCCGCAAGCAAATCTTCCAGCTAGTGCCAAAGCCACTTAGGAGTCCCAAGTCTCCTACATCCTCTTTCCCTAAATGGGCATAGGAAGCACAACAATAGTCGTCAAGTGCGGCTACTCAATCCCAATCTCTATCTCCATCTGATCTTGGTTCTACACTAGAGTCACCTAAACCTCCAGAGAGTAAGAGAAAAACAGCTCTAAACACAACACCCGCTCTGATAAGAAGCAATGGAGGCATGTTCCAATGGGTAAGGACAAGAGTCTAAAGCAAATGCCCCTTGACATGGAGCAACTGCCGATGCAATCGGATGAGGAATTAGACAAAGGGGAATTAGCTGAAGAGCTAGACTCTCCAAAAAGAGAGGCAGTTGTACCCTCACAACCTAGCGAGGCTGTCCCGCAAGCCGCGACTATGTCCCATGAGGACAAACTAGAAATAGAGAATATTGAGGCCCAACCAAGCACATCAACGGCTGATGTAGTTCAAGGTCTTGAATCTTTAAAGGATACACCCCAATTTCCCAAGAAAAAGAGGAGAAAATAACGAAAACAACGACAATTGCAAAGTGGTTGTAGACCCCAAGAAGATTGAGGCCAAGAGTGCTAAAGAGCTAAGGAATAAAGCATCGAGTCCACCCACCAAGGAACCCATTGCCATCTCTCCTAACAGCGGTAAAACCTCAGATACATCCATGGGTTCGGATAAGTCAAAGCAACCATTACCATCAACGGTTGCTTGCAATACTCAATCCACCGACAACAACAAAACTTGCATTGACCAATCAAGAGTGGATATAACACTATCACAATAGGTTGACAAAAGTATACTAGTCACATCCAAGGAGAACCATGACACAATAGTAGCAAAGCCTTAGGAGAAACATGAAAACTCCAAGGACATAAGCAATCCTAGCGTTGACCAATCCTACTTATCTAGGCTTGAGCCCCTAGCCATGCTAAAGCCTAGGGAAACTCCCAGAACCTTGCAGAGATAGCAACCGAGCAAGCCCTTTTTGAACATAGAAGTGTCATAGAATGCTTAACTTAGTTGGATGCTAAACTCAAATTATTCGCATGTGTCTACGTCATTGCAGACATGGGTACATTTCCTAAGGAGTAGCTTGAGGAAGACTTGCCATATCCTCTACCCTCAGAAGAGTAGGAATATCTTAACGACCACTATGACAAGCTTCTATATGAACATATGCAACTCATCTCTGACAAGGAGGCCGACAAACTACACCTAACTGTGACATTCAACGAAGTGCTTTGCCAACTAAATCTCTTAGAGATAGAGCAATTAAAGCAACAATCAAAGGGTCCAAGTCAATTTGAAAAACGTTGGTTTGAAAACCGCACTACAATGGCCAAACTTGGAGCCCATATTAGAGGAGCAATTGGCCAAATGGTAGTCTCAAAGAGACCCAACCTATGTAGCGCCAACTTTCTTTTGAGTACTAACTGCCATTCGGGGTATGGACTTAGACGGAACTAGCCAAGAGAACTCTCTGCTTGATAAGATTCTCACTGAGGAGGAGCTACATGTTGCAAGTAGAAGGTACCATGCTACTCGACATTGCGAAATATCTGTTGATATTGAGTAGGCTGCCACGAGTATCGGATGCATGTGCCACACTCCAATACAATCTTGAGTTCTACAACTGGTTTTTATCCTCACAAAATGACATGGATTCATAAATGTGTACATAAATAAACAATGAGTTTTGTGATTGTGTATAGATAATACCAAAAAAGCAAAGCTAGCACACACACAAGCAATGGTAATCAAGCGCAAGTGATATGCATCGAAATCAACACTATGGGATTCAGATAAGTGATGCCTTTTTGAGCTACACGTGTTCATTATGATTGAAGCATATGACTCGCATGTACTCTCATGAGTTGTCAAGTGGATACAGGACGACACATGTCTCTGTACGAAACCATTCAATGTCCAAGTCACCACAAGATCACCAACCCCACAAAGAGCCATTACAAAAAAAGCAATAGAAATACCAAGAATAAAGAGCCATGATGGAAGTTCCGCTGCGGGGAGAGAAAATCACCCCTATAGAAAAGCACACATTGCATTTGAGCATGGCCCAAAGCATAGTCATTGGCTACTCTCTCTTTTTTGGCCAAACTCTACATCCGGCTCACTGCAGTTGCTACCTCAATTGTATCGATGTCTCATATGTTACAAAGAGGTTTGCAAAATCTCAAGTATATCTCTTCATCTCAACAACTGTTCCTCTAGCATCGAGGCTAGTAACACAATCATCTTTGTAATATCCATTTTTCATAGCCTTTGAATCTCGACATTTCTCAATCCAAATGAAAGGCTGATAGCCTCAACATATTGCAATGGTTGTATTCAGGTTATTTTTTAAAAAAAAGAGAAAACAAAAAGAAAAGAAAAGAAAAGAAAAAAAATAGAAACGCACCCACGATCACAACACAACACCTAGGGGTCCTCAAATTAGGTACGTTCATTGACCTCGGTCGGCTGGCTCCGTCCCTAGTCCCCTAGCTCTTTACACATCCCCCACAATTGTTCAGGGCGGCACATCAAGGGCAGGACATACCTAGGGAGCTTGTCTCGCCCTATGGTTAGACCTGTCATCTTGACCCATTTGCATGATTCTTTTTTCACACTCCATCTTAGTACCATTGTAATCAATAGTGGTAAGCAAGGCATGAAAGACCATGGAAAGTACACCATACTCTTCGAACAATACAAGTAGCCACCAGCCACCAAAAGCTAAGGTGTCAATGAGCTCAATTATGCTAAATTGTGATGTCAAAAATCACAAATGATGTCTCAAGAAGCCTTCAAGTGTACTTCTCCTCAACATGGACAAATTTTCCCACCCCATCGAACCCTTGCTTCATCCACCCATTGCTACGAGTTACGTAATATCTAAGTATGCACGTGCACTCACATAATATCTACACCACAATATATACATAGTTTGGGTCCTCAAGTGCAAGACAATACTCTCAGCTTGCTTAGAGTTTGACTTGTCTCCCAAGTTAATCAAACTATCTCTTGTGCACGATAAGAAGACTAGCACTATCCTAGGGAGAGACCACATATGAGAGGTTTTCAATTGCAGGTATTGCAGACTCTAACGAAAGTATCGTCAGCTCTTCATCAACACTCAACTCTGAATTCTTATCCTTTATCATCCTATAAGCCCACCAAAGAATCATTGCCCATTGCAGAATCTCCAGAACATTAATACCTGTACCAACCCATGAGTGCAACTCCCAACAAAAACCAACCCTATCACCAACTTCAACAACCCTATCACCAACCAATCAAGCCAACAAAGTGCCACCAACCACCTTCATCCACACCACCAGAACTCCAAGGCAAATCATAGCAGTTCCTTCCACCCACGTCTTCGGTGCATGCCAAAGCCTGCTACCTACGAGGTGAGTGCCATGGGAGTGGCACTCGTCTAGGAGGGGAGTAATGTTAACCCTCAAACGAACAAGGTGGAAAATTTGAAAAATCTAAAGTAGAAGACAAGGCTAAGGCGAACGCGAAATGGAAGACGAAGGCGCGCCAAAGAAGAATCTAGAAACACAAGAAGTGCAAAAAAGTCCTAAATCAAGGAAAAAGGTGCACAAGAAAAAGCGCAAGTCAAAACTTTTGTAAAAGAGCACAAGGCATCATGATTTAATTTAAGAGCGTCGAGCTCTCACCCATACAATTTGTAAAGGTAGATGGATGGTAGGAAGGAAGCTAGGAAGATAGGAGGACAATGGGAAAAAGGGCCTAGGCCGGCCATGTAAAAAAGGGGATAAAGGGATAGCCGCCCAAAAGTTATTTAGGGTTTTGTATATAAAGTTGAAAAGTGAATGAGAAGCTCATTCTCGTGTGTGGCCAAAAGTAGCTCTCTTCTTCTTCTTCTTCTTTTGCTTCTTCTTCTTCTTCTTGCTTGCTTGAGCTTGTGCTTGAGAGAGGAAGTGTGAGAGTGTGAGGGAGTGAGTGTGTAAGGGCGAGGGACCATGGAGGAGAAGCTCTCCATCTTCTTCTCTCTTCTTCTCTTCTCTTCTCTTCTCTTCTCTTCTCTCATCTTGCTTGCAGAAATGGAGCTTGGAGCATGGAGCTTGCTTGAAGCTAGCACTTGGATCGTGGAGCTACCGGAGTACTCGAGAGAGGAGGTAACTCGATCGGGCATGGAGGTAAGCTCACTACACCCATAGAGATGTATAGCGTGTCGGCTATGTGAGAGGTAGCCATTAGTGCTTGGTTTGGAATGCTTGAAGCAATAAGCGGTCCGTGGGTCTCAGTGGTTGATTGCCTCTACACCAACATATTAATGAGAAAAATTAAAGGGAAGAAGGGGTTCCTTGACGCCCTCCCCTCCCCCTAAACGTATTGTTCAAAAAAAGTAAAGGGGGAGGAGAAGGGGAGCTCTTGGAAGGGAGGTGGGGGAGGGGGAGGGAGATCTTGCCTCCCCTTCTACACTTTTCAAACACAAGGGGATGTACCCATGTGGATTATTGCACCCACATAGGCACTTGAGGGGGACTTCGGGTCCCCCGACCTGTTAGAGAAAAATTAAAGGGGGGAGGGGGGGATGCTCCCCCACCCCATAAACATATTAGTCAAAAATAAGAATGAATTAAAGGGGAGGGAAGCTCGAGCCCCCTCTCCAAAGGTATCATTGTTTTCAAACACAAGGGGGGATGCCCATGCTCCCCACACATGCATCTACGTGTGTGTAGATGCCCAAGGGGGGGGGGGGCCTTCGAGCCCCCAACATATTAAAGGAGAATTAAAATTGGGATGCTCCAATCCCCTTCCCCCAAATATAAAAATTAAACTGGGGGGTGGGGGGGACTAAATTTTTAATAATGAAAAAAATTAAAGGACATGGGAATGGGGGAGGGGGCCAAGCCTCCTCCCCCCCAAATTGTGGAGGGAAGTCAATAGATAGTTTGAAGACAAGTTGATAAAGGAATGGGCTGACCTAAAGCAAATGAAGTTTTTGGTTTGGAATGGTAACCATCAATTGAAGATATGGATGAAGAGAATAAATGATGGTAAGTTTGTTATGGACTCCTTTGTTTAGTCATTTTTTATCAATTTGATGGTAGGACATGTGTCTAATTATTTCTTGTCATGTTGATGATATTCTAAGGCATGCAAGGTTTCATTGTCAATTTACAAATGTAGAGAAGAGAAAGAAAGGAGACCCCTTGCTAGCTCTCCATTCCACCAATGCATATATTAAGTGTGATTACACTTTTGTTGCTAAGATACACTTTCATTGAATTGTAAATAAAATCTCAATTCACTTTGATGTGTAGTATAAATTTTATTCTTTTCAATAGCATTCAATGTCCACTCTCATTCTCTCTCATGCACTCTCAGTCACTTGTTCATTCTCATTCACTCATTTACCCTCTCTCTCACAACCCCTCCTTCATGCTCATTCTCTCTCATTCACCCACTCACTCACTCATTCACTATCATTAAGTCTCATTAATTCTTTCTCATAACCCCTCACCCAATCATTCCCATTCACTCACTCACTTATTCATTCTCATTCTCTCTCATAAACTCTCGCTCACTTACTCTCATAAATCCAATCACTCATCTTCTCTAATAAACTTTCATTCACCCTCACTCACTCATGGGCTCTCTCTCATTCACCCACTCTCAAGAATAGTATGCACCATCTCTATACCCTAATTTTATTTAGAATCACCTCTGCTATTACCTGCATGTTTGTGTGGTTACTTTTTTATTTGTCATTTCTGTAATGAAAGCAATCAACCATGGAATGAAATCTAACTGAAATTGAAAATTAACTAAGCTACAACAAAGAATTAACAAATCTATTGCACTAAGACATCCTCATCATGTATTAATGGTTGGGGATTCAAGAATACATGACAGCCATGGCTGAGTGCTTCATAGGCTAGAAGAAGCTAACTCCAAGAAAAATGGTAAAGCCAAGATTATTGAATGATCAAAAGATGTCTTGCCTTTGGCCTCTAGTCCCTTTTATTCTAACCCTCTTCCAAACTTAAGGGCTATTCACACATGTACACATAGGCTAGGGCTAAATATACAAAGGCTAGAATTAATCCAAGGTGTAAATATTAATGTTGTATTTTTCCTTCATGACAAACCATCCCGTCCTGAAGATGGTTTTGTCCTCAAAACCAAGAAGTAATGGCCTAAATCCAAGTCAAGGATGATAGTAATCATGCCCATTCATCTTCCAAATGATTAGAAAGCACTGTCCATGAAAAGACGACCTTTTGCATGCCAAACTGTGAGAAAACTGGCTGCTGTCCAAACAGGGCTGATTCACTAAAACTGCCATAACTTTTGATATATTGGTCCAAATAAGGCGTATGAGGTGTGGAAACAAAGTATACACTCCCAAGCATCACCCCATAACATCAGAATCAAATTTTGATGAAGTCAGGACAGTTTTATTGTCTGCAGAAATTTCATACAGCAAGCTGTCTCTGCACAGTCACTGCATACTGCATCATATATCATCCTGTAATAACCAAGGAAAGTTACTGACATAAGTGGATGGTTGCCAAGAAGACTCTTCAATGGGCAAATTCTTCCACTTAATGAGATACTCAATGAGAGTACGATTTCTGAGAACTTTCTCTCTTTTTCCAATAATGCTTTCAGGTTCATATATGATCAGTCCTGCCTCATCCAATGGTGGTAACTCTTCCAATACTTGTACATCGGGCCCAACATACTTCTTCAGCTGTGAAATATGGAATACATCATGTATTCTAGTGGAGGATGGTAGCTGAAGTTTATAAGCAAGCTCTCCAATTTTGTCCAAAATCAAATATGGTCCATAAAACCTATGAGCAAGCTTGTTATTCCCACCCTTTAATGAAGCATAATGCGTCTTGGGCACTTTGAGAAATACCCAATCTCCAACCTTGAAGTCTAAATGTCTTCTTTTCTCATCAGCATAGACCTTCATTACGTCTTGTGCTTTCCTTATGCTGTCCTTGCATTGCCTCATGAGCAACTCCATTCTTTCCAACTCTTCCTTTGCTTGTGGGTTGATGTCTTCATGGAATAAAACTGATGGAAGTTGGACTTTATACCCATAAAGAGCTTCAAACGGAGACATCCCAATGCTCATGTGATGCGTGTTATTATAGCAAAATTCAGCAAGGTGGATCCAACGATCCCATGAAGCTTGTGTGTCATGACAATAATGCCTAAGGTACACTTCCACCCAATGATTAACTCTCTCCGTTTGCCCATCAGTTTGAGGGTGATAGGCCGTGCTAGGAGTGAGGAAAGTACCCATAGAGGAGAATAGACTTTTCCAGAAGTTGCCCATAAACTTCGAATCACGGTCTGATACTATTCTCATAGGCATACCATGTAGTTTGAACACACCTTCCATAAATTGCTCGGCGACTTGCCTTGTTGAATATTGGACTTTAGTTGGGATAAAGTGGGCTGATTTGGTCAATCTATCAACTACCACATAGATACTGTTCCATCCATGACTGGTAGTAGGCAATCCCGTTATGAAATCCATGGAAATATCTGTCCATTTGCCCGTAGGTATGGGTAAAGGCTGAAGTAAGCCAGCTGGTAATAGAGTGGAATCCTTATTTGCTGACACTCCAAGCACTGAGATACATACTCTTTAACATCTTTCCATAGACCTTTCCAATAGAAGCTTTGATGAACTCTATCAAACGTCTTGAAAAGGCCCAAGTGACCAGCCATTGGCGATGAATGCATCTCTTGAAGCACTTTCAGCTTGAATTTACTGCTGGGAATCAAGTACACTTTACCCTTAAACCATAAGAGGCCATTATGCACTTTAAAATTAGGAAATTCAGCATCACACCCTTGTTGTAATTTCTGTAAAATATGGGCAGCATGCTCATCAAGCACATATTCCTCTTGAATGTCTTCAATCCAATCCTTATAGATGGTAGACACAGTAGATAGACTGCATGCCCACATTCTTGATAACGCATCAGCCACCACATTATCCTTGCCAGCCATGTATGATATTTCAAAATCATATGATTGCAAAGTGGCCAACCATCTCTTTTGCTTAGGAGAAAGATTGGGCTACGAGAGAAAATATCTCAAGACCCTATGATCGCTTTTGACTTTGAAGTGTGTCCCATAGAGGTAGTGGTGCCATTTCTTGATTGCATGTAAGATAGCAAGCATCTCCTGCTCATAAACATGCATCTCTCTCTCTTTGTCATCAAATTTTCTGCTCTCAAATGCAATGACACCATGCTCCTGTACCAAAACTGCTCCCAAACCTCTACCACTGGCATCTGCATAAATGGTAAAAGTCTTGGAGAAGTCAGGGCAAACTAGTATGGGTGCTGAAACAAGCAATTCTTTCAGCTCATTAAAGCTCTTGTCAGCGATCTCATCCCAAAAGAAGGCCTCTTTTTTCAGCCGATCGGTAAGAGGAGCTGCAACATGAGCATAGTTCTTCATAAACCGTCGGTAAAAGGATGACAAACCAAGGAAACCTCTTAATGAAGTGGCATTGGTTGGTGTAGGCCATTCTTTGACACACTGAACCTTCTTAGGATCCACTTTGATTCCATCTTCTCCCACTATATGACCCAAGTACTCCACTTCCTTTGTCATAAAAGAGCATTTAGTGGCCTTGGCAAACAGTCTGTGTATCCTCAATATGTCAAAGACCTCTTTTACATGCTGCAAATGGTCTTCTTTATTCTTGCTATAGATCAAAATGTCATCAAAGAATACCAAAACTGTTTTAAAGAGCAATGGTTGAAGTATCTTATTCATGAGAGACTGGAATGTGGCTGGAGCATTTGATAACCCAAAAGGCATAACCATAAACTGATAAAGACCCCTCTCCGTCCTAAAGGCTGTTTTGAATTCATCCCCTTCCTTCATGCGTATTTGATGGTATCCCGATCTCAAGTCAATTTTGGAGAACACCTTGGCATCCTTCAATTCATCTAAGAGATCATCTATTCTAGGTATTGGATACCTATTCTTGATAGTGACCTTGTTGAGATCGCGGTAATCAATGCACATTCGAAAGGAGCCATCTTTCTTCTTCACAAGAAGGACTGGAGAAGCAAAAGGTGATTGGCTTGCCTTAATGAGACCCATTTCCAAAAGCTCTTTGACTTGGCGTTCTACCTCTTCTCTTTCCACTTTGGAGAGGCGATATGGTGGTTTGTTGATGGGCTTTGTATTGGGCAGCAAGTCAATAGGATGATCTACTTCTCTTTTGGGAGGAAGATAGGTAGGTGGCTGAAAAATATCATCATATTCTTTCAGCAAATTACAAAGACATGGGTCCATATTGTTGGTAGGAGAAGAGGGCTGATCCTCTTCAATCTTGGAAAGAAGAATGGTGAACATACATGCCTTTGCATTTATCTCTTTCTTAACTTTCTTGGGGCTGATCATCTCCATTCTTTTCTTTTCAGCTCCATGTAGTGTTACTTGTTGTCCACACCATTTAAACTCCATTTCCATGTTGTTGAGATCCATGGTAAATCTGCCCAAAGATTTCAGCCAGTTGCAGCCAAGTATTATATCAATGGGACCCATTTCTAATGCAATTAGGCTCACTGATGTAATGCACAATGGGGAAAGGGTGATAGGTACATTTGGACAGCATTGATTGCTCTTCTCAAAATTTCCATTTGCCACTTGGATTTTGAGTGATGTAGGCATTTCATGCGTATTCAATTTCAGCCCATTGAGTGACTTAGCATTAATGAAACTATGTGTACTTCCCGTATCTATGAGTATATGAGCGGTCCTTCCCTTGATTTGACCTTTAAGGTGTAGGGTATTATCCCCTCTTGAACCACTCCATGCATCACTTGATATGGCACATAGCAATGGATGTAAATCAGTCCATGAATCATCCAAATAATGACCACCCGGGTCGAAAGGAAACCCATCCATCGGATCATAGAACTCATCATGGCCATTCTCTTCATTTTCATGCACCTCTTCTTGAGTTGTTGTGACATCAAGCTGAGCCAAGCTTCCTTCAATAGATTCAACATCGGAATCATCCTCGATGATCATGCTAATCTTCATATTTTTGGCCTTGCATTTGGACTTATGATCGGGTGACCATTTCTCTCCACATTTGTAGCATAGACCTTTAGCATACATATCTTTGAGCTTGTCATTCGATACATGTTTGCCTTGAGTAGGGGCCGAAGTTTTGGCATTTATATCAGTCCTCTTTGCATCAAATCTATTTTCAGCATTAGGTCTGAAATTACTGCTTTGTTTTGACCCAAACACAGTAGGAAAAGTGGGTATCTTGCTGTAGGTATTGCTGAAAGTATTTGATGGCTTCCCAATATGCTGAAAATCAGTTTTAGCATGCCCATAATGGCCTGATGTCCTTGGGAACTGCGTAGGCTGAAAAGAATGCCCTGTTTTTGGCTGAAAACCCTTGTATTTCTGCCCATAACGTTCAGCCAATTGAATGGCAGCTTGTAGGGATGTAGGATTCATGGCTCCAACTTCAGAAGAAAGAATAGGTTCCAAACCAAATATGTATTTATTCAACTTGGCACTATCGGAGACCCCATGAACATACATCGAGAGGTTCAAAAACTGATTTGAGTACTCTCTAACCGAGAGACCATGTTGCTCAAGTGCATACCACTTTTTCTCTAACCGCTCTTTTTCAATAGGAGAAACAAAGACTTCAATCATAGCATTTTTCAATGCATCCCAAGACAAGAAGTCATGTCCCATCCTCGCCATATATCTCCACCAAGTGTGAGTATAGCCTTCTAGATGAAGAGCTGCAAATTTTACTTTGGCATTCTCGGGCCTTGGGTAAAGGGAAAAATACATCTCTAACTTGTCAAACCACTCCTCCAACTCTGTGGGTGAAGGGTTCTCTCCCTTGAAGTTTGAGATAATTATTTTCTCCTTGTACTCTCTCTCATATTGAGGAGGTTGTCCATTAGGGTGCTGCTGCCCACTATGGTGTTGTGGCCCAAAAGAATTGCCAAAAGGTCCTTGCCTAGGATATTCATTATTTCCATGCCCTTGTGCATAAGGAGTTTGCTGTCCATAATGCATACCATGACTTTGTGGCTGGAAACAATGTCCTTGAGGCTGAAAGTATGTGTTGCTCACATTGGGAGGTTTCCATGCATCGGTGAGTTGAAAGGTGGTTGCTGCCCATTATTTTGCTGATTCCAACCATGATTTAACACGGGACTTGGCCTATTGGGCTGCACTTGAGTAGAGAAATTATGTTGTGGCTGTCCAAAAGCATTTGGGGCTGAATTCACATGTCCATGTGGTTGCCCATAAGAGTTTGGGGCTGAATTAACATGCCCTTGCTCATAGCCACCAACATTTGCTTGAGGGTAAAATTGCTTGTAGAAAGAGTTGCACCCATGGATGTCTTCATCATGCTTTGAGTTTGTTTGCACTCTTTCTTGAAGATCATGCCCATGTGGCTGAAAGTGACCCTTTTGTTGATGGAATTGTGGCTGAAGTGAAGTGGGATGAACAAAATCCTTAGCTTTAGATGACTCTCCGACTTCAAATTGACCTACCACCTTAGGAGTAGGTGGTTTAGGTGGTTCTTCAGCCCTATGAGGATGTGGGATATTAAGACCAGCTGTAGGCAACATTTTCTCACCAAGAAGTGCTACAAGCTTGTCAATACCCAATCTCATACCCTCGAAACCTGATTTCATATCCTTTATGTCATTTGACAATTGTTGAAAACTGTTTGAATTCATTGAGATATGAGACGTCTCTATGGGTTGATTGGTAGGGGAGTGGGTGGAACTTGCATCGACTTCATCGTTCTCATAATGCATTCGGTAAATGGCATCTTGAGAAGTGTCATGTTCACCCCTTTCCTGTTGATGTTCATCCCTTTCCTGCTGATATTCCTTCAATTCTTCATTGATAGTATCCAAAACAGGGTCTCTCTTCTTATTCCTAGCCATGGGTTGATTTCTATCCTGAATTTCCTGCAATAGAAAAACTTGATTATCTTCACTTCTAGAGCTCCAAATTACGAGGTCTTTGGCTCTGTTCAAAGCTTGAAGAGCCCTCTATCCAACAATCTATCAAGTGCAGAAAATGGATGAGTATAGAAATTTCTGTAAGGGATTTTCTGTTGTTGTCTGAAAATTCCTGCAGGCAGTGAATACCCTGTTCTAGTCAATTAATGGCTTGTACCATCAATACCAAGCATGTACCAACTTCATAACCTTGTAGGAGAGTCTCATACGTCTGCCCATACTGAAAATGACCTCTGTAACGAGTAAAATGGCTGTCTAACTCAAAGTAGACTGCAATCTTTAATGAGGGTATGCATACATACTCTGTTCCAAACTTTAATGCTGAACCATAGTGTCTTTACCATAGGATGCATACATTTTACTGTAGCCATATGTCTTCATACATTTGCCATACCATACTTTTGCCAAAATCTCAAGAACTCACTGCCCATAACTCATGCTGTAGGCTGATTTCAAGTGCCATTGAGATTTGTACCTGCACCTAAACTTGAAAATACGTGGGATCCGAGACCCGAGGGGTTTGCAAAGTTCCCTCTCGGGCCGGGTTGCGCTCCCCTTCAGGGTCCTCGTCGGTAGGGGAGGGTCACCTCTCTTTTGTCCTACCGACTTGCCCGGCATCCACTTTTCCTCGTGGGCAAGTACATGGCAAGTGAATTCTAGCTCTAAAAATCAGTATGATATGCATGGAATAGGAAGGAAATACAATTGCCTTTCATTTGCCCTTTTCATGATATGCAAGATTGGAATTGAAAAGGATGAAATGTAAATGAGAAGTGGAGAGGTATTTACCTCAGCAGTGACTCACTGCTTACAAAGCTTTTCTCACTTACCAGTTGGGTAATGATTTTCTTATGATCAATAGGCAAAATAGGCAATCAATTTCATGTCAGGGTTAGGCAATAAAGATTGAGAAATGAAGCTCAAGAAATTACTGATTTCAGTGAATGAAAGTAGATGGGTAATACTCATTCATTATGGAAGAGTTTGAGACATTTAGAGATGGCCATTTCAGTAAATTGAAGAGGTTAGTAAAGACAATGACTGAGATAACCTATAGGCTTCATGTAATGCATTAGGCTATGAATGAAAGCTTCATTTAATCCTCTTATTTCTCTTCAGCAATTGGAAATGAGATCAGCAATTGGATGTAAAGAGAAATTAAGAGTGATTAGAGTACCTCATTTAATTGATTGGAGAAGAGCATTGTTGATGGAAAGGCCTTCAATCCATAATGCTTGACATAGGTGAGTTGAGCTTGATAATCCTTCTTCTCTACTTGAAGTAGGTTGCAATAGGTAGTAGAGAGGGCTTCAATGTGTCCAAGAGATCCCGAAATTTGAGAGGGAATGCCAAAATTTAATGGCATAAAAGCTTCATGCTGTCCATTGAACACCTAGACCTCCATTGGCTTCAATCTCTTCAATTTCGGTCCAATGTTGATGGATTCTTGAGGGGAAATGATTGAGGAAGCTTCAGAGATGCTTTGCCCACAAAAGCCCCATGAATTGCTTAAAAAATTTCAGGAATCTTTAGTGCTGTCCCAATGCAATCTCCATATCCAAGCTCCATCAAAGCTTCAAGCTTCAAGATCAATCAATATTGGTACTAGGATGTATGTAGAAGCCTCAGGGAGTATAATAGAACAAAAACCCTTTGATCTTGATGAAGAAATCTGAGAAATATGAGTGCTGTCCAAAACTGTCATAACCAGGGTTTTGAAGAAGAGGAAAACTCCAAACTAGTAAGAATCTTGAAGAAACTTGTGAGAGATCTCTTGCCTAGGGTTTGAAGATCATTAGCAATGCTTAAGAGGCATCATAACTCTGAATTTTTTTAACGCAGTAGAAGAGTATGTACAGGTGGCGCAAACAACGTGAGTACATACTCACGTACTAGAAATCCATAATGATGCTAAGTAGCTTAATTAGCTACTCCACTTGAAGCTCTTGAAGCAGGGAAGAAGGTCATCCAATTCATTCTCATGATAGAAGTGAGAAGGAGAAGATCTGATGTTGTCTTGGCCATGGATTCTTGTGGACAGTTTGAAGGGAAAGAGAAGAAACCCTTTGTTTCATGAAAAGTAACTCTAACTTTTCCTTCCTCTAAATCCTGTAACCATTAGTTTGTCCACTTACCCCAATTTTTGGCTCAAATCTTGATCACGTCCTGCTATTTTGGCTGGAGCCCTCCATTTCTTCCATTATTAATGCCAAGAATCACCATCTTCATCCCTGTTTGTAGCAGACTTTCACATGTAACTCCGGTTTGAATCCTTCATGTCCTGTCAAGTCCTGTCACTCAAATTTTTAACTATGGTTTGCTCTCTCTAGCCTAGGAAACTGAATCTAGTACTTGAAAATGACTTCTGCAAGGATCTAAGCTATGGCTCTGATACCAATGTAATGAAAGCAATCAACCATGGAATGAAATCTAACTGAAATTGAAAATTAACTAAGCTACAACAAAGAATTAACAAATCTATTGCACCAAGACATCCTCATCATGTATTAATGGTTGGGGATTCAAGAATACATGACGGCCATGGCTGAGTGCTTCATAGGCTAGAAGAAGCTAACTCCAAGAAAAATGGTAAAGCCAAGATTATTGAATGATCAAAAGATGTCTTGCCTTTGGCCTCTAGTCCCTTTTATTCTAACCCTCTTCCAAACTTAAGGGCTATTCACACATGTACACATAGGCTAGGGCTAAATATACAAAGGCTAGAATTAATCCAAGGTGCAAATATTAATGTTGTATTTTTCCTTCATGACAATTTCTAGCATACAAGTCCTACCTAAATTGTCAAGTACAAAACATATTATGGGGACAAAATCAATTATACTATTCTCATTCACTTTCATTGCCTCTCATTCTCTCTCATTCACCCACTCACTCACTTGTTCACTCTCATAAATTCTCATTCTCTTATAAACTCTTACTAATTCATTTTCTCTCATAAACTCCCATTCACTCACTCACTCATTCTATCTCATTCACTCTTGTAAACTCTCATTCTGTCTCATTCACCCACTCACTCACTCGTTCACTCTTATAAATTCTCATTCTCTTATAAACTCTTACTAATTTATTTTCTCTCATAAACTCCCATTCACTCACTCACTCATTCTGTCTCATTCACCCACTCTCTCACTCATTCACTCTTGTAAACTCTCATTGATAATCATTCTCATTCAATCCATTTTTATGATATGCCTCTCTATACTCCTCTTTCTTTGCAATGAAAGTACCCACTATCTCTATCCCCTAATTCTAATATCACCTCTACTATTACTTGTATGTTTATTTAGTTAATTTGCATAATTCTCTCAATTTACTTACATGTGTTGAATTTGTTGGGGCTAAAGGCACATGTGCCTAACTACCTAGGTATTCATTACACTTACAATACCTGCATACTTGTGCACTACAGGTGACAGGCACCCATCACTATCACTTTATTCTTTATTCTTTTAGTGACATTTGAGTAAGGAAAGGCTGGTCACACATTGTGACTTTTGGAGTTCTCATATATGTTGTCTCTCTCTCTTGCTCTCTTGTTCCATCTGCCATGGACTCTGCTTTTCAACTAGTGTTAAATCCAACCATTCGAGGAGCTTCTTCATCCTTTGCTTCAGCCCAAATATAAAGCTTTAGCTCAAGGTTTCATGGCAGCCATTATTTATTCCTCTCAAGACATGCATTGAGCCTTTCATTCTTCCAGCTTGCTCCACACTTGTTAAGGATCTTCCCAAGGCTTAGCTAAGCCTTGTTGAGTACTTATTGAGCCAAGGAGTAGCCATTTTATCCATTTTGAGTGGATACGAATCATGTTCTAAAAGTCATGGATAACTATGGTAGCTTGACAACATTGTTTTATTTTGGCTATAACTTTTTTTGTATATGATATCGGATTCAAGTATTCTATAGCTAGAAACAAAGAGCACGATGAGAGCTATAGATTTATGTACTGAATTGATTTTGTGCAATCTTCTATTCTTTGTTTCACACCAAATAAAATAGTTCTGGTTTGGACAGCAAACATTAAATTTTGTAATACATGTTTGATGCTTCAAGGATCCCATTTTGGTACTTAGATGGTATGATTATGCTGTTGGGATGATATTTGGATCATTTAGAGCTTCATTGACTTAGTTTTGTAGAGATTTATTACTATCATAATAGTTTGGAGAGTAAGGATACAATAGTGAGCTTCATACTTTGAATGTTTATTATGCCTACATTGTATTTTGGCTACACTACATGTCTATGGTGATATCTAGCATTGATGTATGAGCACAGATATGGCTATGACATACTTTGACATTTGGATTTGAACTAAATTTGATATACTTGGGCTTTGGTTTGTTACCTTGTATTGGTGCTACTTGATCCAATTGAAACATCTATAAGACTTGGATACTCTAGACTCAAGGAAATCAAGCTCTTCCTATTTGCATTATCTTGTCCTTAAATTCCTAAAGTGACACTCTATTAAGCCTTGACCACTTGGACTGCAAAAGAGTAGACTTGCTACAATAAGAAGAAGGACTTGGAAGTTGCCTTGCATTGGAGTGCTTGAGGTCACAAATGCAAGAGGTACAAAGGTAAAAATCAAACTTGACCATCACTCTTGCAAACTTTGAAAGCCTTGGAAAGACTAATGTGATTAGTGTTCCCTTGACATAGCCATTGGGTAGAAGCTTGAAACTAAGCTCCATGAAATAAAGAAAGAAGCATTAGGATTGACCATCTAGTACACCTTGAAAGGTTCCAAAACAACCCAAATCCTCAAAATTGAACAAAGGAAGGCTTGTGTTTATCTTACAGAGCTAGCGATTCCAACTTATGTAGTTGCTTGAACTTTCATCCTTAGTTGGCTTCAAAACCTAGCAAAGGAAGAATCCTTGAAATCATCATGTATTAATATCTTGGACATTACATTGTTGTATATCAAAGAAGTTCAATGGTATTTAGCTTAGTTAATATGTTACATGATGGTCCACACTAATCCTTGTGTGCATACTTAGCTAGCTTTTGGGGGGTCCTCACAGATAATGACAATCATCCCCCTCATAATCTTCCTTAATCTTCTCAACAAGTGAACTCTTAACATTTTGTAGATTGAACTTTCCTATCATTACTTATAGTACTTTGCTACTTTATCAATGCAAGACTAGAGCCTTCTTTCTCTATATTTATATTGCAAGTTGGCCATTTCCAAATATAGAGATGCATTTACCTAAGCTACTTGGAGGTCCTTACTTCGAGCTACTCTTTAAATGAAGATAATATATTTATTTTGTGTAATTCTAGTTTGTTTGGATGCATTATGAATGGCCACACAGTTCTATTTGCTAGATATTATTCTTGTTTTTCCTAGTTTGACTTTTATGATTCATTATTATAAATTTTGCACTTGGTTAGATTTGGCTAAGGACTTATAACTAGATAACATACTTGTGATTTCCTAAATCAAAACTTCTCTTATGACTGCCAAAAAAATCATTGGTAAGTTTAAATTGCCTATCTTGGGCTGTGCAAGCTTCAACACAAGCAAGCTACATATAAGTGGACATTTCTAGATCTTACATAGGCTAGACTTAGGTGTTAAGTGTTTTAAAATAAATTCTACTTCATTGATATAGCCTATGTGCTTAGGCTAATTAAATATTGGTGATTACCACCATAGTTCAAAGCACCCTAAGTCATGCCTTGAAGTTTTAGCTCATACATTTATGAATTTAAGAGTCATCATAAGCACCAAATTTGATGGTGTGGAGAGAGAGAGAGAGAGAGAGAGAGAGAGAGAGAGAGAGAGAGAGAGAGAGAGAGAGAGAGAGAGAGAGAGAGAGAGAGAGAGAGAGAGAGAGAGAGAGAGAGAGAGAGAGAGAGAGAGAGAGAGAGAGAGAGAGAGAGAGAGAGAGAGAGAGAGAGAGAGAGAGAGTTGGGGGGTGGAGGAAGGGGGGAAGAAAGAGAGAGAGATGGTGGAGAGAGAGATTGATTTTAAAAACCAAAATTTTTGCCTTCCCTTCAAATTTTTTTGCACCAGAGAGAGGGTGCCAGCACCCCCTTCCCTAACACAAAAGATTTGAGGGAAGGCAAAAGAAACCCCCTCTCTCTCTCTCTCTCTCTTTCTATCTCTCTCTTAGATAATCATTTTGCAGTGTCCTCTCTCTAAAGCTTGGCCTACTAAGTTGTAGCAAATAAGCACTCCCTCTCACCTTGAAGCTGTGGTACACTATGCATGGATTACTCACCAAATCACAACAAACATGTGCTTCCTCTCACCCTAAAGCTATGGCACATTATGCAAGGATTACTAACCCAATCATGAGCAAACATGCACTCCCTCTCACCTTGAAGTTGTGGCACACTATGCAAGGGAATTTGTAGGGCAATGCTGTGTAGGTTTAGGTGAGAATAGGGTAGGGGTAAGGTTAGGGTGAGCACATGGCCAAGGAGGCAGAATGAGCTTGCAACTTTCGTCATGATCCTCTCTCTCTCTCTCTCTCATGGTTTATGTGATATGTATGTGTGTGTACATACATATTATTAATATATATAAACATAAGTATTATTATTATATGTACAAATTATTTTATAAAATATGTAGTAAAAATATTGTTATACATTTATAACTACATAAATATTATTATCACAAAATCTCTCTCTCTCTCTCTCTCTCTCATGATTGTTTGTACATTTAATAATGTTTACATATGTTATCATAACATAAGCATAAATATTATTATTACAAATAAACATTAGTAGTGATGTCATTCCTCTCTCATTCAAAAACTATTTAAAAAAATATATTTCTCCCTCGTATCTCTCATATAAACACACACACACACACACACACACACACACACTCTCTCTCTCTCTCTCTCTCTCTCTCTCTCTCTCTCTCTCTCTCTCTCTCTCTCTCTTCTCTCTCTCTCTCTCTCTCGTTCACTTTATAATCATGTTTATAATCTCTATTGTGTGATACATGTATGTGCAATTGTGATAGTGTGTATTGGTGTATATGGTACATAAGAATGTTTTCAACACCTCCAAGTTGTTATATTATTCCAACAGGTCCTTTCATCCTGTTTTTGTAATGTTAAAAGAGCTATTTTTGTGTAACTCTCAAGATGTGTATGTATCAATGGGGAGATAAGATAATTAACTAACATATTGTGTGTGTACATGCATGTGTTTGTGTACACAAGTGTGTATATGTGAATCCCACTCTAGTTATCTAAATATAAATACCCAAATGATCATGAAGTGGTGTGTCAAAATACTTGGTTCAAGTCACACATGTATACATGTACACACACACACACACACACACACACACACACTCTCTCTCTCTCTCTCTCTCTCTCTCTCACATTTATGATGGATAAATGTTTTCAACCTAGATTTTAAATAGACGTTCAAGGATATTGACTTGTTCAAGAGCATGACATGGCTAGAGCCAAGGATGATCTAGAAAGGCACCCAAGAGAACACGATGAGAAGCTAATAAACCAAGAGAAGGCAAGCTACATTGGTAAATGGTGAGAATCCACTCATTGAATGCACAAGGGCACATGGTCTTGTACAACATACATAAAAAATAAGATATCACCAAGTACAAGTGGGGGGAGAGAGAGAGAGAGAGAGAGAGAGAGAGAGAGAGAGAGAGAGAGAGAGAGAGAGAGAGAGAGAGAGAGAGAGAGTATATTAACATCTCTAAAAGGCCAATGTGGCCTATGAGACCAAAGCAATACATACAATGATGGTGTGTTTCTCATCTGGAACGAGAAAAAGATGAAAAACATGCCTATAAGACTGAAAAAAAATGAAATAGTGTCCTATAAAAGGGAAACATGTCAGTGATCTGAAAGTGAGAGTAGAGAAAGGAAAACTCTCCATCAATGATATGTCTATTCTTTAAGGAGGTGTATCTCTGCATGGCTGAGGCGTCTCGACATCTGTCTCTTGTGGCACTCAAGGATGGCTTTAATTTGTCTGTGGTGTGGATGTCTAGGCCTTCATCCGGGTGGACGTGGGCACCTAGGGCTAAGTGCCACTGCTCTATCCAAAGGGACACTTTATAGAAGATGAGGTCCAATGGTGATGTACTCCTGTAGGCTGTGTGGTAGTAGTAGTGGTATCTGCCATACTCTGTCGTGTATCAGTGAAAAAGTTAGTGACTGCTCTCTGTCTATGTGAGCCGAGCTGTGGGGGCTTCCTACTCCATAGAATTGTTGCTTTGCGCCTCTGGAGCTCCAAGAGGAAGAATCCCAAGCATCTCTGATCCTCAAACTGCATGATCCGTCTCAGGGGTCCAAAACCCTCTCGAAACAGACAGTGGTATCTACCTCGTATGTCATAATATATAGTGCATTGGCAGATGTAGTGTTCCTCTGTCTCTGGCTTTCTGTCGCATAGTGGGCATATGCGTTCTTCTGTTTGTATACCCTTCCATCTGCTTGTCTCAATCCTCAGGTGGTGGGATGAGGTGCAGATTTGACCAATAACTGTACGTAGTCCATGAGGCAGTTGTGTGTCCATGTAATTGGGTCGGGTGATGAAACCATCCTCAGATACCGGAAGGAAGTGGGTCTGATAGTGTGTCATCCTTGTGCCATGGGGGGAGGGGGGTCGGCGATCCAGGTCTTCTCTGTATCTAACTTCAGTATGTCTACTCTGATCACATGGTTTAGCTCTGATCGACTTAGGTCAAGTGTAGGGCAATCTAGGCTATAGTCAAAGGGGGGTAGTCTGTCAATCTGTAGCCCACGTAGACTCATCCATGTACTCATCTGAGCATAACAACAATGTCTATCTCACTGTCTGTTGCTAGTTGTCTAGAAGAGGCCAGGGCTAGCCGTGGGTATCTATCTTGGGGGAGCTCCCATAGTCTATGTTTGAAAGTCACTGCCTGGACCAAGGTCTCAGCCACCATGGGTGATGCTCCCAACTCAACTCTGATAATCTCATGTGGGGTCGAGCTCTTCGCTCGTATCATACGTGAGATCATCATGACCAGTGGGCTTTCCATATGCTCCCATCCGTCATAGTATTCCTTCTCTAGTCCATCCTGGTCTCCCAAAGGCTGTCTCCTCATGTGAAAGAGACTCGGACCCCAAATAGCTGCCCCATATAGGAGTGTGGGTGTAACTAGGGTGTCAAAAAGCCACAGTTTGGTGCGCGGCTTATGAAATTGTATGTGAGCACATTGCCTCTCCAATGCACCTAAGGCTGCATATGCTTTTGCCAAACGAGCCTCTGATGTCTCTCTCCAAGAGAACTGTGGTCCCTTCAATGTGACCCCCAAATAGATGTACTGCCTAACCATCTCCACTGGCTCTCCATCAAAATTAAATTGGTGCTCAGCTCTTGTCACCCAAGCAACTGAAGTGTTAAATACCATAACTTTAGTTTTCCCAAGGTTCACCTTAAGATCTCTATCTCTGCAAAAAAGCTGATAATGCATCCAAGTGTCTATTTAGTCCCTCAGGTGAGTCAGATATAAGTACAATATCATCGGCATAAAGTAGTAATGGTGTCAGCACTCCAGCTAGGCTGGCTCTGGCCCCACTAGTCCTATCCACATATTCTGAAATTTCATCTATATACAGCCCAAATAGTGTTGGTGAAAGTGGACAGCCTTGTTTCACCCTAATGGTGCTATTGATTGTATCTGAGATGCCCTCAGGTGTTCGCCGTCACTGTCTCATACAAGGCATAGATACTCCACTGTATCTCTACAGGCACATCAATGTTTTGCATTCTTCTCATGAGTTTAGCACGTGGCACTGTGTCAAAGGCCTTGCGAAAGTCCACAAAACAACAATAGATCTTTTTCTTGAATGCCTTGCCTTCTTCGATGATTGCCCTCAATGTAAAGATATGGTCTAGAGTTGTATATCCCCTCCTGAAGCCAGCCTGGCCTTTTGATCTCAGGCCATGCATCTCGGCCCATTCACTCAATGCTTGTTCCATGATAGAGCCATATATCTTGGCCAGCATGTGTCCAATCATGATAGTTCGGTAGTTACTAGATAGTGTGGGATCTCCACTCTTAAAGAGCAACACAATAATATGGTATTACCAACAGGTTGGAAATCCCTCACAAACTGCCCTATTAAAGATGTGAGCCAGCGTTGGTGCCAAAATATCACAGGCATGCGTGAAGTGTTCAGCCACTAAACCATCATGATCTTGGGCTCTTCCATTTTTCAGTTTCCATATGGCATTCCTCACTTTTTTTTCTGTGAAAAATCTGCAATTTGCTGGTCTTGAGGTTGAGGGGAGTGGCATAGGCTCTTGGCTAGGAATATCATAGAGTGTGCAAGCATATCCATGCAAATCATCCGGTCTAGTAATTTGTAGGGGTGGTTGGTTCTCGTGCATCTTTTTCCATGCTCTCTTGCTGTCCTGCCCCAAGAACATGGAATACATTTCTGTTTCTAGTCTGCTCAAGTATTCCCGCTTCTTTTTGTGTACCAACCGTCTGAAGAGCGTTCGAGCATGCTTATGTGTACATATGCCAAGTGCCATCTCTCGCTGAAAACGTGCTCGTGTCTCTATGCACTCATCATCATACCAGCCATTCTGTGGGGCATTACCTCATGGAGGTTTATCTGACGGTGTAGTGTGTGGGAAAGCTTATGCTACTGAAGTGTGTATTATCTCGGCCAACTGTCCTATAAACTCATCCAGAGAGGCCTGTGTTTCTAGCTCCCTCAATGCATCTCGCACAATAGTGCTGTATATGTGTGAGGTCACTTCCACAAAATCATAGCATGGTAATTTTGGTATGTGTGGCTGTGCTTCGTGTATATGCCCATATTGCATTTTGAAAGCTAGAATAGCATGGTCTGCTACTAATCCAATTGGTATGTTTGAGATTTCAAAGCTTTTTATGCCAGGTAGCAAGTTGGGTGATCCAATCAAATAGTCCACTGTGCTTGACCCTTTCTTGTTATTCCAACATGTGAAGCCATTAGATCTTGGCCACTATGGTAGCCCGTTAAGGATGGCCAAACCATGTGCACTTCCCAATGCCAGTAGGTGTGTTCCATATTCTGTTATCTCTCTATCTTGGGCTGATCTAACTAATCCCACTTCATCTAATGCAATATCTCTGAACATCTCATCACTAGTGTTAAAGAAAGTAGATTGGTTGTTTCTGTGCGTGCATTAAAATCTCCTGCTAGTAGAACATCCCCAATTCTCATGTATCTCATTATGTCCTCATATAGTGGTGTATACAGGGATGCCTCTTTAGGGGCAAACTTAGAGTATGCAGGGGGAAAATAGCATATGGCAATATACATGTCTCGAGTTCTGCTTGTACATAACCTGATCCACATGTATCTTGCCTCTACATTTCTATGTACCACTTGGACTGTATCTTGGAGCTCTTCTTTAAATAGGATTGCCACACCTCCTGATCCCCTCGTCCCTCCAGGCCGCCTAGGCTGAGGGCGATATACACTTTCCCATATATATCCATATACATCAAGTAGATGGCTGTCTTTACATTGATGTGTCTCAGTATACATAGCAATGTCTATCCCTTTGAAAGTATCCTCAAAATAACCTGCATCTATCTTAAGGGAGCCATTGCAATTCCACAGTGTGAACTTCAGGGTCTCATAGGCCGCGCACCGTCATGCCGTCCTTTTCTCTATGATGATGACTCTTCCATCTCTGTATACAGCCCATTTACCTGCTTTCCGTGCCTCTATAACACGTGGCATATTTTCCCTCCTGTGGGCTAACTGGGCTGGGGTGAGGTCTTCATCTAGGTAGATCTTTTCTCCTTTGAGAGCGATCCTCTTGGAGAGGAAGGCTCTCTTCTTTTCCAAGTCTCCAAACTTCAAGATGAGGACTTTTGTTTTTGTGTCAGCTTTCCCAACTCGCCAAGCCCCAATGATGGGTACATTCGTAGCCCCAATTTTGGTGGCAAGAGCTGTAGCATCTTCAATTGGGGAGCTTTTCTCATCTAGTCCAACCACTCTTACGTGGAGTGCGCATGCCCGTCTTTTTGCCTCTTCTTCCAAGGTGGCATTCATAACTTCCACTTTGTTGCCATGCATTCCTTTATTCTTTTTTGCTACATCTATCCATTCTGCATTTTCTTTGACGGTATTCTCAACATTCTCCATTTTCTTTTGGGTGCCTTCCACCACACTTGCATAGGTGTGCATATCCTTTTTTAAAACATCCATTTCTTTTTGTAGTTCCGGTGTGATTTGTGGTTCCTTTTGTGCGTCCTTTCTTTTTGCATTCCTCTAGTTCTTCTTGTAGATTAGAGATCATTGAGTCTTTCTTTGCCATGTGTGCATCCAATGTTTGTTGCATCTCCTTTTTTAGTTCTTCCATAATTTCAGCTCGAACCCGCTCTTGTATATCCTTTTCCATTTCCTTCCTCATGGTATGCATTTCAGCACGGAGTATGGTCAACATCTCCTCATATAGTGTTTCATTAATTTTGCGGGATGTCTTCCCATATCTACTCGACCCTAAAGAGACATTCCAATCTTGGGTTTTATGCCCATAGGTTTTGTATCTCGTGTTCTTTGGCGGTGTATGAAACATTGTCTCCATGGTTGGTTTTGTGATTCCTTCATTGTCAGTTTCTTCCATCATGATTATAGTATGTGCTATAGCATAAAACTATTTACAGTTTGACTAGAGTAGTAAACCAGTAACATAAACTATCACTATAGCATGAACTGTTAGTATATCATAAACTGTCAATGTGACTGCATCATAAGATATGACTATAGCATGAACTGTCAATGTAGCATAGAACTGTCAATCTCACATAAACTGTCACTGTAGCATGAAATGTTAATGTGCGTCAGTCTAAAATCACGCAGGTCTCCAGTCTACATAGCATGCAAGGTTCACATCAGCATGAGCACATCTGCAATCTCAGTACATTCACACAGGTCTACATTCATGTCAGTCTGAGAGAGTCCACAGATTTCTTATACAGTCATAATCATGACCCAAAACTGTCCCATCAGTCCTTGCGTATCTCTGTAGTTCGTCACAGTGCATTTGTCAAACTACATTCATCAAAGTACATTGCTCTGCCAGATACGTGTGCTGGTGTCACGTATGTCTTGTCTGCATCTGGCTTGTCACGCCTGTTGCATCAGCAGCCGTCCATTGTGCCCATCACACCAGCATCACGCCCGCCGTTACGATCCCGTCACACCCGTCTTGTCAGCGTCACGCCCATCACGCTAGCTCCCCGTCACAGAGAGAGAGAGAGAGAGAGAGAGAGAGAGAGAGAGAGAGAGAGAGAGAGAGAGAGAGAGAGAGAGAGAGAGAGAGAGAGAGAGAGAGAGAGAGAGAGAGAGAGAGAGAGAGAGAGAGAGTGTGTGTGTGTGTGTGTGTGTGTGTGTGAGTGTGTGTGTGTGTGTGTGTGTGTGTGTGTGAGTGAGTGAGTAGGGAGGGAGGAAGGAGAATTGGTGAGTGAAAGAGTTGGGAGGAGAAAGAGATAGATGGGTGTTGGTGGTAGTGACATTGAGGAGGAGGAGATGATGGAGGTGGTGGTGATATTGAGGAGGAGATGTTGGTGATAGTAGTGGCACAAGTGAAGGTTATGGGAAAGGAGGCAATTTTAATAAAAAGTGGAACAAGTGGACTATGTGGAACAAAAATTGAGGGTTTGCCAAAAACACTTGCTCCAAAAGCTTGCTTTTCGTATACTCTCCAATGTTGTGCATTGTGTTTGACCCAAGGTATTCCATTTTGGAGTTCATGAGTTATTCCAATATCCTATTTCCTTGTGATGATTTTTGCTATCATTTCAAATTGAAGGGCCTAATGGTGATCACCATTTGTGATGTAAAGGAGAAAGAAACAAATACCCGAATCCTTTTTTGGGAGTGCTTGAATAATGTTATGAGGGAGAATGATCAGCCCTAGTAGACTTTACTGGCTTCATGGTAGACAAAGTGAGAGCCAATTGGATTGCAATTAGGCCAGTGTTTTAATGGTAGGCCTAACAATGTAATGGAGGGAAAAGAGCAATCATGTTTTTTTCATTGGGAGTAAAGTTTGCTAAAGCATTCCAAGGAGCAAATCCTACTGGCCTAAAGCACCTTGCATTGTGCAAAAAATGGCGGCTTTCTTAGATATGTGAGAAAGAAAATAACAATGCATTGCATATAAGGCCATAGTAGCAGTCCCATAAACTACCAATTGAGAACATCACAGCTTTGGAGCAATGGCTGAAGTCGTGGGAGAGTAGACTTGATCGCTGTGCAAACCACGCTCATGTTAGTTTTTATTTTGCTTTTCCACAATCTAGATAATATTTTTTCTTAACACCTAATATTAGTGGCAATTATAGGCATATCTAAACCCTTGGGAGCATGCTCAAATCCCAATAATGAAGAAGGGCAAAGTAAAATATTATTACTAAAGATAGCAATTGGATTATCAAAGGGAAGCTTAAAAATAACCCATATCACCATTAGAAATATCTTAGACTCCACTCTCATAAAACATAATATCTTGCTTAAATATTCTAGACTTCCATAAAAATGGCTATGCAAATAATTATTAAAGTGCATGTAACTGTAAATCAAAGAGCCAAGTTCTCTCCCATACACATAGTGAAATCATGCAAGTATGCTATGAAGGCCTATAGAGTTGTAAACAGCCAAGAGGGTTAGTGGAAGGGTGGAAATCTGAAAGCCCTAACCCTAGGTATTTCAAGTGCAAATGGAGCATAGAACATTTATTCTTGTATGTGCAATTGCTTTCCCTCCTCTTTTTTCTTCATAGCTCAAGTTTGAGTGAGGCTTGCTTGAGAGTGTATGGAAGAGCTTCCCTTGTACTCTCTTTATCTCTCTCTTCTCTTTTTGTCTTTTACTTGCTCATGGGAGATAAAGGCATAGATTCAGGATTACCATCGGACCTTACACTAGGGTTGAAGCTCAAGTAGAGCCTCTCCTCTTTAGCCTAGACTACGACAAAAAGGGAAAATGTAATGCCGAGTCTTATTTTCTTCACTTGAGATTTCTTACCTTCTAGCTTGCATGCTCAACATAAATGACATAGAATAATAGAGAGGGATATAAGCACTCTATATAAGAGATTAAAAAACCACATAATGAGCAATTTTTCTTAAACAAAAATGAGGTTTTTCATTTCCCTATCGTTGAGTTGTATTGGAGGATATAACATTTTGGTGCCATTTTTAGCTAAATTACATCAATGTAAATACAAGATTGTATTATATGGAAAATATGGGACTATTATACAATGACTACCTATCGAGAATATAATACGGAGACACATCATCGAATAGGTGGATTATGATATTGGATTAAGCAAAAGATTAGGTGGAAAATTTCTTTCATACAAAATGTTATTTCATATGAAAGAAAGTTTCCTTGGTACGAAATAATATTCCCCTATGAATTCTAAGAGATCGAAATGATTGTCGTGTTTGATTGGACTTTGGATTTGAGAGATTGCTTAGACATTTGAGAAGAAAGCAAAAGAGAAATAAGTAATTACTTGTTTAGATTTCAATTTTCTTTTATGACTCCTTAAGGCGAGATAAGCAAATAAGATAGATTTAAGTTAAATTTTTAAAAATGTAATAATAAATTTAAATTTAAAAATATAATTATTTAATAAATAAAAAATTTATTAATTAAATGTTATATTTTAAAAATATATAAATCAATCAAATTATTATTTGAATAATTAAAGCTTCTTTAGAAAAATAAGTTTTTAACATTTAATTTCTAATAAAATAAAATTTTAAAAATAAAAAAAAATAGATTTTTGGTAAAAACAATATCTTTTATATTATAAGGAGGAAAGTTTTTTACATTGCTTAAGTATAAATCATGGCTCATGAGGTTGCTTGAAATAGAAAAGCAAAAGAAACTATTCACTTAAAGCAAAGAAATCGCTTCACTTTGGGCTTGAGACAGTTTGAGTCAAGCTTGAGATTCAAAGGCAAACAAGATCTTCATTTTGGGCCCTTGAAAGCTAAAAAAGTTTTCACTTAGCTAAGGCTTTGTTGGTTTTGGCCTTCCTTTCTTTTCCTTAAATGATGACTCATAATAAAAAGTATCTACCATTGCTACTACTCTAGCTTCAAACCATTTTGCAAGTTTATAGATAGCTTTCTTTTCTTCCATGTTACCCCCTTCCATATCTATTAGTATGGCTAATTTATCCAATTTTCTAACTTGAGTGGAAGACATGTGGTTGCCATCTTTACTAGTTCTTTATTCAATTTAATGAAGTACCTGAAAATGCAATGTTAGTTGATTTTGGCCTATAGTAACACAATTATTTTAGAAGAAGAAGTGGGGTCACACACCACCAAAAAAAGACAAATTTGAAAATATATAAAAGAAATTTACATTGTTTTCTTTCATCTTTAAAAGATTGATATTTATTTCCTTCAACTTTTGTTAGCCAATCTAAAGTATTTACTAAAATTAGAAACAAAAGAAAAGTTAGGGACTTAATATTTATATTTAAAATTAATACAAATATTACATCATATGAAAATAATTTTAATACAAAATAATTATTTCATATTAAGTACACTTTTGTATAAGAAAATAGTGATTATATGGTAATTATCTAAAATTAAGTAAATATTTGTACAATAAAATAGTCATTATATGGTAATTTTTGTACAAGAAAATAGTGATTATAAGGTTGTTTATATATAACAAGGATTATACAATTGTGTTAACTATATAAAATATATTTTTAAATAATGCATACATATAAATGTAGCCTACATTTCTACAACCTCAAAAAGTAAACCTAAAGCTTTACACTAAATTTACTTGAAAGTACTTAGGATTTTGTGGTTGAAACAAAATGAAACTCAAACCTAATTGCAGTATAGTGATGGTGCTAGCATAATCAATAATGAAGCAAACCAATTGTTAAAACTCAATTTGGAGTTAAAAATAATCAATGCATTTTTAAGAAAAAATAATTTTTGCTGATTGATTATGATTTTTAAATTAAATTAAATTATTTTAAAATATTTGTGAATCCAAAACCAAAATTTTAGTTTTTTGAATTAGCTAACAATCTTTTTAAATTATAATTATTTTAAAAAATTATTTTAAATACTCAAAATAATTTTATAAAAATTATTAAAAATTAATTTGATTTTTTGATACTTTGGTAAATTTTTTATTACTTGTAATCTCCTTAAAATAAATTATATATTATATTAAAATTTAATCATTTTTAATATTACAAAATAAACTCATAAATCTGGAATAAATAAATAGATAAATACAGAAGAAAAGAAAAGAAAAAGGAGGTTATAATGTTTAAAGCCTCAGGGAGGGGGCCTTAATAGATATGGAGGTTGTTGTTTTGTGGATGCCCTATATCCTCCCCCTCCCTTTTCATATATGAAAGGAAAACTAAGTTAAAAAATTTGTATTAAATGAAATGAAAAACTATTTTTAAATTAAAAACCCATCAAGTAAGAAAACAAAAATAGTTTCACATTACGAAACCCTCACTAAAAGACAAACCACCCTCCTTTCCAAAAACAAAAACCTATTTAAAAGAGGGCCATGTTCTCATTTTTAACACACAACGAGGACGAGAATACTCTTGAGAGTGAGAGAGGAAGTGGAAATTAATTAGCTAAGAGAGGTGATAAAATTTTGCAAGAAGAAGTTAGTGATAATTTGTGCATAGTCCCCCCACCAAGAAATCCTTTCTTTTCTTGCCTCTTCTATCCATAATGGTCCCTTGTAAGCATATCGAAATGCCAAGACCTTGAGTAGCCCATTAGGAAACAAATGAACTCACAAATGGGCCTTTTAGTCCCCCCTCTCTCCTCCTTAAAACAAGGAAATGAGGAGAGAATAATAGTAAAATAATCCTCTTCTCTCTCCACTTTTGCAATCTCATTTTGCCTTTTTTATATTATCTACAAAGATATACTAAGATTCCTTCTCTCTCCTCATTCAAGAAGTCTTTTTCAACCAAATTTTATATTAAAAAAGGAGTTAGTTACGGGAGTGTGGTGCTTCGTTTTCAATGCAAAATGATTAGTAGATACGAGGTAATTGATTTTTTAATCTAGAACAAGGAAAATGAAATTTTGAAAGTTCCTTTTAAGATATTTTGGGCATTTTTTATATTCTAGCTTTTGGTAAAAAAACAAACCAACTGGTCAAATTTCGTGTTTTTTGGAGATGTTTTTGGAGGTAAAATAGAAATATCTAAAATACGAAAAGTCTTGGACATCCCTACTCTTTGAGCTATTTTCCCCCATATCTTTACTCTCTCATGGCTCTATTGCGACGTCTTCTTTGTGTTTATGCAACCTTCATTAACAAAATGAATTACTTACACCCTCCTTTCCCTTGGCCCCTTTGTGTGCCTCTTTGTGCATCTCCATTCTACCTCATGTGATAATGAAGTAGGCTTCTCATTTCTATTAATAATAAAATGAATATAGGAAAGAAGGAGCTGCATATTGAGGTAGAGATTGAATATGCCCCATTATTCAAAAGAACCCAGCGTACCAATGTCAACCCTCAAGTTTTGTAGAGTTACAGGCAAACGGGATTGAAACATGTGGATTTGTGGGTTGATGGGGGAATCTACCTAATTGACCCCTTAAACAATAGACCTCCAACTTTCTCAAGAATCACAAATTTGCTAAAGTATGTGTGCGAGGGTGAAAATGGGTTACTCGGTTATACTAGGCGGCTCAATGATTAGGCATTCAAAGTATTTACAACTTGCCAAGCAACCATTAAAAATTGCCATGATGTGATCGCTGCACATCAACTTCATATACAATAGCTCACAGGACAAGTGGTACAGCTGAATGGCACTATAATTCAACAAAACAATCAAATTATTTCAATGCAGGACACTATCCATGACATTGGTATCTCATATGAGGAGGCAAAGGCACAATTGGACGACTTGAGAAAGATCAACAACAAGCTAACACAGGAGTGCAAACGAAAGAAGAAGCCAATCAATGAGTTAATTGTGAATAGTGGCTAGTATAAGCAACGTATCAAAGCATGTAAGGTAGCTAAAAAAGAGAACCTAGGTAAGGGTGAGGTTGGATCGTGTATTAGTAGATTGTTGAAGGCAAGTACATTGGAAAACACATTGAGCAATCCTAAGTTTAAGGCTGTGAAGGAAAAGGTGATTGAGTGCACATTAAAAAATGTGTCAAATGAGTTCTCAGCTATGGATGCACAATCTATTTGTGACAGGGCCGGTATTAGCACAATGACTTACTCAAAGATATTCAAATGTGTGAAGGCTAGGTTTGGTCGTGTGCTGAAGAGAAATAGAATCATGCCTCTTCCTCAACCTTCAAAGTTAATAGAGGCCCGATGGCAACTTAATACAAAGGTTTTGGAGCTGATAGGAGATCCCATGCATGTTCAATGCGTGGAAACACTAAAGGTTGGGATAAAAAATGCATATGAGGTGAAGTTCACCGAACTCAACAATTACTATTTAGATTTATACAAGTGCAATCAACAATGGTAATGTACTACAATATGTCTGTTGAGGAATGTAATGATAAATTGTAGTTTGTTATAAAATTAGATGAAAGTGAGGTCGTCAAAGGAGTAAAGCTTGATAGAGTTAGTGTAGCTCTGATGAATAGAGCTTTACAATTCGATAAGAACAACCCAGGGAACTTTAGTGTTCAATCTGAGCACCATGTTTGGTGGCTCGCTGCATTTGAAGTTCCTAGGGAAACATTTGAGGTGTTGCAGCTGTTCTTTATGCACACAAGCATTCCAAGCATCATCGATTGTCAGAAACATGGTGAGATACTCTCGGTTGAAGGGTATGGTCAATACTTGGTTGAATGGTATCTTGTAGGAGACTTGAAAACTTTAAAATGCATGTGTGGAATCTTCAATGGTGCAAATACAAAGAATCCATGCCTATATTGCTTGATAGAGAGGGTGGAAGGAAAGGATGGAAAGAAAAACTGGCAAAGGGTGACAAGTGCTACATTGATGTGCAATAGAGAAGATCCCACTTGGAAGCCCATCTTCAACATTCCATTGGATTGTATTCACATTTTTTCATTGCATACTTTTGTCAGAATCATGGAGAAACTTGTATATGAATACATTTGCTTTGCTTAAAGGATGCAACCGGAAAAAGAAGCCATTGCAACGTGTAGGAATGTGGAGCGAGTGCTATCAGAAATTGGGCTACACAAGCATCAAGTGGTGATTGAAAAAGATGAGAAGAGATCAGTAAAATCTGGTAACTTGCCAAAAAAGTCTTGCTTTGGAGGAGCAAAGGCTAGGAAGTTTCTCTCAGCACCCATCAATGAGGAAGGGAATGTCATGGTTCATAGGCCGCAGGACTACGATGGGTGGAAAAAGTTACATTTTGCAGGTTCCTGATCGAAGTAATGGAGGAAAAACAAGATTGGCCAAAGCGAAGGTTTGGATAAGTTTTAACAAATTGGCTTCCTTACTTCGCAAGGTGGTGTTTAACAATGAAGATAAGCAAGAATTTACCAATGCTATGCGTAGCTTCTACGAAAACATGGTGGAAGAAGCATGGGGCAAAAGCTTTATCACACATTACATGGTGCATACTAAGTTAATATTTTAAAATTGTATGAATTGTATAAACTATTGAGCATAGTTTTACTCATGTGTGATATGTGTCTTTGTAGCATATCCTTGAGGCACATGGGCCATACTTTGCAGAAAAGGAAAGCATCGGAATTTAGTCCACACAAGGGATGGAAAATTCACATTGGACGTGCAAGGTGCATACCAAAGAAAAACTGATCATGGTGGAGGGGTGAATGGTAGCAATCTAATGATCTAATTTCTATCTTGGTGGTATAGGATTATAGTAGCGGATGAAGCTAAACTCTCGCAAAAGAGAGCAAATGAAAGTGCTGATGAATCGACTGCACACATGATGGAATCACATCGTTCACTAAAAGAGTGCGTTATGAAGCCTCAAGTGCCAAAGAAAACCATGCCAAGTGGCTAGAAACAAGGCTTTGACAAGGGAGCAAATGGGTTCGAAGAGAGCCAAGATAGTAAGATGAACAATGTGTTCAGTGTGAATGCAATTCATAGTTTAAGAGAGAAAGAGAGAGTGTGCATCTATGTGAATGAGTCTTACAGTGTAGGGTTATATAAAAGAGGGTTTCACTTTCTATCTTATTCATTGAGTTCTCACATCTCTTGTCTAAGAAAGATGGCTAGCTCTAAGGTAGTTGCAAATAAGCTTCTACTCAGAGCCCCATATCGTGTTCAGTCCCTTGGAGCATCTACTATCTCATAGATGCACCCCCTTCTCAACCTAACCCACCTTCCTCAAGCTGCCCTTACAAGGGTCCTCCTCAGCATCCCCACAAGAAACGCAAGTGGAAGCCAGGTACAGTGGCCTTGAGAGAAATTAGGAGGTATCAATGCTCTTTTGATCTCATCATTCCAAAGGTGAGCTTCTCGAGACTCGTTTGCGAGATTGTGCAAGACCTCTGCCGCACAGAAAGCAGGAGGTGGTTTTTGGCACAAGGTCAGGGTAGACCTGATCACTTTACAAAAGAATATCTTCATGCTCTACAGTGTGCTGCAGAGGCCTTTTTAGTTGACTTGATGACTGATGCTCAACGTTGTGAATACATGTGAAGCGCATCACTATAACTCCCAAGGACTTCCAACTTGTAAGAAAACTTCAAGCAGTGAAGGATGCATTCATTCCAATGGAATAAACACAGTTTGTAATGTTATCTTTTTTGGCATAGTGTTATCCTCGTGCATTGGACATATGACTATGTCCCAGTGCAAAACTATTGTATGCGCCCTTAAAATATAGATTAAAATTTTACACTTGTCCTTCGCTCTCAACTTTGACTGTGCATCTTCGTTGTATTTTCAATTCTTACTTACAGTTTTTGTTAGCATTATCAATTTCAATATGACAAATATGCAAACATTTGCCATTTCTTGTTGCAGACTTTACTCTTGATGCCTCTGTATAGTCTATATGGTACGAAGTTTCTAAGGGCCAGTAGTCATGATGTTGATTTCTCAATTATCAATGCATCCATAATTTTGGTGTGGAATAATTTTTAAAATACTAAACTGTATCATAATGTGATGAAACTTCACACACGCACTTGCTAGGTGGCCAAGAGCCCAAATTATTATTTTTTTGAAAAAAAAAAGCCTACAAACCCCTGGTCTGAAGTTTGGTGTCTGGAGCTACTTTCCTGTCAACCAAATTATTTTTTTTTGAAAAAGAAAACCTGTAGATCCCTGGTCTGAAGTCTATCGTCTGGCACCATTAAAAAAAAAAAGCTTGCAGATCCCTGGTCCGAAGTTTAGCTATGAAGGCCCTACAAACAGTTGCAGAGGGATTTTCGATTGACTTGTTTGATGATACACAGCTTGCGGCCATCCATGCAAAGCGTATCGCAATCACAGATAAAGACATGAACTTTATCATTCGACTTTAACATGGCAAGGGGGCTTCGCCATAGGTTACTAGATTAATGATGCAAGGTTTTGTAATGAGTGTTATAGCACCATAGCATCTTGGAAGGCCAATAAATTATGTATACTCTGCCACATTGGAATATTTATTTATATATACATAATATCTCATGTGATGTGTACTGAAATCAAATAATTGAGTAAAGTTGTTTTGTTTTTTTTCTTGAAACGCATGACTCTTAATTTTTGTTTAACATACGAACACATCGAAAGCAGCAATACATAAGAATACAAGTTACATTATTTCTTATGCACAATCACAAGTGCTATACTATGTGTTGAATTATGTTAATGTATGCAAATGCATCATTCACGTACCCACACATTATCATCACACTTACACAATCGCAAGTGCAGTACTATGTGTTGAATTATGTTAATGTATACGAATGCGTCATTCACGTACCACACATTATCATCACACTTATACGAACCACACATTTATTTAATAAATATTTACTTATAGAGACAAAGTAAAATATCTTATATTCATCAAGAAAAATACATGCGATGGCTGCTAATGATGGTAGATACAAATAGCCGATAGCCAACAAGAACTCTCAATTGTTCCTTGGCTTTTTCATCAGTGGAGAGGAGAGGCCAACTTCCGATGAAAATATAAGTTCCTTCTTTGTTTTAAAAATGATGCGCTCCCCTTCAGCTCTTTCTCCAGGAGAGGCGGATTTGGCACTTTAACAAGGTTACCTAATGGAGCAAGCACACACATTGCTGCACCACGCGTTTGGTCAAACAAGTAAAGAACCTTTGATCGCTTAATTAGCACCACCTTCTCCAAGCTAGATGTCACACGTATTGCTCGAAAAGGTCCATCGAAAAGGTCCAAACTTGGTCAAAGCTCAAATTTTCATGATTATTTCTTACTCTCCTGGTGAGCACTTCTTATAGAAGACCAGCAAGTCTACGACAAGGTTGCCAATGTACTCCTTCAGAGCTGAATCCTTCCGTCGATCCGCATGTCGAGCTCCTCCTTGCCTTGATGCAAAACTCATCTATATACAGTATGTCATGAATGACAAAGTTAAATCAAACAATATATTTAGTGACTAACCTAGAGTTATCAGAAAGTGATGAAACTTGACGGTAGGGTGCATTGGGTCCCCCGGAGTCCACCGGTGAAATCTTGGTAAAAAATGATGCCTACGGTTGCCCTGTTCGAAAGTGGAATGACAAAGTTAAATCGAACAATATATTTAGCGACTAACCTAGAGTTATCAGAAAGTGATGAAACTTGACGGTAGGGTGTGTTGGGTCCCCGGAGTCCACCGGTGAAATCTTGGCAAAAAATGATGCATGTAGTTGTCCTATTCGAAAGTGGCCCAGACACCACTTTCGGACAGGGCAATTGCAGGCATCATTTTTGGCCAAGATTTCACCGGTGGACTCTGAGGGACTTGATGCACCCTACCGTCAAGTTTCATCACTTAAAAATATATGGTAGTTAGAAATCTCACATTCTCCAAATCATCGTGTATCTTCATTTCCTCGTGTGTCAGCGAGGCACCTCTTTGGGTAGGGGGATCTACAAACTCCTTGGTAGGAAGCTGGCCTTCGTCTGAATAAATCATAATGTAGTGCTTCAAATTCATCGTCCGACACAAGGTAATCTTCTTCAACCGAGGTAATATGCTCATGTGATGCTATGATGGCACTCACTATATCTAAGCTTGTGCCATCATTTCTTCCAATCTCTACCATCATCAGATACACATCCATGTAATCATAATCGATTAGATCTTCCATCGAGTCCCTGACTAGGATGGAAAATAACTCTTCTTCCTTCATTTCCAAGTATTGTAGCACATCTGATAGAAGCAAGTATTGTACACCATCTACTTCAATGGGCGTTAAGGAGGCAAGGTTGGGTTTGTCGACTTGTGGCTGTTCTGAAGAAGATGGCACCATGAGAGCCAACCCTTGCTCTCCCACCACCCGATGTTCCTCTTCAACATTTATGAGCTCTTCAATCAGTTCTTCTCCCAAGTATGTGATAGCAACAACCTGTGGAGTTGTATCTTCATTGCTCTCCTCCTCTAGGGGTGTATCCAATGCAAGGAGGTAAATTGCCAATGCGCAATCACACTCCACGAGGTCCAAAGGTGATGTACATGGTGCACTGCCCATGGGAACAGTGCATACTCTGTGCGAAGGATCCACATGGGCTAGACACCTAGGTATTCATCACTTTTTGGTGATTCTTTCTTGCTTAAAATACCATGAGCTGTTCCAGAGGCACACAAGTCATGTCGGATCCCCTCGATGGAGTATGTGTAGGTAGCAATGGTGTAGGAGAGCTATGAAGCTCTACCCCGAGACCTACGAACCGCTTATTGATCAAGCGTTTCAAGCCAAGCGGCCATGGCTACCTCTCACATAGCTGACGCGCAATGCCTACCTTGCGGGTGTAGTGAGCTTACCTTGATGCTTGATTGAGTTCCCTCCTCTCTCTTGCACTTCGGTAGCTCCACGATCCTTGTGGCAAGCTCAAGAAACCTCAAGTCCCCCTCCCTCAAGCTCCATCCTCCATAGCCATGCAAGACAAGAGAAGAGAAGAAGGGAAGGGAAGATGAAGAGAGAAGATGGGGAGCTTCTTCTCCACGCTCCCTCACTCTCACACACTCACTCTGTCACTCCCTCACACTCCCTCAATCCCTCACTCAAGCACAAGCATGAAGGTAAGAGACAAGAGAAGAAGAAGAAGAAGCTTTAGCCACACCCAAGAATGAGCTTCTCATTCACTTTTGAACTTTATATACATGCCCTACCTTTTGGGCGGTTAGCCCCACTTTTTACATGGCTGGCCATTAGCCTAGGCCCTTTTCTCCTATTTTCCACCGTTCTAACTTATCTCGTTCCCACTAATGCATACAATTTGCACAGGAGTGAGCCCGGCGCTCTTTTTACAAGGATTCGGGGGCGCCTTCATATTTAATAGCGCGCTTTTACTCATTTCTTTCCTCGAGGTGACACCGTCATTCGAATCATTCAAATTTTTAGGGTCCGACCTCCATCCAGGACACCTTTTCCTTCCTTTGTCTTGTGTCTTCTTGGTTGTCTCCTTCTTCTAGATTTCCCACACTTCTGCTCCATTTTCTGTTCCTCTATGTTGCAGCATTCCTGCACTTCTACTCCATTTTCCGTTCCTCTGTTGTGCGGTAAACATTACCCCCCTCCTAGCACCTTGTCTTGCCAGTAATCTGCGGGCTCTTACCTCCACCTGGTTGTAATAAGGCTCCTCTCTGCCATCCATTTGTTCACTAGGTCATTGGCCATGTCCTTGATCTTGGATAGGATGCTTAGAGGCAATGCACGGTCCAGCGAGCATGGATAGGAAAATGACAACTCAAATGGTCTCGTCTGGAACTCCCGGTCATGCTAGATGATCAATTCCTGAGGCCAATCGATAGGTCATAGTGGTAACGGCTCGTCAGAGAATTGTCTGGGTAGTGATCGTACTCTGCGTTGTGTGTTCTTTGCCAGCTCCTACCTCCTTCTTCTGGCTACCACGATGCACTCAAGCATGTGGGCATCTTTAGGCTCTCATCTGGTGGGAGGTCTGGTAAAGGTGGACTGGGCATTTTTCGTTGTTCTTCTTCGGCCTCCTGCTCCAAGTCTGGGCCCTCCTCGGTTTTTAGTTTGGCCATTGCTGGGGTCGTTTGTCGTGATGATGCGGGTTGCTCCTGCTCTTTGAACCTCAATTCCTTGAGCTCAACGGTGGAGAGGCCGGCACGGCGCATGTAAGTAGTGGAACTGCTGCTCCTTGGTGAGTCCCGTGCCGGTGGGAAGCTCCCATACCTGAAGGCCATATCTTAGCGCCCGAGCAATCAACTCTAGCTTCCTTCTCACGCTCTCCACTGAATCATTGCCCTGTGCTTGGGTGACATGTAGCACGGTGCTGAGAAAGGCTTGCCTTTGTGCGTTGGTGCATACATCGACTGCTTCAGCCCTAGATTCGGCAAGCACTCTCTCGCACTCGGCCACTGCCAAGTGCTCCGTTAACTGCCTGATTCTTTCAAAGTTGTTCGCTTCCCATGCATTGGCCCTTTCATCCATCTTTCTCCTTTTCTCTTCCAGCTCACTTGCTAGTGTGGTTACCACCTGTTGCTGTTTGTTCGTTAAGGCCCAGAGTTGGTGCCACTCCCTAGACTTTCGAGCCAACTGTTCTTCGACAATTTCTTTCGCTTGATTTGCAATACTGAATTTCTGTTCTGCCTCAGCGATTAGTTCCGACCTTTCTTGCGCTAGCTGCTCGTGGCTCTGGATCTCCGCAAGGTGCAGTCTTCGTTGCATGAAGGCCATGGCCATGAGGGTCTCTGTGTCTTCCTTGGCAACTTCCAATGCACCTTGCAGCCGTTGTGCCTCCTGTTGTTGTTCTTGTGCTTCTGCTGCGAGGGTTCCCGGCCGTTCCCCTGCTAGGAACTCTATCTCTCTCTCCAGCCTATCTTTTCCTCGAGTTCATAATGTAGCTTTGCCATGGTATTCGCCTGCCACTCGCTCGGCTCACCCTCATGAGTTGCCAAGGGTCCATACCCTTCCAGTCTGGCCGTTCTCTATTCTAGGTCAGCATATTGCTGCACTAGCAACTTTAAGCTTTGTTGCTCGGCCACCAAGCTTTGTTCTTCATCCTCTAGCCTCTGTCTCAGGCGGTTTTCGTTATCCTGGGTCTCTTTCTTTTTTACCTCCAGCTGATCTTGCAGTGCCTTGACCTCCCTTTGCCGATTAGTTCCTTGCCTCGAAACTTCGAGCCTCAAGGCTGCCAAAGTTTCCCTTTCCTTTTCCAGCTCCAACAGAGCCACCTTCTTCAACTGCGCTAGGGGCTCAGCCATGTAGGCATCGTAGTCTACACCAGGTGGCATGGGAATAGAAGCTGTGGTGGTTGACGCTTCTAGCTTTTGCCGTTTCGGGTCTTTCTTGGACTCAGCATCAGTAGTGGTAGGTCTTTTTCGCTCCAGTTTCTGGGACAATCTCAGCCGCTTTACTAACGAGCATCTGCATCATGCTCATCAATTGGGCCGTGTCCAGAGAGGGCGTGGGTTGTGGGGCAATTGGGGTGTCTGCGGCGCTGGCACTAAGGGGGAAGGCAGGGGGTGTAACAGTGACTTCCCCTTGCCTACGATCATTGGGACTGCCCTCGCGCTGCCACTTGCTTCGGCCTCATGATGAGGACTATAGGGGTTGATTTCTCATCTTCCATGAGTTTCTTCAACAGACCTGCAAGTGGCCTTTGCCAACTTAGCCAGTTCCTTCATCCTCAGCTCGTGGGCTTCCTCCTCCACCCTTCTTTGCCTTTCCTCTTCTGCCCTTTTTGACTCCTCTTTAACTCTTTCGAGTTCTTCCTCCTCCTTCTTCTGTCGTTGTTCTTTCAACTTACTTGACCTTTTCAAGCCATCTTCACCTTGGCCTGCTCCTCTTTGCTCAGTCTCTCCTCCTTTTTTTGGCTCTTGCTGTTCTTCATTTGCTTCTGAGGCTCGACCGTTTGAGTGGGTGGCACTTCAGGCTCTCCTTCGTCGCTTGCCGTCCTTTCACTCGAGCCTTCTTCTTCACGATGTGGTGAGCCTTGGTTCTTAACTTGCTCTCCCTCCACGCCGGCATCCTTGATAGCCTCGTCAATGATTGCTGTGAGGATACCTTCGTACTTGATTGTAGAGGCTTTGATGGCAGGTTTCTTTCTGGTGGATCATGCGGTGGAGGCTAGAGATTCCCCACCGGCTGGTGCTGCGGCGCTAGAGCTAGAAGGATGACTGAACTCTTGATAGTCTTCTGGACGAAGCCGTTCTAGTGTCCACCTCCTCTGGGACTCCTGCCGCAATGCTTTTTAGCAATGGCACACTGATTCTATTCATGAGTGCGTTGTATCTTGTTGGAGAAGAGAGAGTGGATCATCTTACCCTGCATCCTCGTCGCAGGGTCTGGAATGTCAGCTAGACTGATTCCATCGATCGTGTGCACATCCTCTTTTCTGACTCCTAGCATGTCGTACACATCTCTTTTTGGGCGTCTTTCTTTTTTGGGCACAAGTCCCATGGCTCTCTCGACAATGACTGCGTTAAGGGGCACCTGCACCCTTCTTTCTTGATCACTTGCCCTCACCGTGACTATGCCACAGCTTCATCCTTCATCGAAATTCCTTAAGAAATCTGCGCACATGCTATAGTCCACTGCCTGCCCGACCTTCTCAATGTACTTCTGGAGCTTACATTTGTCCACCAGCTCTCTCACGACCGGCTCTTTTGAGATGGATTCATCTAGATTCATGGTATGCTTGAATGCAAATTGGCTGAATCCCCGCGTCTCGATGTTGATTCCATATTTCGTCAGCTCCGCTTTCGTAAATGGAAGTCTACCCTATCCTGCCATGGTAGGTGCCTGTCATCACCCAAGTCGACGTTAGAGTTACCACTTGATTCATTCCTAGCAAATCCCAAGAAAAAATGTGTGTGACAGTTTGCCATGCGGATTCAGAGGGATGAAACTTAGAAATAATTCACAACAATCATCTACTTTCTCCTTGCTTTCTTTCCTATTTGAATTTAGTTGATCACTTTCAGCCTTTACATCTCTTGCTACATTACTTGGTTCGCCACTTGCTCTTCCCCCCCTTTTTCCTAAGTGTTACGGGGATCCTTTTCAGGATTTGCGGGGGAAGGGGGAGGGCTTGCATGGGCTGTGTGGGGCAAGCTACTTGGCCAATAGCTAGGTATAAAGGTTAGGGTTGTACTCAAACTAGGCATGACGATCAAGCTCGCATGGCTGTAGGGAAGCTTGAGTGATGTAGGTTAAGATGTCATGAAAGATGTCCCCTGAGTTGAGGCGACTAGCAATGTGCAACTCCTCTTCCGTGAGGAACTGGTCAATGTATGGATGGGCCAATACCTGATCATCTAAGTGTAAGTTGCGTGTAATGGCCAAAACTCTGAATAAAAGAGGTGCCACGTAAGTAGGGTCGCGTTCAATTGTTTTGATTGCCCTCCTTTACTTAGCATTGGTCATGATCCGGTGGCCTTTTTTCTCCCATTGGAGTTGTAAGGCGTACCACAGTTGTAAGAATGGAGAAGCAGAGCTGGCAAGCTACGTGAGCTCTTCCAGTTCTCATTCAGGAGTAGAGCGAGCAGGTTTGCGGTACGAGGTGACTAGTCGTCTGAGAACAACTTGTTCCTTTGAGATTTCTCCATTAGCGATTAGCTGGGCTGCAACTTTGGGAAATTTGACGGTCATAAACTCGTAGTCTTCCCAAGTGCATGGCAATGCGCGAACATCAAAAGCGAGGGGTTCCTCAAGAAGTCCTAGGTCAAGCCTCTCATAGCTTCTAGCGAATGTAGTGAAGGTGTCATCCAACTCCTTGATGCATGTCACTACGTCATTCCCCAAGGTCTTAGCGAGATCCTTGGCCGCTGAAAGGAAAGATCGTCTTTCGTACGAAGGCTTAAGACTTGCTGGTGGCGATGGTGCAGTTGGGCTGGAAAGTGGTGATTCCCTTGCTGGCGTCACCAATGGGACTTTGCACTTTGGAGCATTTGGAAACGCTGCAGTGGGCTTCCGTGCCATAGGAGGCATGTTGCATTCTATTTGAGCTGGCATGGGGGTGCGCACCTCCTCTGACCTGGATGGTGGCTGGGACATCCAGTTTGGGACAATGAATGTATTGGGGGCCCTTAATCATCACCGTTGCTAGTTTGTCGTTCTTTGCGACTTTTGCTTTGCTGTGCCAGCCTGTCCAGCTAGAGTGGGGTTGCCCAGAGTTGAGCTTCTGGGGTGTCTACCCTTAGGCATCCATATCCAGGGGTTGCCCTCATAGTACCAGAAGGTGGCCCTCGCTGTTTTGGCATCCATATACGTGTGGGCTCTTTGGCCCTGTGAATGGATTGGGTGGGTTTTCTTTTGGCGGTTGGAGCACATGGTAAAACATCCATGCCCTTCTCCTTAGGCTTGGTCGTGGGGGTCTCTATCGGTGGCTCTGCAGTTGTAGAAGGTGCAAGATGGCCCTTGCTGAAAGTAGTTACCATGTGCACATTGCCTACAGCCAGATGGATGCGATATAAGTTGTAGTCCACATTGCAGTTTGTCTGCTTTTTGAAAGTGCGGCCTAGTAGTGATTTATCACCGGCCCCCTTAGTGTGTGGTAACACATAAAAGACGACTGGGACACTTTCAGGCTCGATGGAGACATCCACTTGGCATTTTCCTAAGAGAGGGTAAGTGTTGCCCCCAAATGGGTTAAGTTTCACATTTGTGGGCTGTAATTTAGGCTGACCAATGCATGTCCAATGGTCATGTGTCAAGATATTACGGTCGGTCAATCGGGGCATCAAAAGAATACATCCGTTCTGTAGTGACCGTGATTCGTAGGTAGGCGGGTGCTATTGCTTCTTCATCTTGATCTGTTAATTCAGTAATTGTGGCCACGTAGACATTGACAGGAGCTTCACACATCGATGGCTCGTGCAATGGATGGGAAGGAGGATAGTACTTCTTCATGTGACTGCCATTGAAGAAGCCTATTCCTTCCCCTTCGAGCGTCTCCAACTCCACATTGCCCATTCTACTAATTGCACGCACTCGGAAAGATCCTAGTCCTTGAAATTTCATTTTCTATTTGTGCCCTTTCACTGAGTAGACTAGGACAAGGTCCCCTTGATCAAAGTTGCGCTAGTTGACATGCTTTTCAAACCACAGCTTCATCATGCCTTCTCACAGATTAGAGCGTGGGTGGCTAAAAGTCGAGTCTCTATGATATGCTCTAGCTCCACTAAGCGGTTAGTCCAAGCCTCTCTTCCCTCCCAACGCTCTTGTGCTGCTATTCTTAAGCTAGGCACAAAGAACTCTAAAGGTAGAATGGCCTCTGTTTTGTAGGTCAGCCTAAAGGGCATTTGTCCAACAGCCGTCTTATAAGCTGTCCGATAGGCCCACAAGGCCACCATCAGTTTATTATCCCAGTCTCTTTGTGATGTGGATACTACCTTAGTAAGCATGTTGACTAGGATTTTATTCGTGGACTCCGCTTGGCCATTTGCTTGAGGGTAGTAGGGAGAGGACCTTCTATGGATGATTAGGAAGGTTGAGAGTAGGTGGGATAGTACTTCATTAACAAAGTGCATGCCTTGATCACTCACTAGTTCGATTGGATAACCAAACCGTGAAAAGACCTATTCCCACAGGGACTTTGCAGTGGTCCTAGCGCCGTTCTTTCTAGTGGCTCTTGCCTCCACCCACTTTGTTAGGTAATCCGTTGCTACAATGATGTAGCATGCCTGGGAGTATTGCGCCGTAGGAATGATAGGTCCGATGAAGTCGATGCCCCATTTTTTCGAAGGGCTGTCACACTATTACGGGGGTCAACTCCATCTTATCTTTGCGCATGGGCACCTTAGTCCTCTGGCACTCATCGCAGTGTTTGACGAACTTAGCGGCATCATGGAATAGGGTGGGCCACCATAGTTGGGATTGTAGTACCTTACGGGTGGTCGTATCTCCACTAAAGTGCCCGCTAGCTATCCCGCCATGTGCCTCTCTCAATACATCGTGCATCTCGTGGTTGCACACACATTTATGCAACAACCCAACCTATCCCAACCTATAGAGTTGGCCAACGATCAGTTGGTGTGGCTGGATTTTTAAGATAAGTCTCCTTAGCCTGGCTTTCTCATCAATAGGCCTCTCAAGCAGACCGTTTTCTAGCACTTGGACAACATCATCGGCCCAATATGGCGTCAAATCAGCCCTAAACAACTCCCCTTTGCTAGACAGGCCAAAGAGATGTGCGCCCAGTAAGTCGTCAGGTATGCCTTGTCCAGCAGCTTCCCTTGTGGGTATGCAGGACATGTGATCCACCATGTAGTGCTGCTTTCCCTTACGTACAACCACTGAGAAATCAAATTCCAACAGGAGAAGTAACCATCTCGCTATGTGACCTGTAGCGCACGGCTTGTTTACAAGATACAACAAGGCTTGATGGACAACGAAAAAGACGAAGCGTGTGGCCAATAGGTAATGCCTAAATTTCTTTACGGAAAACATCATGGTTAGCCCTTCCCTTTCTGTAGTGGAATAGTTTATCTCTGTTTCAGTGAGTTGCCTGCTAGCAAAGCTCACAAGGTAATCAAGACTATGTTCACCAGGCTGGCATAGAACGACTCTGATAGCAAACTTGGAGGCATCTATGTGTACATGGAATGTTACACTCCAGTCTGGGGCTCGCAAGATTGGTGCAGTGGTAAGAGCCTTCTTTAACTGTTCATACGCGTGTTGGCATTCCTCAGTCCACTCGAATACAATCAACAACTTGTACAATGGTCTAACAATCAGCGCATAGTTCAGTACAAAGCGTCGGTAGTATCCCATGTGGCCTAAGAAACACTGAACACCCTTGTAGTTGATGGGTGGTGGGAGGTCGATAATGGCCCTGACTTTTGAGAAGTCAGTGGCAATGCCATTCCTTGACACTACATGCCCTAGGATGCATCTGTGCTTTACCCAGAACTAGCACTTCAAGGGGTTCAGCAAGAGTTTGTATAACTGACATCGTTCGAAGATAGCTCTCAACCTCTCTAAGTGTTTGGTTCAACTAGAGTGTATACACAAGTCGTCTATGAACACCTCTAGCTCGCGTCGTAGCATATCCTTGAAGATCGTGCACATTAATCGTTGGAAGGTTGCAGGTGCATTCATTAGCTCAAAGGGCATAACGATGTAGGCGAATACACCCCACTCTGTGGCGAAGGCAGTCTTGTGCCTGTCGTCAGGGTACACTTGCACTTGATTATAGCCGGAGAAACCATCCAGGAAGCTGTAAGCTTCTTTGCCTGCCACCCTCTCCAGCATGTGCTAGGTATATGGCAAGGGGTAGTTATCCCTCTTCGTAGTGGCATTCACCTTCTTGTAATTCACACACACCCGAATTTTACCGTTCTTTTTCATAACAATCACTATGGGCGATACCCAATCTGTGTGCTCGATCTCATATATAAATCCCGCCTTCATGAGCTTATCGATTTCTTCCTTCACTGCATGGGCGTGTTTGGGATTCATAGGGTAAGGTTGCTGCTTCGTTGGCACCGCTTCTGAAACCATTGGAATATTATGGGTCATAACCCTAGGATTGACTCTTGTTAGTTCCTCCAAGGACCACGCAAACACATCGATATACTCTTGTAGGAGAGCAACCAGCCTAGCCTCCTCCTCCTTGGTCAGGTCGTCAGCAATGAACACATGCCGAGGCTTCTTGCCTTCCCTTGCCAGGTCGACTTCCTTGACCCGGGCGGGTCCCTCAATTGGTTCACTGGCTTGCCCTTGTCTCTTTGCTTGTAGCAAAACCACCACTCTATCACCCTTTTTAAACTTCGTGAAGCGTTTGGAAAGGTCCTGCGGCTTCTTTTGCCTCTGCTTCTGAGTCTTTAGTTTGCTTCCTGGCCTCCTCCTTTATCCGTCTGCGCCTTAAGTGGACTGGCAAGTCCCCTTCGGTGCGTCTGACCTTAGAGAGTTGGAGTATTTCAGGATCACTCTTTGTAGTACTGACTTTAGACTCTGAGTTAAACTCAAATCCCTCGCTTGAGGAAGGAGTTTTGCCAGGGGGTCGTAGTTCAGTAGGTGAATCCATCTTCAGTATTAGGGCTACCAGCGATTGCGCCACCCTTGCCTGCTCATAATCCATGGCCCCCATGTACTCCAGCTAGGTCCTATCGCACTCCATCCACATGACTCCTTTTTCATTCCTGCCTGCCCTTTCCCTTTTAGGCCTAGAGTCTGTGTTGAGTGTTGAAATGACTTGTTTTTTGGCTGATTTGTGTTGTTTTTGAGAGCTGAATGGTTGATTTTATGAGATGATTGATTGGTTTGAAAGTGGTTTGAGAGTGTTTTGGATGATATTGATTGTGTTTTGGAAGTTCATGATGTTTATTAGTAGAGATGTGAGGTTCTGTGATGTTCTGATATGTTCTGATTGGTTCTGTATACCTTCTGTATAGCTTCTGTTTTGTTCTGATTGTCTTCTATAAGGAGGGATGGAGTATTGATTGATGAAGATTGAGATTTTGTGAAAGCTTATTGAATGGTTTTGGTATGAGTTATGTAGTTTTGATGACCTTCTGTAACCTTCTGTAGGTCTTCTGTAGAGCTTCTGTCTCTGTTCTGTTCTGTACTGTAGCTGTTCTGGTACTGTACTATGACTATTATGTATGCTTCTGTATGTGTTCTGATGGATGAGAGTGTAGCTTGGGAAAGTTTTCTAGCCTTGGAAAGAGGTGAATACAAGTACAAAAGAGCTGAAAGAAGTGAAAGAAGTAGCTGCTGAAGACTCAAGTGAAGACTGGAGTGAAGTGACAGTAGTGAGCTATGAAAAGACACTGTAGTGGCTCTAGTGACTCTTCATATCAGACATACCTCTTGGGAGGGGTATCCACGACCTAAGAAGGATTATTGAGAGTGATTTTGAGAGAGTGTAGTGAGGATATGATGTATTATGGATGGAGAGAGAGAGAGAGAGTCAGAGATAGCCAATTCTACTGAACAGAGTGATTGTATATGAGAGATTGAGAGAGAAGACTATGAAGATATTGAAGATGAATACTATGTGATGTATTTCTATTCAAAGATGGTGTATTACTTTGCTTTCTTTGTTATATGGATGGATTTTGAGAAGATGTTGAAGAATATGGTTGATTCTATCAAATCCGTGGGAGATCTACATGATGCTGCATGAAGATTTGTTGTGCTTGCATGGTGTTCTTTTCTTCATTGTGATCATATAAAACATAATAAACAAGCTTGTTGATGTTACAAGATAGATTTTCTTGCAAGAGAATTCCCTTTTCCTTGGTGTTCCTCTTGGGGCTCCATGTTTTTGGTTAGACAACGACACATCCTGTGTCGATGTCATTGTTGCCTTGGTATCTCCAGCAGCCGACAATGACACAGGATGTGCCATTGACAAGCAACCTTGATTCTCTACAACATGGGCCAAGTTTTTCTAACCCTACAACTTCTGTTTCTCAGTGACGTTCATGTTTTAAGTGTGGGGATGTTAGTGGATGGTCTGCTATGTGGTTCTAGGTCCTTGTTGCTCGGTTAACCCTATCCGTTAAGGTTTTAAGTGTGGGGACGTGTCCTTGCTCGTCTACATTGCATACCCCTCTGCGTATGCCTTAACCTGCTAATGCATCTATGCCATGACTTGTTTTTACCCTGATGGGGTCCCTTCCCACCCACTCGTTCATTTTTCACTCACCCTTGGGGCTGTTCCCTTGCAGTTCTCCTTAATTCCCTGATGTTGCTGTCCTGCCATGTGAATGCATCCTACGTTCACCGAAGTTGAAATCCAACCTTATAGCCATGTTCCTCCCTCTAAACTAACCATTTGTCCTTTTTACCTACCCCTGTTCCGGTGCACGGTTTTCGAGTTATTAATTTTTGAAGCATTTTGCGCAAATTAGCCAGTTTTCCATGTGAACGCGCTTTGCTTGCTTCGGAACTGTGATCTGACATCATAGACCTGACAACCACTTTTCCCCTGACATTTTTCCTTTTTACTCCGAGTCATTCTAATGCACGGTTTGTCCAATATTAATTTTCCGGTTTTTTAAAGACTTTTTCGTGCGTCCTTTTGACATTTTTCCATGAGAACCTGCCCTGTTTGCATTGGAGTCCCAATTTGATTTGACATCCGTGTCCCCCGTGCCTTCTCCTACCTTTTTCCTTTTTCCTCCATCCTCTTTCGCCTTCTGGATTTTTACTTATTAATTTTTAAATGTGTTTTCGGGTGTATTTTTGGTGTTTTTTGCATATGAACCCCTCCTACTTCCACCGGAACTGCGTTTTAACATGACAACCCTGGGCTACCCTTCCTATGGACATTTTTCCTTCTTACTACGTGTCATTCTGGCGAATGGTTCGTCCAATATTAATTTCCGATCCCATTTTCGGGTTTTTTTTTGGGTTTTTCCCACATGAATGCGTCTTATCTCAGTCAGAACTATGTTTCGATGTGATAGGATTGCTGGGCACGTCTTTTTGCACATTTTTCCTTTTTCTTGCACCTCGTTCCGATACACGGATCTTCCGATATTAATTTTTAATTGCGTTTTTTGATTCATTTTTTGGTGTTTTTGCACGTGACCGCCCTTTCTCCCCCCGGAACCTCCGTTGCGTATTTTCCCTGTCTTCCCCCTGTCGTCTTGCCCACTTTTTGTTTTTACGCCATTTCGGTTTGACGTCCGAATTGGGAGTTATTAATTTTTCTTTATTTTTATGTGTTTTCGCGCGCCCGTCCCGCGCGTGAACGCGCCCGTTTTCGATTTTACCCGTCTTAACGCGCCCCGGTCGCGTCCGCGTGCCTCGTCCCAGCATCCGGGTGCCCTTTCAATACCGTAACGGAAAATTTTTTTTTACGCCGCCCCGCGCACGCGTGCGGGATGGGGGTACGCCTCCTTTTTGGGTCCTAACACTACCCGACCCTACCCTTACCCCTCCCCCGCCCATTACCCCTACCCCTACCCCTCCCCCCGCCTACTACCCCTAACCCTCACCCCTACCCCGCCCATTGCCCTTACCCCTACCCCATCCCTCGGGTACCCCCTACCCCCTCGGGCCCCTACCCTAGCCTCCCTAACCTCACTTTTCCACCCCCTCCCCCTACCCCACCCCTTGGGCACCCCCCCTATGGCCTACCCTACCCCACCCTACCCTACCCAACCCCTACCCCTACCCTGCCCATTGCCCCTTCCCACCCCTACCTTTCCCTATCCCCCCTCCCCTCTCACGACCCCTTCCCCTCCAACCACCTCCCTGCCTTCTCTCCCTCTCCTTTCTCCCTATCGTGCCCCTCCCTTTCCACCTCCATCTTCTTTTTCTCCCCTCCTCTTCTTCTTCATCCCTGCTCCTCTCCTCCCTCCCTCGTCTCCCGCCTACCCTCCTTCTCTTCTTTCCTCCTCTCCTCATTCTTCTCCCTCTCCTCCTCTTATCCTCCTTCTCTCCTCCCTTCCTGCTCGCCCCTCCCTGCTCCTGCTGCCCGCCGCGTGCCCTGGATGCCCCCCCTGCCGGATGGCTGCCCTGTGGCCTGGCGCCCCCTCCGTGCGACTCGCCGTGCCCACCCCCACGTGGCCTCCTCTCAGTCGCCTCGTGGTCCACCTGGCTGTCGCCCCGTTTGCGCCAGTCCACAGGTTGCGACATCTGCCCGCCCCTGCCCTGGTTGCCGTGACGACCGCCCTCAACTGCGCCGCCTGCGCCCGCTCCTCGACACCCTCTGCCCGCCAGGTCGCCGTGCGGGAGGCCCAGGTCGCCGTGCAGTGCCTCCCGCCAGGTTGCTCGTGCTTGTGCCGCCCCGCCTTCGCCACGTGGACGACCGCCTTCTCGACGACGCCATTGCCCGCGCCACCCGCGCTCTGCCCGTGCCACGGTCGCCGCGTCTCCTGCACCTGCCATGGTTGCCTGCTCCCCACCTCCTTGCCACGTGCCCCCCCGTCATTACCCTCCACTAACCCCCCTTTCCCACCTTCCCACCATCCAACCACCCACTACCACACACCCCCCCCCCCCCCCCCCCCCCCCCCCCCTTCTAAACCCCCATTCCCCCCCATTACACACCTCCCCCCCATTGCACACCTCACACACCCACTTACCCCATAAACCCCCTTCCCACCCTAAACACACATTGCCCCACCTAAGCCCCCATCACACACCACCCTCCCCCCTGTTCCCCCATTCCCCACAAACATACACTTACCCCTATCTACGCGCCTTTCCCCCCACCAACACCCGCCCACACCTACCTCCCAGCAAGCCCCACGTCACACACTCACATCGTACCCTAACCTCCACCCCCCGTTAACCCACTCAAACCGCCCTACCCCGCTGTCCGCACCCTGTTCCTCCGCAGCAGCTTACCCCACTCCTTCCATAAACCCCCATCCCACCCGCTGACACCCTCACGGCATCGACACACGCGTCGGTGTGAACGCACGTGTGGGAGCTGGAGATTGTTCGCACTTGATCGTGCGCGGGTGCGGGAGATAGTTAGCCGGTTGCTGCCAGCAGCTGCCACACAGCTTATTTCTGGGTATTTTCCCAGATTTTTTAATTCAAACACCCGCAACCTTTAAAAAAACAAAAAAAACACAAAACCATTGAAATTTATACAAAAAAAACCATTAAACAACCCTTAAAATTCTGAAAAAATTCCAACAAAAATCTAGCCAAATTCCTACTATTTCTGCAACACATTGCCTTTTTTTTAAACCTATAAATTTCAAGAAAGAAAAAACTTCCAACCATTTTCAAAATCACACTTCTTTTCAACATACTAAAAAAATGCAAACAATTCATTAAAAATGCTAAAAAATTTCCAATTAATTTCCGAAAAATTTCTAACAATTCCATTAACATTTTTACTTCTTTTTGGCATATTTTTCTAAGCTGTCACAATACTTCATGAAACACCTCAATTCATCAAAAATAAATTTAAAAAAAACACCTTTTTCATCCAAACACCAACTAAACATCTAGAAAAAAATCCAGATATTTTTGGATTGAGGAGAGCGCATTCTTTGCATTTCCATACACCCACTACCAGGTATTTTCCCTTTTATTTGTTATTTTTCCAGCTACCCCAAACCCCACGGTTACTTAAAAAAAAAAAAACAAACAAACAAACAAATAATTAAAAAAATAAACCCTCAACACCACCATGGCACACGCATTCGCGCTAAACACACCATTTTTTTAAAATAAAAATAAACCCACCGTTCACTTCGCACGCGCTAAGTGCGCTAAAGAGGCACTTTAATATTTTTAAATTAAAATGAACCAGCCGTCACAAGCGCACGCGGTGGCAAACAAGCGCTCCACATCACCTTAATTTTGTAATAAATGAACTTGCATTTAGAGAGCGAGTCTGGGTATCGCAGTCTGGGATTTGAATTAAAGCACCATTTTAACCTAATAATTGGTAATTAAATTTTTAAGAAGGAACCGCCATTTTCTTGCTAAGGTTTATCACTTAATAAAAATTCACCCATTTCTTAATAATTTATTAAAATGAACCTTTCATTAAATTAATTCCCTCTCACTGCACTTAATTTCCCTTTTTAACGAACCCGTTTCGTGGGATGGGTATGCACAGTCTTTGGAGTTATTTCCATGGTCAAGCACCGGTTTATCAAAGTTGTGGTCTTGATGTGTGTAGGTTGTGGTGATGTTTTGGTTTAGTGTCTTTGTTCCGGTTAAGGGTACGGTGTGTCATTTTTTTTTTCTTTATTGCCTGATACGGGGATTTGGGTGTTTGCATGATGCATAGCATGAAGCTTTTGGTCGCATATGTCTAGAGGTCATGTCAAATTTTTTCTAGGCTGTGGTTTGCTTGGGGATAGTTGGTTGCATCACGTTTTATCGTTTTGGTTGTTCTCTTATCCTTGGTTTTTTGTCTGTTGCTTTGCAGGCATTCTCCTTGATTGTCTGTGTTTGTGGTGTGTGTGTAACCATCTGAATGGCGCCTTCTCACGCTCCTCCCCTATCCAGTATGTCCCACTAGTCAGTAGGGATTACTCTTCCCTACTCACTTTTGAGCCTCTCACGAAGGCGGGATTCGTTGCTTTTGTGGCTACCTCCTTTCCATTGCTTCCAGAGGATCCATCGTTGTGTGACGAGTTTTTGGCCTCCTACAGCAAGAAGTCGGGACTGGTCCAGGGTATTTCTATGACTTTGACACCTCGAGGCCTAGGGAAGGCTCTGTCTCTTCCCTTCAAAGGTGACCCCTTTGTTACCACTCACCAGCTTTTCTCTAATGAAGAGATTTTAAAGCTGTTACAAAAGCAGACAAGGGAATTGCTGGATGTTAAGAAGGTGATCAACTCTTTCGGAGCTTCCTTTTCCATGATTATTGATTCTGTGTGGAAGATGGTCTGTTAGTTTCTCCAAGACAGGTTTATGCCTGCCAAAACGCCATCCCAGTACTTGTCCAAAGAGATTTTCACAGCTTCAAGGATGGTGTTAAAAGGAGTCGCTATATTGATTGGAGCACTTACCTCCTCACTAAAATGAATCAACATTTCGTCAAAGTCACCAGGGGTAATGTTACCAATGTCACCTATGGCTCGTATTTGTCTGCCTTCTTGACCTACTCAGGTTTACAGAAGAGTGTGCCTCCACCTCCTCCATCAGATCCAGTACCTCCTCCTCCACCTTCAAATGAGTCAGAACCCATTGATATAGAGGATGATGATTCTCCGCCTCCCCTTGTCATACAACGCAAACGTTTGAAGCGGGTAGCGGATAAAGCTCCTTCGGTTCGTCCTTCAGTGCCCATTCTTGCTACCTCTGGCAGTGTAATTCCAGGAGATTGGACAGCTGCCAGTCAAGCATACCAGAACTATATTCATTTTGCTCAGCAGTATTCACAGTCTGCAGATCCTTCAGTGCGATTAACTGCTCACTTTGCTTGGTACTTGGCGTATATGCATAGGCACTCTCATAATGATTCCAAGCCTATTCCAAAGTTGTGCATGAATGTCAATGTGAGCATTGATTCCCAACAGCTGGATATATTGTATTTTCATGCCCTTTGTTTGCCTAGCAGATACCTTGTCATGTTGGAAAGAATGTGTTGTCTTCAGTTTTTTCAGAATCCTCCCAAAACATTTGTAGATGAATCCTTGTCTATGGATCGTTTCCGAAATCACCAATCTTTCAAGAGGGATCATCTTCATTGATACCTTTTCCAATGTATGGTGGACGCTTTTTAATGAAAATCTCTCTTTTTGGAGGAGTCATTCAGATGGTTGTGTTGTGTGTAGTGTTTGTGTTGTGGATTAATTTATGTAAAAAGAACGTGGTGATTGCCTATTGGATTGGATTTCGTGCGAGCTACATTTTGGAGAATTGTGGTGATGGGGTCATGGTTGGAGAGTTGAAGATGCTGAAGAAGAAGAAGAAGAAGAAGACAACCTCTTATATCCTTTACAAGTTTGTTGTGATTTCTAGTTTGATAAGAAGTGTTAATGTATAAAGGGTTTTCCTTTCGTTGTATTTTTATATCAGATACAGGTGATCAGTTGGGGTTGTGGTTGGATGGATTGTTTTTGAAGACATATTGAAGATCAAAGTTGAGCTTTTGAATGAACTTGTATTCCCTTTTTCCTGGGTCGTGAGGACGCTTCCTTATTAAGTGTGGGGATATGTTAAGTGTTGAAATGACTTGTTTTTTGGCTGATTTTTGTTGTTTTTGAGAGCTGAATGGTTGATTTTATGAGATGATTGATTGGTTTGAAAGTGGTTTGAGAGTGTTTTGGATGATATTGATTGTGTTTTGGAAGTTCATGATGTTTATTAGTAGAGATGTGAGGTTCTGTGATGTTCTGATAGGTTCTGATTGGTTCTGTATACCTTCTGTATAGCTTCTGTTTTGTTCTGTTTTGTTCTGATTGTCTTCTGTAAGGAGGGATGGAGTATTGATTGATGAAGATTGAGATCTTGTGAAAGCTTATTGAATGGTTTGAGAGAGTTTGGAATGGTTTTGGTATGAGTTATGTGGTTTTGATGACCTTCTGTAACCTTCTGTAGGTCTTCTGTAGAGCTTCTATCTCTGTTCTGTTCTGTACTGTAGCTGTTCTGGTACTGTACTGTGACTATTATGTATGCTTCTGTATATGTTTTGATGGATGAGAGTGTAGCTTGGGAAAGTTTTCTAGCCTTGGAAAGAGGTGAATACAAGTGCAAAAGAGCTGAAAGAAGATAAAGAAGTAGCTGTTGAAGACTCAAGTGAAGTGACAGTAGTGAGCTATGAAAAGACACTATAGTGGCTCTGGTGACTCTTCATATCAGACATACCTCTTGGGAGGGGTATCCATGACCTAAGAAGGATTATTGAGAGTGATTTTGAGAGAGTGTAGTGAGGATATGATGTATTATGGATGGAGAGAGAGAGAGAGAGACAGACAGCGATAGCCAATTCTACTGAACAGAGTGATTGTATATGAGAGATTGAGAGAGAAGACTATGAAGATATTGAAGATGAATACTATGTGATGTATTTCCATTCAAAGATGGTGTATTACTTTGCTTTCTTTGTTATATGGATGGATTTTGAGAAGATGTTGAAGAATATGGTTGATTCTATCAAATCCGTGGGAGATCTACATGATGCTGCATGAAGATTTGTTGTGCTTGCCTGGTGTTCTTTTCTTTATTGTGATCATATAAAACATAATAAACAAGCTTGTTGATGTTACAAGATAGATTTTCTTGCAAGAGAATTCCCTTTTCCTTGGTGTTCCTCTTGGGGCTCCAGTCTGCCTCGATCTGTTCGATTGCTCTCCCTTCAGTGTCATATTCTATCATGTTTAACTCCTCTTCACTCTCGTCCGTCTCAGAGCAATAGTGCTCGTACCCCTCATCATTGGAATCTTGCCCCTCCGACTGCTCATCATCCCCTTGGTTTTCCTCTCCAATCTCCTCTTCGTCGGTGATTAAAGCCCAATTGTATAATAGGTTAAGATCGTGAATTTTGGTCTATTTCCATTCAGGCCAAGCCAAGAGATCACTTAGGGGTTTTAGATTAGCCGCCTTGTTGCCTTTCAATTTATTGGTCAGGCATTCTACGATTTCCTGAAGCTCAAGCTTATTGGTGGGGATGTGGAATGAGACCGGTCTCCTTGGGTCCCGCGAGCTTCCTGCCATCATGCAGAGTGGCACCATGGGCTCCTTTGCTGGCATGTTTGGTGATTTAGCAGCTTGCTTATATAGCTCTTCCTCATCTGGGAATGGTAGGTCAACGGTTTGCCAAGACATGCATCCAATCCCTCTCGTCCTCAGGGCAGGGGATGTACTTGGTTAGTGTCCCATAGGACTTGCTTGCTTGGGCATCACCTTTTAGCATGGTCGAGGTAGCATCGAGGTCGGCTGGGGTAGTCTTCTAGGTGTCCATCTCAACCCTTACCACTTTCATCCTATTAACCAAGAATATGAGGTTGTTTTCCCAATCTTCAACCACTCGTGCGTTCCTCATCCAGTGCCGGCCTAGCAGTATGTCGTAGTCTACACCCTTCATAACAATGAAGTTCACAGAGAACTGCACTCCTGCAACCTTCACTGGCCAGTTTCTTAAGACCCCGAATGGTTTGACATTCATTCTGCTGGCCAATGTAACATTAAACCTAGCCGCTTGCACAGGTGGGTTTCCCTAGGCCTGTAGAACTGCGTGGCTCAGGACATTGACCCCGGCGCTGGTGTCTACAATTCCTTTCCGTGTTGCGTCCCCCAAGGCTAAGATAGGTAGGACTGCATGCATCTCCATGCCTTCCCAAAAAGCGTTGATGTGCAGTGACATTGGTCCCTCCACCCAGTGCCTTAATTCTTGCCATAATGGAGGGTGTTGCCTAAGCAAATCTCCTAGGCTCACAGTCACACTGGGGTGGTTACTAAGGTGGTGAGGAGGTTGCTAGGTAGTTGGCTTTCTCCTTGGTCGCCATTCTTTGGCCATATGTCTTGGTTAGCTTATTGACAAGCTTCTCCCTGGTCTTGCCTTTGTGGCATCTCTCGTGGTGTGGGTGCGTTTCCCGATTGAGGTCATGATGGTGAAGTGGGTGTGCTCACACTAGAAAGGTCTTCCATCGGATCCTCCAGCATGGGTTCTATGTCTTTAAGGTGTTCTTGGGCGTCCTTGACCCACTCCTTAACTTTGGCTATAGCCTCGAGTTGCCGTCTGGGATGAGGGTATTCCCCCACCTTGGCACTCCCTAGTTTTGCCGTCTTAGGAGCTGAAGTCTCTACCTCGGCATCAGTGACCCCCTTTCATGCCACTAGGGTTGTAGCTTCCTCAGTCTTAAGGGTGATCCTTGCGTCTGTTCTCTTTCTCCTTCTCCTCTGGCTTTTCTTTCCCAACGAGGCTGCATCTAGGTTACTTGGCCCAGGCAGCGAGATGCCTGTTCGTTTTGTTTGCGCTCGCGTCATGACATGCAGTGGGATGGGCATGCCCTTCCCGCCAAAGGTCTCCACACCAAATAGTCCCAAGGGCAAGGAGGGCATGTTGGCAGAACTGGCTGATGGTTTCCGTCTAGGGCAGTCAGAAAACAGGTATGTGATCCCATACTCAGCACATCGAAGGTCAACCTTGTCTTGGTTTGCCCATTCCCTTTCCGGGTAGCGTGACGAGATATGGCCTGGATGACCGCAAGTCCAACATGAGATTGGATCCTGGCTTGGTCCTCCAAAGCCTCTACCTCTTCCTCTACCCAGCGCCATCACCGGTACTGGTCGATAGTCCATCAGGGCTGGATTGCCTTCCTTATCATAGGAGATGTATGGGTTCACGTAGCTTTCTTCTTCACTAGGTTCTTTCACATAGTGAACATGAGAGCCACTTGGTGGTTGGGTTACGTAGGGTCCTGATGGTCTCGGTATGCCTGTCGGGTTCATCTCTAGCCTAGGGATGGCTGGTCTCGAGTCATTTGGTGCTGGAAGCGCCAGTTGGGCTCCCCTGCCAAGGAAGTTAGATGGCATGTTGCCTAGGTATGGAGGGTTGTATTGTTGTGCATATGGGAACCTCCTAGGCAATCTGCAATGCAACACGTCATGACCGAACCTACCACAGTTCAAACACAGCCTAGATCTAGGATCTTGACACTTGGCTGGGAGGTGGTTTCCACCATAGTGTATACACTGCACGTGAGTCCACGCAGGCTTCCTTATTTGTTCTTGCAATCGTGCAAGCTCCATTCTCACCTTAGCCAGGTCCTGGCCTTGGTCAACACCCTTTCCCTTATCTCGTATGCTAGAGTTCTCTCTCTCTCCCGACGTCATTGCCCACTCTGAAGCTCTCTAGCTTGTACCGTCCTGACTGGAGTTCCTCATGCTTCGCTCCCTAAGCTGATCCTCCACCCTTATTGCTTATTCAAAAACCCTAGCTAGCACATCTCTGTGTAGGGTGGAGTTACTAGCCAAGGCCTTGTAGAGTTCCTCACTTTGGATTCCATTTATAAACACTGTAGACAGCCTTCTCATTAGGTCACTCATTGGCCGGGATCCTCTTGAAGAGGCTACGTACATGAGTGACATAGTCTCTTACGTCCTCCTTTTCCCTCTGACTGACATTCATCAACCGGACGATGAGGTTGTCAGAGTATCCTGCCTCAGAGAACCTCTTGATAAAATGATCTTTAAGATGGGCAAAGTTCATGCGCTCGGCTGCATCTAGACTAGTGTACCAAACCCTCCCCTTATCACCTAAGCATAGCCCAAAAGCTTGGGAGCATTGTGCAGGGTTTGTGAGGCCGTTTGCTTCACAAACTTATTCGAACTGCTCCACAAAGCTATATGGGTCGTTGCTAGGTTCATACTTGTCTAGTTGTTTTGCCACTACAGGGATCCTAGATTGCCCCTTTGCCCCTTGCATGACCCCTAATCTCGAGAGTAATGCTGTGGCTAAGGCTGTTGTGCTCTGCTTAGTGGACGTGTTGTCCATGAGCCGCCTGGCTACAAGTTCACTTAATGATAAGTCAGCCTCCACTGCCCGCTCTCTCTTTGAGTTTGGTCCTGCTTTGGTTGCTCCAGCTAGGGCTAGCACACGCTGGGCCTCGTACATATCCACGTCTTGTTGGAGTTTCCTATCCTTTTGCTCGTGGTTATAGGTGATCATGCTCTCTAGCGCCCTTATGATCGCCTTTCTTTCCTCTTCTAGGGTTGCTACCACTTCCTCTACTGGCCTACCCTGAACTACCGTCCTAGCCAACAAGTCATACTCGTTGACTAACTCCTGCACCATGACTGGGAATTCTCCCAAGTCTAGTCGGTCCTCTCCTTGTCTGCCTTGTGATCCTGACATTGCTCCCACTTCCAGCTCCACAAGGCCATCGATCAACTTGAGTAACTCCGGCAATGTTTGATCCTCTATGTTGTTGCCTTTCGGACCTTTATGTCCTCTTAGGGCCCTATCGATGGGGTTCTCTAGTAGCTAGCTATGTTTCGGGATCTTCTCCTAGTAGTGGGTTCCTTGATGTTATTATGTTTCTTGATCAGCTCCTTATTATTGGAAATCGTCGTCAATCTTATCCACAACTTGTGCTTCGTGCTTTCTAGTGCTCCATGTGAAAACAGGCTTTTCCTTTCCTTGTATTGCACCCTAGGTGATGAAATCAAAAGGTGAGATGAGGATGCACGAAATGCCCAATGCAGACTCCACCCTACCCCTTACATTCGTAGCCTGATGTGAGAGCAAGCGCAGGTTCTAGCCAATCTAAAGTTTTACTGAAAGACCCTATTGCATTCTCTATTCTACTTCAGGGTTGGTTAGTTGGTTGGCTGGTCGCCGAACGCCACGTCCAATTCTGAATTTGGTCTGCCCAGTGTCCAGCTATTCGGGGTGAATCTTTAGTTACCCTGTCTGGCCTCTAGCTTCCAAGGTTAAACTAGGTTCCCTGGGGGATTAGAGATGTGACCAAGGTGCCCAAGACTATGGGGCAAGTTTAAAAACCTTCTATTCAAACTCTGGTGAGCTAGTCCGATTTTGGGAATCGGACAGAATGGTCCGATTTTGGGAATCGGACGAAATGGTCCGATTCTGGGAATCGAATAGGCTAGTCCGATTATGGCGATCGGACGGGCAGGTCCAATTTTACTCAGGTCCTATTGCAATGGGTCGAGTGGTCCAAGTCTAGGACTAGGACATGTGGCCTGACTTTGATCGGTTGGTCCGATTATAGGAATCAGATCCGACCAACGGTCCGATTTTCGGCTGGTCCGATTTTCGGCTGGTCCGATTATAAGAGTCGGATCGGATCAAGAATCTGATTTCCGATCCGCCAACGGTCCATTTTTCGGATGGTCTGATTATGGGAGTCGGATTTTCTGACTCTTGAAATTGGACAGTCCTATTTTGGGACTCGAACGCACCGGTCCGACGGCGTGGGGACGACGGCCTGCAAGTTGCACGCGATGCCTCTAGGTCAACGTCTACTCTATCAAATCGTGCCTTGCCTTCCAAATAGATGCGAGCAACAGAGGGAACCGTCTGGCATACCTCGAAGCGATGGGGCGCTCGAATCGATCAACACTTTCTCTTGCTCTCACCCTGGCTCTCAGGCTCACAGTCTTCTCAGAAGGCAGAATGTCAAATGTGGCATCCCCTGGTTTCTTGGGCCCCTTATTACCTAATCTCAGCCTGCTGTAGACTCAAAGATTAATCTCGCACACTCTTCCAGCCAGATGTCTGAATCTGTGCCCCAACTTCCCTGTCTCCAGAGTAGCAAAACCCTTCTGTTCCCTTCTTTTTCCTATCCTACACTTAACCTAATGCAACAGAAATAAAAAATAGAGATAGAGACAGATGGTCCTACTCTAACATTCAACAGCAAATCAACATACTTACTTGCTCTAGAGATTAAAACCTCCTAAATCTCCTAACTATCTTGAGCACCGGTTCAGGCTGCAAACCCTACTGCTATGCTCGATCCGATGCGCGTGGCGCTCAAGGCTCGATTCCCTCTGTCCCGACAACGGAACCAAAATATAGGGGAGCTACGGAGCTCTACCCCGAGACCTACAGACCGCTTATTGATCAAGCGTTTCAAGCCAAGCGGCCATGGCTACCTCTCACATAGCCGACTCGCAATGCCTACCTTGCGGGTATAGTGAGCTTACCTTGATGCTTGATAGAGTTCCCTCCTCTCTCTTGCACTCCGGTAGCTCCACGATCCTTGTGGCAAGCTCAAGAAACCTCAAGCCCCCTCCGTCAAGCTTCATCCTCCATAGCCGCGTGAGACAAGAGAAGAGAAGAAGGGAAGGGAAGATGAAGAGAGAAGATGGGGAGCTTCTTCTCCACGATCCCTCACTCTCACACACTCACTCCCTCACTCCCTCACACTCCCTCAATCCCTCACTCAAGCACAAGCATGAAGGTAAGAGACAAGAGAAGAAGAAGAAGAAGCTTTAGCCACACCCAAGAATGAGCTTCTCATTCACTTTTGAACTTTATATACATGCCCTACCTTTTGGGCGGTCATCCCCACTTTTTACATGGCCGGCCATTAGCCATTAGCCTAGGCCCTTTTCTTCTATTTTCCACCATTCTAACTTATCCTGTTTCCACTAATGCATACAATTTGCACAGGAGTGAGCCTGGCGCTCTTTTTACAAGGATTCGGGGGCGCCTTCATATTTAATGGCGCACTTTTACTCTTTTCTTTCCTCGAGGTAACACTGTCATTCGAATCATTCAAAATTTCAGGGTCCAACCTCCATCCAGGACATCTTTTCCTTCCTTTGTCCTGTGCCTTCTTGGTTGTCTCCTTTTTCTAGATTTTCCGCACTTCTGCTCCATTTTCCGTTCCTCTGTGCTGCGGTAAACAAATGGTGCTCACAAAGTCTTCCAAAACCTGAAGGGGGGGATCCAGCGATGAGAGCACACTTTCAAGGTTGAAGTTCTTAGAGAAGACGTGGAATATCTTGTCACCCTGGTTTGCTAAGATAGTCTCTTGGATCCACTCATCAAAGTGTGCGCGAACATCCATCGTAATAGGTAGGAGGGATGTGGTAGATGTAAAGAGATGAAGAGAGAAAGTGTGAAATGAAACAATGAAACAAGAACTAAACTAGTTCTACCTTAAAAACCTTAAGTTTTAAACCATTAAGGTCTATTCACATATGATATTTAGTTATGGCTTTACTTACGTCTTTGTAAAGTTTACATGCATATTTAAATGTGTTGATGTGGAAAGTGTATAACAAGTGTATGATTTTGCATGAATACCATCATTTTTAAATATTGCAAGTTTGCAAGCAACAATATTCTATTGGCCAAAAAAATCCAAAAATTTATAGGTGTTGGATATTACAACTTGTGGTGTTGGGAATTTGTTAGGACTTGAACTTCACTGTTTATTTAGTACTATTTCATACCTTAGTATAAGTATGTATGTAGTCTTCTGGATCAGCATATGTAAAGCAATCCTTATACTTCATATGATGTGTCGCCTGAAAATTAGGGTGCAGGTCAAAAACGTCAGGTAGTTGTATTCGAGCAGTTGGTTCTTGATCACGAATGGAATATGACTGTATGTAGCACCCAAAAATGGCTGCTGATGTTTGATCCCATTATCTTCTGATTGTCTCTTGTATGTTGATGTTATTCCGTTCATGTTGTTTAATCAATAATGATTATGGTGATAGAAAACAGTGTCGCACTTGATGAACATCAATTCTATGTTGCTGAGTATGATGTTTGCTTTAGGTTTGAATGTATTTCTTGAACATGATGTAGTATTGATTGCTAGAAATACATTCAGGAAGTTCCTTTACAACACTGTTATGTATTCAGGCAGAATGATGTTTCGTGGCTGTTATGTCATGTTGAAAGGCCATAACACTTTGGCGATCCCTTCCAGGTCCAGGAAAATAATTTCTTGATTTAGGTGTAGTTTTGGAATTAGGCCCTAAGAATCCTATACTTACCAGGAGCAGGTCTTGGGAAATCAAGGAGGCTTTGGCAAGACAGCAACACCAAGTTGCAGGGCTGGATGATAAGGGTGGACAAAAAGGTTTGGATAGGATGGATGAGTAGTTTATTGATGCTGGGAAGACTTCTTTGGAAGGGGGTACCTCTACATGTACCTCAACAGTTTATCATTCTCCTACCACTTTATCAGACTCTCCAAATTTGTTAAATGATGAGGGAATATTACCTCTTGACCAGCAGGATACTCCTCCTAGGCAGGCATTTGAGAGGTTACAAACATGTAGTGCTTGGGAGAATATTTTTGTTAAGAAGTGCTAGAATTCCACCTCAGAGCGTTAAAATTCAGAGGGTTCTGAATTTTAACCCATTACAACCTCCAAGGAAGCCCAAGAAGAGACCCAAAATGAATCTAAATCAGTTGGTTAATCCAAAGGTTCGTGCATCTAAATTTTCAGGCAAGAAGAAGGAAGACCCTGATTGCCATGTGGCACAATTTGAGACCAGATGGACATCTAGTGGTTTCAATCAAATGTATGGGGATTAGGTTAAAATGCAACAATTTGTTGCCACCTTCCAGGGAGGAAAGGCTATGGATTGGTTTGCCAGTTTTGGTATGGCAGCCTTTAATTCATATGATGCTTTAAAAACAACATTTTTGGGTAGGTTCCGTAAATATAAAACTCTGGGAGACATTCTCAGGAAGATCAAGAAGATCAAGCAAAAGGCTATATTGGTGGAGGACTATGCCCAGAAGTTCAAGAATCTGTTAAATAGGCTACATGTTGATTATATACCTTCAGTTGAAATGTAGATTACCTACTTTATGAAGGGCTTGAGAGGTAAGATTCGGAATCCCATTGCCAATGTTGAGATGGGCCAGAATGATACATTGTACACAATGATTAGGGCAGCTATGAGGGTGGAAAAAAGACTTGGTACCTCTAGATCTAAGAACAGTAAAGATGAGGACTCTTCGAATTCAGATTCTGATGTAGATTCAGGATCAGATTCAGATACAGACAGTGATGATGAGGGCAGTGATTACAGTTCGGATTCTGATGATGATTCTAGTGACTCTGATGAAGACAATTCTAGCCGAAGGAGGCATAAGAAGAAGAAGAAGAAATTAGGATCAGCCAAGACCAAAAAGAAGAAAGCAAATGACAAAGATAGGAAGAAGTCAGCGGGGCGGACAACAAATTAGATAAAATGATAAAATAGAAGTTAAAAGATTTGGGTATTTTTGAAAGTAAGAGGAAGGAAAAGCGTTGTGAGATATGCTAGAGAATGGGCCATGAAACTACGACTTGTTGGTATAATCCTAATGTCAGGATGGCACAACAAATGCCAGTGATGCAGGCTAGACCAAGACCTATTCAACTAGCTGCAGTAAATCAGATTACCTCGGACACCATACCACAGAGATCCTTCAGAGGACCTAAAAGAATGCAGGCTAGACATCCTTGGGCAAATTTTCAGGCACAGTAGCAAACTCCACAAATGGGAGCATGCCACTATTGTGGAGGTCAAGGACACTTTGTTGGACCAAACTGTGAGCTTTGGGCAAGGCATAGGACTGAGAGAGGAATGCCAATAACAAGGTCCCGCAATGACGAAAGACCTGCATGAGCATCTCATCAATAGCATCCACCTGCCCCCAGTTGCAATAGTCCTTATAGAGTTACTTGATCAAGATGAGAAAGGGCAGACTCCTGAAGGTATATGAACTATTGGCTGTATGGAAATTCTGCAAGAGATAGTTCATGAAGAGGCAAAGGAGGTGTTAGGTAACAATAATGCTGTAAGTATGCATGTTCATTGTGATTGTTCTAATTGTATTGAAGTAGAGGAATATCAAGAGGAACCAATGGTATTAGCAATAACTAGAAGCCAAGTTGGTAAGAAGCTTGATTGGCAGGAACAAGAAAAGACAAGAAAAGAGGCAACAAAACAAGTAAGAAAGTTGCAAAAACTTGCTAAAGAATTGGAATTTGATCAAGTTGATGATGTAGGGACTTCAGGCATACATGAGCCTGAACTGTAGGACCAACTTCCTGAACATCAGGAGTATGTTCCTCAACATCAGAATCATTTTCTTGATAGCAGAATTGCTAGACAATTACATCAAGGAGGTTCAGAAGAGCTTTTTCAAGCTTTGGCCAAGTGTTCTTTGCAGTTGACCTTGGAGCAAATTTTGGATTTGATACCAGGATTTAAGGAGAAGTTACTCCTGAAGATTAGGCAGAAGCAACAGTAAGTCCTTGAAAGTACAACAGTTCAATATCAAGCAATTCTTGATTGCCAGGCAGTCATACCAACTCAACATGAGGTTGTGGATTACCAAGTACCCACCATTCAAGTTGAGTATGCCGGAAGAAAACATGATGATGTCATGTTGGATGGGGGTTTCGGAGTTAATATACTTCCTGAACATACATATTTGGCAACTAAGCAAGAGGAGCTTTTACCAGTCCCATTTTAGGTCCGGATGGCAAATCAAAGGAGGTTACAGCCTTTGGGTATCTTAATGAATCAACAAATTTTAGTGGCTAGTCTGAAGTTCAGGGTGAGCTTTATTGTGCTGAGAATGTCAGAAATTGGAGACTCTTATGCAATGCTTTTGGGGAGACTGTGGTTTAGATTGGCCAAACTCAAGCAGGATTGGGGAAATGATTATGTGTGTATTCTAAGAGGACTCAAGGAAATCAGGTTATCTACATTTAATAAGGTTATCTTGAAAAGTTCAGCTAGACCTATAGTAGCTTAGACTATTAACCTTGTAGATGAAGTAGAAGATGATGAGGAGGAATTATTTCTTCAAGTAAATCCTTCTGTGGTTCCAGTTTTTGAGATAGATGTTCATGGTATTATACAAGGGTATCAAGAGCAGCCCAATGTGGCTGGAAATGCACTTTTGGAGCATCAATGTGTTGAAACTGCAGGTCAAAATCAGTATGGACAACAATCAGAGAGTCTTCCTGAAGGTCAGGAGCATCCTAAATTTCAGGACAGGTCAGGGAATGAACATGATAAATTATTTCAGGACCAAGGCACTACTCATCCTGAAGTTTTGCAGTAAGAAGGACTTGAAAAATAGCAAACTGGTATGGACAGTTTCATAGACAGTTCAGGTGTACTGGATGATGAAGGGCAGAAAGCCATTGTGCAGGCTAAATTAAGGTATGAGCATACAATGAGAAGATCTACAAGAGTTGTTGAAGATGAGGTTCAGGAGCTTAACCTGAATATTAGAGGAGAGCTTAAACCCATCAAGGTTAGTATTTTTGTTGAGGACAATTTCAAGCAGGATCTAATTCAGTTGTGCAGAGAGTTTCAAGATATTTTTGCATGGGATTATACAGATATGAAAGGATTTGATCTAGCTGTGTGTCAGCACATTATAAACTTGAAGAAAGATGCTAAGCCTATTGTTTAGAAGAGGTATAGAATGAATCCTAACTATGCCAAACATGTCAAGGAAGAAATTGACAAGCTCTTGAGAGTGGGGTTCATTAAACCAGTCAATGAGGTTACTTGGTTATCTCCTATTGTTGTAATGCCAAATAATAATGGGAAGATTAGAGTTTGTGTGGATTACAAGAAATTAAATACAGCTACTATTACTGATCCTTTCCCGATTCCTTTTACTGATTCTCTCCTAGATGATGTGGCAGGTCATGAGATATACAGTTTTCTGGATGGGTTTTCAAGATACAATCAAATTAGGATGCATCCGGGGAAGACATGGATAAGACAGCTTTTATCATAGAGTGGGGAGCTTATGTTAGCACAGTTATGAACTTTGGGTTGAAAAATGGACCGCCTGAGTTTCAGGGAGTTGCTCCTAAGACATTTGAGCCTTATCTAACAACTTTTATGAGGGTCTTTATTGATGATTTTTGTGTGTTTGGCAGCATGAGAGAACATTTAAACACCTTAGACTCTGCTTTCAAAGATGCAGAATGTTTAGCATGTCTTTAAATATTTTTAAATCAGTGTTTGCAACCAAAAGGGGTGTATTGTTAGGTCATATCTTGTCAGAAGAAGTCATGAATATTGATCCCAGAAAGATTGCAACTGTTCAGAAAGCTAAAGCTCAAAGTACCTATCACATATATGTTCTCCTCTTACAACTCTCACTAAGAAAGGGATACAGTTTGTGTGGAGGGAAGATCAGGAGAGAGCTTTTAGTATTCTCAAGAAAACGTTAGTGGTGGCTCCAATCTTGCAACCTCCAGCATGGGATTTACATTTCCATATTTTTGTTAATGCATTTGACTTGGATGTGGGAGTAGTTCTAATGCAAGATAAGGTATCTGGTTAGTATAGATCAATCTATTATGCAAGCAAGAGATTAAGCACTGCTGAAAAGAACTATTTAGTAACTGAAAGAGAAGCACTTGGAATGGTTTTTTCAGTGCAGAAATTTAGGCATTATTTGCTTGGCAATCAAGTCATTTTTCATGTCGACCATCAAGCACTCTTATTCTTGATAAATAAGCCTCAATTGACAGGAAGATTGGCAAGATGGATGTTGTTGTTACAGGAGTTTGACTTCAAGGTTGTGCATACCCCTGGGAAAGAGCATGCTATAGCTGACTATTTAAGTAGATTGGAAAATGATGAGTTTGAAGTTGGAGTTTCTGATCAGTTACCTGATGCTGAACTTTTTGAGGTTCAGGTCCTTGATCGTGATTCATATTATGACTAGATGCTACATTTCCTGAAGTCAAGAATTATGCCTACACACCTTTCAGCAGATTAGAGAAGAAGGTTGGCACTGAAGAGAAGAATGTTTCAGGTTATTATGAACACATTGTATAGGAGGGGAGTTGATAATGTCTTGTGAGAAGGTGTGTTCCTGAGTTTGAGCAACCAGTAGTGTTATATGAAGCTCATGCCAGACTGTTAGGAGGTCATTTTTTAGGAGAGATTACATGTAGAAAAATACTGCAACAAGCAGGGTTATGGTGGCCTACTGTGTTGAAAGATGCTTATCAGTATGCTAAAGAGTGTTTGTAATGTCTCAAGGAAGGTCAACCACTTGACCGGGATAGGATGCAAGATCATCCTGTGTTGCCACTTGAGTTGTTTCAAAAGTGGGGGATTGACTTCATTGGTCCCATCAAACCAGGTGCAAGAAGGACATGTAACAGATAAATTTTGGTTTGGACTAATTATGCTACTAAGTGGGTAGAAGCCCATGGATTAAAAGGTAATAAAGCAGCAAGTGTGGCAAAGTTTTTGTATTCTAATGTTATGACTAGATTTGGCTGTCCTATTGAGCTGATCAGTGATCGGGGTAAGCATTTTTTGAATCAAGTGATCAGAGAACTGACTATCAAGCATATGATTTTGCACAAGAAGTCTGCTCCTTATCATCCTCGGGCTAATGGTCAAGCTGAAAGTTCCAACAATATTTTGCTTCATATCTTGAAAAATTTTGTTGAAGATAATCGAGAAGATTGGGATATTAAACTTGATTCAGCATTGTGGGCTTTCAGGACAGCATATAAAGTTGCAATAGGGCTTACACCTTTTAGGCTGGTTTATGGTTTGGAAGTGATAGTTCCTATGGAATTTGTAGTTCCAAGTCTGAGAGTTGGTGTTATGAGCAAGATGGATCCTGAAGAATCAGTGCATCATATATTCGAACAACTTTTGAAATTGAAAGAGGACCGGCTATTAGCAGCTTATATTACGGGTGTCACACAACAGAGGAGACATGCATGGGCTAATAGTCATGTCAAGAAGAAAATTTTTCAGGAGGGAGACTGGGTTGTAGTTTATAACTCTCGCCTTGGCAAGTTTCCTGGTAAGTTGAAACTCAAGTATGCAGGTCATTTTGTCATTTTCAAAGACATGGGTCAGGGTACTTTTTTGGTGCAGGACTTGAAAGGGAAGGTTTTACACCCTGCAGTGAATGGATTTAGGCTTAAGAGGTTAGTACAACCTTATTATTCAAATGTTCATGTTATCATTCAAAATGGGACAATAGAATCAGTTATTGGTAGTTACATGTGTGAATGGTCTAAATACCATGATGTTGAGGTGACACTTAGTACAAACTAGGGTGGACTGAGAGAGGACTTGGACTTTGGCATGCAAATGGAAAAGGAAATGTATTCTTTTGGGGGTTTCTCTCCTTCTCCACTCTCGACTCATTCTCGGACTGCAACTCTCACTGCCATGATGCATACTCGTTGCTATTCAGCCCGGAAGCTGTCCCCCTGAACAAGCGTGGGCACTAAGACAATGAGATGATAAGCTCTATGTGGTCAGTGATGACAACATGTTAGGGCTGCAGGGAGATGAAGAGGTAACACCGCCAAATGCTTCATCTCTTTCCAGCCCTAGTGCTGTTGGTACTCCCTTCGTGGACTCCAACTTGTATTTGAATTTTGAGGCAGAAGTTCATCGGTTATGGTTGCAAAAAATCGGGTTGTATGATTATTCTTGTTTGCCATGGGATTGTTGGGCATTGAATGTGCATGCCTCCATACAGAAGGATATTTTGAGGCACTCAAATTGTAAAATTGCAGGTCGTCTTGAGTTAACTCCTGCCATTGTCAGTCAAGTGTTTGCACTCCCTATGAATGATAATCCGATTGCATATAAGTGTACGGAAGACCAAATGCAATATGTTTTTGCTGAAGCAATTGGACCCAGGAATGTTTATGCGCTGAAGCGCGTTGATGGTGTCAAGAAATTGCAGTTGCATTGGTTCATGGAGCGCTTCATGATGTTCATTAAGACCGATAGTATTGCTCGAGATACTTATGGCATTCTTTACTGTGCAGAGCATTTGGGGATGCCAAATTGGGCAGGCCTTATGTTTGATAGGCTAAAGGCCGAGATAAAGATTTCCAAAACTAAAAAGATATTTCAGAAATCTCAGATGGGTTGCTTTCTAGCAGGTTTGTATGATCATGCACGGGTCTTGTATCTAGAGCTTATGGCTGAATATTTGCTGAAAATGGATGTTACTTCTTTGGCCGAAGATGCAGTGGAAATTGATCATAAGGTTGATGTTTCTCATGAGGTTGAAAATGTCAATGATGCTCATGATATGTTTGATGGTGATGCTGCAAAACAGGCTATTTATTGTGACTTGAAACAGGTTGGATATGATGAGGCATATGCCAAGCAGGTTGCTTCCAAATTTTTTAAGGGAGATCATAAAGATGTAGGTATTAAAGATGCACTTCATGTTGGTAAGCATGGTGATGGGGATGCTTTTAAAGTGGATGGCAATCTTTATGCAAAGAAAAAATAGAAAATTGGGAAAATATGGTTGAGGAGTAGGTCTGTATCATAGGAGAAGAAGCAAGATGCTAATCTTGATGCTCGGAATCAACTTGACAATGTCTTTGGTGATCAGCCAGGTGAATGAAGGTTCAGCAGAAATACCTTCGGTTTTACCTGGTTCTAGGATGCATGATGATTAGTTTGATAGTATTTCTGATGTTGTTGGAGTTATGCACAAACTCATGGCATACTTTCAGGATTATGATAAGCGGACTGCTGTTCGGATTACTGATATGCAGGTTCAATTGGCTGTCAGGCAGAAGGCAATTGCAAACTTGAGTCAGAAGTTGCAGCACAAGCAATTAGCGTATGATGCATTAGAAGTGGATCTTAGGGGTAAATTTGCAAATATGCAACAGATGTTGGATGAAAACAAATTGTCTACTACACTTTTTGAAAAATGGACTAGTGAACTTAAGACTTAATGCTTGGAGGAGATGCAATTTTTTATGGGGAAACATACTCAACTTCAAGTTGATTATCAAATGTTGTTGGAGAGATTTCAGCCATTGAAGTTGAAAAGAAAATTTTGAGCAATGTTGAAGTTGAAGTGGATGCTTCAGTGATATTGAAATCTGACTTTGAGGATATTAGAAATGCATTGGTGAATGATGTCAAACTTGCATGGCAAATGGTTGCACATAGGTTTGAAGGCACGATTTCTCGGCCTTATCATATGCTTAAGAATGTCTTTGTGTTCGCAAATTATGAGGATGTCATGCATGAGAGAGATGCTTTGAAATTGAAAGTGGAGGAATCGGAGACAAAATGCATGGATGTCAATGCAAAATTGGAGAAGGCTTTGGATGCAAAGAGAGCAAGTGAGGAGCATGTAGCTTCTTTGTTGCAGCATAGAGATTTTCGGTCTGATGAGCATGATTTTGTCATTCAGGAGGTGGTTCATACACTTTATCAGGATTCTTCTGTCATGGATCATGGGATAGTTCAGAATCATGATGTTGGTGTTGTGGCATGTCAAATATCTTCATGCACAGACATCATTCCCTATACTCCTAGATCTTTCTAGTTATTAATTTGGATGTAGTTTTGTTTTGTTCATCCCACTGACTCTTAGAACCAATTATGCAACTGCATAAGAGGATTATGAGTATCCTAGAGGGGCTCTACTCATGATAGCTCAGTGTGGCTTGTTAAGGGGTGCAAGGCCTCTGGTAAGGCATAATTGTGTTCTCTGAGTAGTTCTTCATCATATTTAGTTTCCATATGTTTAGTTAGCTATCTACATGTTCGTGGGTTTGAGTCATGATTGGCCCAGTCATCCACTGGGATGTGCCGGGTGTTAGGACTTGAACTTTAACATCTATTTAGTACTATTTCATACCTTAGTATAAGTATGCATGTAGTCTTCTAGATCAACATATGTAAAGCAGTCCTTATACTTCATATGATGTGTCGCCTAAAAGTCAAGGCGCAGGTCAAAAACGTCAGGCAGTTGTATTCGAGTAGTTGGTTCTTGATCAGGAATGGAATATGACTGTATGCAGCGCCCAGAAATGGTTGTCGATGTTTGATCCCATTATCTTTTGATTGTCTTTTTTGTGTTGATGTTATTCTCTTTCACATTGTTTAATCAATAATGATTATGGTTATAGAAAACAGTGTCGCACTTGATGAATAGCAATTCTATGTTGCTGAGTATGATGTTTACTTTGGGCTTGAATGTATTTCTTGAACATAATGTAGTGTTGATGGCTAGAAATACATTCAGGAAGTTCCTTTACAACACTGTTATGTATTCAGGCAGAATGATGTTTCGTGGCTATTATGGCATGTTGAAAGGCCATAACAGAATTTTAGGGAGACTCTACAATTTCTAAAATATGTGGAGTCACACATTTTCCACTGGTAACAGTATCCTCAGCTTGGCTTCGAACTTTCCTGTCATCTAGTTTAAAATAAAAGCTAACAGGTGGATTCTGCATTAACATTGTAATTTCCTAGCACATTATACTCAAGGGCCAATCATCCTCCATTTGCAACACTTGGGACTCACGGCCCTCACAAATGATAGTAACATCCACAGTTGCACTTTCACACATGTCTTGATTAAGGCACAACCATTTACCCTTGAGCATCCTCCATCTACGATACTTGAACACTAGGCATAAAGTCTGTCGTATGACAAAGTACCTGTAATTGGAAAGGAAATTTAGCCGATTCATCCCAAAGTAAGATAATACTCAACTAAGTTAGAAAAAATTTACATGAAAGCCATGTCCCTTGTTGTGACTCGACACTCCACTCTATCAGGACTTGAGTTATTTTTTATGTCCAAGTTTTGCCTAGAATCCTTGTTTTCGACTCCCCTTGGGTAATATGTACTTGGAGTCATAGAAAAAAACAAGGTCCTTTGTGAGTTGCTTAGTTGTATGCCCCTCAAAGAGCAATCTAACAATTTCAAGGTGGTAACACTTAAAAGAACCAATGAAACTCTCAACATTTTGCCACTCACAGCAATCCGAAGGGTATACTTCTGCAAATACGAGATAAGTTGTTACATAGGTATCATGAAATTTCTCATTCTCAATGAGTTGCAAATACTTATTGTTTGCAATGTTTTGTTGAAAGGACACAGTGGGTGTAATATGTATTTGTTTTTGCATGAATACATGTTATATAAATGCCTCTGTTACAAGGTAAGATTTTACCCTTCCAGTGCTTTGATACATCTGCAATTGCAAATGCTTTCACCCTGAAAGCTCCCTTCATACTTGGACGCATATGTACCCAAGACAAGCAATGATACGTATTAGTGATCCAAATCCCTTCTTCATCTTTTCTGTTATGTACTTCTATCGAGAGAATGCTTGTTCTTCTCTCATACATTATAACCTACGCATTAGATGTAAAGAAGTATGTACTAACCCCTAAATAATAAGCATTTTAAGTCTATCTAGTAATCACCAATATACCATACAAATCAACATGGCATTAAGAGATGTTTATACTTTTGTAAACAGACATAAACATCGATATCGAAACGCATGTGGATATATACATCGACATAAAGTATAGATTCATTTTCAAGGCATCACTTTAATCATACCATTTACATGAAATATAATGAAAAGAATAGCACAAGAATACTCAGAGAATTTTGCCGAAATAAATTTTATTATAATGAAAAGGAGTCTGATTTGACTCAATACATTGTATGAAATGTGGGTATTATAGAGTAGTTGTTACAAGGATAGCAGCCACATGGCATGCAAATCTTAATAGGCACATTGGATTGACACCAGAGATATTCTAAGACTCAACACATTGTGTGCTATATGGATGATATGATATAAGAGTTTCATGGATCATTGCCAATTGGCATGGAGAACCAAATGGACACATAGGACCAATAAAGCAGAGGATTTTTGAACCATCAACTTCCAGCATATCCATATCATCTATCACAAAGGAATCACTCACTATATCAAAATAGTTGATCGAGAATTATGTGCTTCATCTAAACCTTGTACAATACATGCATGTACAAAAAAACACATGCATGAATCCCTTTTAGCAAAAAATATCTATATAACTGCATGAATAGAAGCAATACAAAACATGGTCAATTTACCTATAAGTTGATTTGCTAAAGATAAGATTCAATTGTTGCTAATCAAAACCCATTGTAAATGATGGACATAAGAAAACATCAATTCCATAAAATATAAAGGTCACTAATTAAATTAATAAATTTTGGCACCACACAATATGGCAGATTTACCTATAAATTGAGCTACAGAATCTCTACTCTACATTATGTTAAGTGCTGCAACAACAATTGCTCCTTAAGTTAGAACTAGCAGCAAACCCTATTGTAAAGATAGTAGAAAGGGGATAATGCAGAGAGAAAGAAACAAAGAGTGTGTGAGTACGCGGAGAGAGAAAGAAATGAGTACCTATCCAATCTTGCCCAAATTGATATCTACAAAAGACAATAGCAAGAGTTAGTATTTACATGAAGATATATTGAAAAAACAGTAGAAAAGAGGAAACACAGAGAGAGAAAGAGAGAGGGAGAGAGAGATGAGCACTTATGCAATGTCACCCAAAATGATCTCTGCAATAAAACAACAACAAGGGTTAGAACTAACATTATGTTGTATTGAAAAGATATTAGCAAAAAAAAAAAAAAAAAACAGAGAGAGATTAACACCTTTGCCTCTTGCTCCAAATAAACTCTGCAAGAAAACAACAATTAGAACCAACATAAAATTCTATTGAAAACACAACATAAAAGAGAAACAACACATAGAGAGAGAGAGAGAGAGAGAGAGAGAGAGAGAGAGAGAGATATATATATATATATATATATATATATATATATATATATATATATATATATGAGCACCTCTGTCTCTTGCTCCAAACAACCTCTGCAATAAAACAACAATAATAGTAAGAAACGACATCAAACCCTATTGAAAAAATAGCAAACAAGAGAAAATGCAAAGAGAGATGGGTGCCTGTGTTTTGCCCAAAATCTAGAGCTGCATAGAGAAGAAAGTGCAAAGGTAAGTAGAATGCTCAAAACCCTAATTACTTTCAGCAGGGAGCTTCAATGGAGACGAAAATTCACGAGTATAGAGAAGAGAGGGAAAGTGGTATGTTGCTCAACTTTTGGATCAAACTAATTTCATGAGAGGGAAAAAAACCGAAATTGAAAATTCTCCAAAAAAGGGGGGAAAATACGAGGTGAGAGAAACTCAAATTTTGTATACTATTCATTCTCTCTTTTTTTTAATCCCCCATTATCCCTTTTTTTAATAGAAAACCCAAGATTTGGAGAGAGAAGATTCACCCTCCATGGATGTCAACATCTAACCTTCCTATTGGACAATCCAAAAGGCCCACATCTTAAACTATATCATTTTTAAGGGCCCATTTGTGAGTTCATTTTTTTCCTAATGCATGATGTCAAAAATATGATTGAGGTATAATATTTTATTTTAACATTCTATTATTAAAAATAGATGTGAAATAATACTCAAAACTTTAGAAAAGTATATAAAAATATTAAATAATAAATAATTTTATCTTATTTTTAAACATCATCTTTTAGAATTAAAAATATGATCAAAATAATATCAAAATTTTAAAAGGAAAAAAGATAAGGATAATAATAAAAAATTTGATTTTAGAAATAATTTTGTAGTTTTTGCCTCAATCGTAATCGCCTTAAAGTAATTTACACCTTATCTTAAATTTTGATGATTTTTTGCAAATTTTTCTCTAAACTTTTTAATGTCAGAAATCAAACACTTAAGTTATTTTTTCTTAAAGTCTTAGGGATGGGTCCCTACCATTACCTCCCCCCTTTTTTGGGATATAAATTTTGTAAAAAGAAAAAAAATTAGGATGTGTCTCTTTTACACAAACACACACACACACACACAAACTAAGAAAATACAAACTCTTCCTTTTTAAAATTAAGAAAAAAAAATCCTCCCCCCTCTCTTTTCAATATAAAATGAGAACCCAAGTAAAAATATTTACATAAAATTAAATAAAAATTTATTTTTTCAATAGAAAATAAAAAATCCCTTATGTATTGATATGAAAATAGTTCTTCATTACTAGAGCCTCACTAAAAGACAATCCCCCCTTCCCAAGAAAAACTATTTAAAGAAGGGCCTCTCTTCTTATTTTCAACACATAACGAGGACAAGTCTACTTCTAGGAGTGGGAGAGGGAGTGGAAATTAATAAGTTAAAGGTGTGAAAATTATGTAACAAGAAGTTAGCGACAGTTTGCGTATGGTTCTTCTACCCAAAAATCATTCTTTTTTCCTCATCCTTCCCATCCACAATGGCCCCTTGCAAGTGTATCAATGTAGCAGGACCCTTGAGCAGTCATGATACAAAAAGCATGGCTATAAATACGATCAAGATATGATATTTATTTTTTAAATCTTATATTTAAATTATATTATTATTAAAAATAAAGTTAAAATAATATCTAAAATTTTAAAAAAGTATTATAAATTTAAATCTATTTTATTTTTATTTTGAATTTATGTTATTATTAATTCTAATAATATGAACTATTTTTAAATAATAAAATAATATTTATTTTATTTTTATTTAATATATTTATCTTTTATAATTAAAAATATAATCAAAATAATGATAAAATTTAAAAATTATGACAAAGTTTAAAATAAAGGAAATAAACTAGATTAAAAATTAAAATTAGTTTAAGTATGACTAAAGATATTAGTTATAAAAAATTTTCAATAAAAATTAGTTTAAAAATTCTTATTAATACTTAAAATCTATGTAAATTTGTAGAAAAATCTTATTTGACATTTAAGATGGTTGATTAATCAAATCCTTAAATCAAAAATTTAATTTTCTTTTAATAAATTAAGATTAGACTCTTTAAAAAGATTATTTTCATGATAAGATCATTATTGTTTTTGTATTATTTCTTTACTTGGCAAAAAATAAGATAAATATTGAAATTAGTGTAACTTAATGTTATAGAAATACTTAGGTATGATTTCATAAATGAAAAAATAGGAAATAGAATACATTCACACGTAATTTAAAGGTAGAAAAATAAACTTTGTTTGATTGAGAAATCATAGGAAACTTTTTATTTGTTAATTTTGATTTACTAGAAATTTTATTTTGAAAGGAACAATTCATACAAAAAATTAAAAACTAAGTACGGTTTCTTTAAAGTATGAAAGAATTATACTAATCACATTTGTGGCTTTAACAGGTTGGACGGGAATGAGGCATAATGCCATATTGAAGGTTGCCTTGCTTACTCTTCACCGAGAGTATATGTACGTTGCCAGGTATTTTTGTGATAAATCGATCCATGTCAAATAAGTTGAAAACTATATTTTGATGAAGTGGAACAAGCATACAGGAGCTTGCAAGTTGGACACAAGAAGTTTGATTTTCAGAGATTGAGCAGATGGAGAATCATAGCAGTGTGTATTTGCAATGTTTTTTCGAGCCTTAGCAAGTGCGAGATTGATTCCATTCGGTGATGGACTTAACTTGGAGAACATGGGATTTTGATCTTCATACAAGTTCAACACTTGATACAATATTTGTAACTACTTGGGCATGTGAATGTATTCAAAAGGAAGAGGTGTTTTTTAGAATATTTGTGATTTTGATACATGCAAAGAAAGTGTGTGGGAACACCCAAAAGCTAAACATAGCTTTAATTAAAAAAAATTAAAAATGTAGTTTGTGTTGTTTTGAGAGAAAAAAAATGATGTATGGGGCCGGGAGGATTGCCATAAAGCTAGATATGCTTGGAAAAGGCAATGGAAGGAGTGATGATACTCTTTAGACAATAGCAATTTGATCATATGAGTGTGTTGATATAAGCATAAGCAATCTTTATTGAGGCTCAATGTTATCTCTATTGAATACAATGTCATATTCAATAGTTGACCAATTTTCGGTTCAAGGGGAACGATGAAGACTAGAGGGTACCAGCAATTTGAAGATCTCATCATGCTAACATGAATCAATGAAGAATTACAGGAGCTTTTGAGGAGTAAGTGATAGATGGAAAGAGTGCTCAAGATAACTTTTTCATCATTTTCTTACATAGCATAAACAGAACTAAAGTGTTCATGATTTATGTTGCAGATGCCTCATAAGTCATGCTTCCCCCCTGCGAGAAGTTTATACATGATGTTTAATGGCAGGGGCACACTTCAGAGTTTCAACGTTTTTGTCTTTCTCCAATAGTGGTATATTCACTTTTAAGCATGGATGCTTTCATGCCAATTTTGAACCTATTTTCAATTTTTTCTTGGATACACAAAGATGGAGCTCACAAAGTTGTAGAATGGTAGAGGGATTGAAGGTTCAAGATTCATATTCTAAAGGCTACAAAGAGGCATGTTTTGACATCGAAGGAAGATGCATAGATATTTTCCCAAAGACTTATTGATGCTATTCTTGAAGGGGATGAAGGGACATTTGATGATCGTTTTTCCAATCCAGTTGTAAATGACAAGTTGTATGAGAACTATAAATCTATTCGCAAAAATATAGACTTTATTCAGTATGCATAGGCTCTTGATATTTAGAAAATAGAGTATGTCTAGTTAAAAACAGATGTCACACCACTCTTAGTAGTTGCTTATTTAGGCCGAGTTGATATTATAATGAAACTTCGACAAGATTGTTGAAGAGAGAATACAAGTTACTAGAGGTTAACATCAAGCCACAACTTTATTCAAGTGCTCCTTTTCCTCTTGTATCTTGGGTTGTGTGAGGAATTTATTCCCGAACACCGCTTGCGATACAACGTTATCTAAGGTGGCCAACCACTGCTTAGGTATGTTTTGTTTTTCATATAAGAAGGTTCACTCTTATGGTGGGCGAGAATAATTAGTCTATAGTTTGAGTTGTAATCTTGGATAGGAAATCTATATGAGCCCAACATGGTTGAGTGTTAGAAGGCTTATGTATAGGGCAAGGGTTGAAACCTGATTTTGGATTGGTTCACACACCTTTGAAGAGATTGTATATATGAGAATAAAAATAAAAAATAACTTATTTTCATTTCAAGGACATGCCAATAAACCACATGCAAACATTCACTAATCAAGTTGTTTGTATATGCCATCAAGTGTAGTAGCATGATTGCTTAGAATACTAAAATATGCATTGACACCATGGCAAGGGAAGGGATGGTTTCTTGATGGAATCGTCCTACGGCTGGGTGAAGTCTGTTAGCAGGGTGGCTTTTCTCAAAAAAATTAGAAAAAGATTGACAAGCATGACATTCTTAGGAGTCATTTCTAGAATCGATTAAGCATCGTTGTAAGGGGCCAATGTGAGACTATGCCTTATGGGCAAAGGGGCTGACACTTAGCTTCCCCTCATTTCTCACTCTCATTGAACCAAGTATGGCGCCTACCTCAATCTTGGACAACTCATGAAATGCATTTATTTTGAGCTCGATGTTAGATTGTTGCTAGAGACTATAGTTGTGTCTTTAGGAAATTATAGGTCAGTCCTCATGGGATGAGGCTAGATGCTTTTCACACAAGATAAACCTAGGGAACACTTGGTCACCTAAATCCGCTCACCCAAAGTTAGCCTGAATGGTGGTTACTAGGATTGGTCCCTAGACAACTATGGAACGATTCTCCCTAAGGGAATTAGGGTTGGGTACGTTTCACATACTATAGCTATAGTACTAAGTGAAGAACAAGCGATAAACTAGATACAATTGGAAGAGACAAAGAAGTGAGATGATAAATTAGAATCTATAGACTACTATCTTTCTCATCTTGGTGTAGCTAGCACTTCAATAGACATTACCTCGGATCTTGTACAAAGAAAGGTTTAAACAATAATTTTTTCATACATATTGCTAGATTTGGACCATGCCTAAATCCTTGTAGTTGCTAAGTGAGTAGACAAGTATAGATTAGAAAATGATCATTAAGGCCTCATTAAACAATTTAAGAAAGTATGTAACACTAGTGGCTCTATATTTGATTATAAATAGGGTTAGGATTTTGGTCTTTCCATAGGCAAAAAATGTAGAACTTGGTCTAGAAGCTTGGATTTCATTCCAAAGGTGGATTGGTATATGCTCACAAATTTTGTTTGTAAGGTGCCCGCCCATCGGGTGTCCAGGCATGATTTTAGTTGTCTATCGAGAAACGAATCTAAGCATCGCTGCCCAGCACTCCCATGGAATGTTTCGAGTTTTGTCGCCTAGGGTTTTCCAAATCTGCCTCGTAACGAAATGTTCACAGTTGAACCCATTAGGATCGACCTGAAACTTGGGCTCCTAGTGGCCAAGGTCTCTTAACAACATTCTAGCATTAGATCTTGGACATCCTACTTTATGCAGAGATACCTAAGCCGAAGCAGACCCATGCCACACTTGGTTCAAAGAGAATGGGAAACAAGAGGGATGCACTGCTCAACCTCTTTGCCCGTAGGGCATATCCCATTCCAGTCCCCTAAAATGGCATGAATCAGGTTCTAACCTGACAATACCTAAAGGTTGAATGACGATAAAATCTTGCGAGAAGCCTCCCAATTCTCTGGGACCACCCTGCCATAGGACGGACCCGTCAGGGGTTCCGCCCACCCGCTTCCCTTAATAGCTTTAGTTTTCTAATTAGGTCCTACCACATTTATGTGTGACACTTAAAGTCAGCTTCATTAATTAAGCCTTTTAGGAAACATGGTTCATTCGCATAACTTATAGCATAGACACGAAAATAGAGCAAGCAATCTACTGACACACAAGTTCAAACAAGTTCCTTAACTTATTTCCAAGTTAATCTTTGTCTTCCGTCCATATAGGGGAAATTTTGTATCCCTTCTGTCCAACAGAAGTATTCATTTTTGCCTTGCAGAAGTAACTAGTCCAAATCACATGGCACCAAAAACTTATCTAGAATAGGATCTCCCAACATGCCCAGATGTTGGGGGCCACGGAGGTATTCAACTCCATTCTAGACCTAGCAAGGGGTGTCCAAAGCTCCACCTGACCCGCAAGTTGTCTAGGAGTGAAACATCGAGAGAGGAAAGATAAAATTTAAAAGAAAGAGAAAAAAAAATTAAAGAGAGAAGAAGAAAAAAAGAGGAGAGAGAAGGAAAAGCGAGGAGAGGGGGGAGAGAGAGAGAGAGAAGAAAAATAAGAAGAAAGAGAAAAAGAGGAAGAGAGTTGGGGAAAAAGAGAAAAGAGAAAAGTCTTTTTTTAAGTTTAAATATTGTTTGAGAGAGAGAAAGAAAGAGGGGGGAGAGAGAGAGAGAGAATAAAATGAGAGAGAGAGAGAGAGAGAGGAGAAGAAGAGAGACAATATAAACATAAAGAGAATTATATACATGAAAAATATAAAATTTACCTACTTTAAGAGAGACTATGGGGGGAGAAAGTGAAAGAAGAAGAAGAAGAAGAAGGGGGGGGGAGAGAGAGAGAGAGAGAGAGAGAGAGAGAGAGAGAAGAAAAGGGGAGAGAGAGAAAATAACAAATTTAAAAAGAGAATGGAGAGAGAGAGAGAGGAGAAAAGTAGGGAGAGAAAAAAAGGGGGGGGGAGAGAGAGAGAGAGAGAGAGAACTAGGAGAGGAGAAAAAATAAACTAAAATAGAAGGCAGAGAAAAAGAGAGAGAGTAAATTAAAAAAGTAGAAACTGAGAGGAAAAAGAGGAGAGAGAAAGCTTCGCTCGTCGCTTGGCACTTCATGCGTGTGAAGCATGCGCGGAACACTAGTAAGTTTATTATTTGTCTTTTCCAGCACCCAATTGTTTTGAAGGAGGCCCCTCCCCCCTTTTTCCACAAAGCCTCATGCATTATTCTCTTTTTTCCTATATTCACACGATTGATTTTCCATCATCATTAAATATAGCCCAATTCGTGTGTGGATATGTCTTAGAGTTAATTTTCCAAGATTGAGAGGATTTTTCTCAACATGTGTTTCCACGTAGAGAACTTATAGCTCCTATTCGAAACTCGGGACCCTATTTACGTGCAAATAATTTTTTTCTATGGGACTGCTGGAATTCTTATTTCAAGCTTGTGAAGATCGTAAAAGCCCCTTACACATATTTCTCCTTCTTTAGGCCTCACATTCAACCTTACTAAGACTCACATAAAAGGCTTCAACATATCTTCCAATTTGCTTTGGGTTCACATTACATGCCTACTTTATTTCAAAGTAAATGTAGGCCATTTAGTTCTACACACATGGACAACATACCAAGATGTTGAGACCTATCAAAAGGAGTACATCTATGCATCCTACTATTTTTTTTTCTAGATAAGGACTAATATTTTGTTTGTATTAACTTACAATAACTTCCAAGCAAGCATTGATAATTTGCTAGATAGATACAGGTGATTTCCCTCAACATCCATAGATACTTCAATAGACTTTCAACCAAATTCCATGACTCTATGGAGATGTAACAATATTTTTAGATACACATCTATGATAAAGAAAGTTACTCGAGCCACCCCTAAGGAATGCAAGAGGAATTCCATGTTTGATGTTCAATGTATAATTTAAATTAAAATTTCTTCTTCAAGTTAAAGAATATTCTAAGTACTCTTTTGAGGAATTTTGTTATTTATTACTAGCATATAATTTTAAATTTAAAAAACTATGTTTATTTAAAGCTCTTAACTATCTAGCACATTGATCTTAATTTGGTCTAATATTATGCTTTATGAGAAATTAATTCAAACATATCGGCCCAATTTTAAAAGGGAGATTATTATGATTAAAATATATATCTCAACATAAAAGCACAAAGATAATTTTCATAAGATTATAGTTTTAAAAAGCATTGTGATTGACTCTAAGTGATTCATTTGATTCTCTAGTATATATTATTTGTTTAATTGGGTATTCCTTGCTATTTTTGGTGTGTAGACATACTTCTTTCATTATCACTTCTTCATTGAATTTAGAGAATGCGTTATTCAATATTGAAAAGCTTGGTGGTATGGACTTTTCATATTAGAAAGAACAAATATAGATGTATGGGAGGAATTGGATAAACTGACATGCTCTACTATTATGTTCACACTCTCAAAATCCATGTATTTAGAATGTAAAAGACATTTAATAAATAACACTTTCTTCTTAGGTTTATTAAGAAGAAGCCAATATTCTAAGTACTCTCAAAATCCATGTATTTGAATGTAAAAGACATGGCAAGTGCATACAGCGTATGAAAGAAGCTTGCTAACATGTATTAAGAAGAAAGTGCAACTTCTTAGGTTTATTGGCTGAAAAAACTCATTGATCTCCACATGGAGAAGGAGGCTTTAATGTCTAATTCTCAATAAATTCAATACTAGTTTCAACCAATTGACATCTCAAAAGATTATCTTTTTATAATGAATGAAGCTGAGAGGAGAGAGGAGAATGAGCTGAAGAGAGAGAAAGAGAGAAAGAAAAAGAAGAAGAAGAAGAAAGACTAGAAGAGGAGAGAGAAAGATAGAAAAGAGGGTAGAAAGAATGAGGAAGTCATGTAAGCTAGAGATGAGGTGAAGAGTCAGTTCTTGATAATATCTGGATGCCCCTAAATTGGGTCTTTTACACGTTATATATCCCAATTAGTGTGATTGGGTGTCTAACCCCTAGTTCTCATGTATCTCACTCATTACATTGCATCCCTACCCTAAAAGTTTTTGCCCTTAAAAACAAAAGACAACAGGAGGGACTACTTTGATCCACATTACAATGAAAATGGATGGATGAAGACTATGGACATTATGTTGTCCACTACATGTCTACTGGGGTAAATCTGCCATAACTTTTGATAGGCTGCTCCAAATGGGGTGTGCCACCACATGTCCAAATGGATTATGACTTGTACTTTTAGCCCATGTAGGAAGCACATGGCTATAATTTAGGTAGGTACAAAACTATTCTAAAACAATGTGTAATCTGCAAGCAGGGTGTGGTCAAAAGGGGACATAAGTTGCTAGTCTTCAGCCCGTTGGGCATCAAGGATAGGCCTTGCCATTTGATGTGGTATTTCTTGATGGATTTAGATCTTAGTGTTTATCTCATTACTCAATGATTGCCTTGACAAGGATGTATTTAATGATACCTTCTTCATCTATGGGGGGAAACTCTTCCAGATAGTTCACTAAGGTGCCAATGAAGGGCTTTAGATGGCTGACATGAAACACATTGTGAATCTTGATGGTAGGGGAAAGCTCTAATCATTAAGTCAAGTTACCAACTCTCTTGAGGATTTGGTAGGGGCCATAGAAATGGTAGGCTAGCTTATTACTGCTACCTTCTTTAAGAGTTGAGTAACAGGACTTAGGCACTTTCAAGAGGACTAGGTCTCTCTCTTGAAATTCCAAATGCCTTCTTTTCTCATCACCATAAAGCTTTATGTGGGTTTATGCCTTTTGAAGATTCACTTTGTATAATTGAAGTAGGGCTTGCATGTGATCCAAGTCGGCTTTACTCTAAGGGTTGATCTTATCATTGAATAAGACTATAGGGAGGGGAACCTTATACACTTATTATGCCTCAAAAGGGAAAACCCCAATGCTAGAGTAGGTGGAATTGATATATTCAAATTCAGCCAAGTGGAGCTACATATTCCAATTGTATTGTACATCATGGTAGAAGTGCCATAGGTACATCTCAAGCCATTTATTTACCCTTTCTATCTAGCCATCTATCTGTGGATGGTATGCAATGGATGGAGTAATCTCAATGTCCATAGACATGAAAACCGCCTACCAAAAGTTACTCATAAACTTGGCATCTTGATCATATACTACTATGACTTGCGGTAATCCATACAACTTGAATAGATACTCCATAAACTCAGTGACCACCTAAGAGGTAATGTATTGGATCTTGGTGATGATAAAGCGGGTAGCCTTGGTAAGGCGATCAACTACCACATATATACTATTAAATCCATTATTGGTAAAATAGAGAGGCTAGTGATGAAGTCCATAGTGATATATGTCCATTTCCCTTTAAGGATAGGAAGGGGATGCAAGAGGCTAGCGTGTTTAAGCATGTTGTCCTTGGTTTTCTAGCATGGAACACATTTGATCATAAAATCCTTGACATCCCTCCATAAGCCTTTCCAATGAAAGCTCTTGGCAATTCTATCATATGTTTTGAAAACACCCAAGTGATCAGTAGTAGTGGGGTAAGAATGCATCTCTTCCATAATCTTCTGTGTGAAGGGAGAAGTGTGGGGGATGACAATCTTGCCATGGAACCAAATAAGGCCATGTTTGAGCTTATATTGGTAGTTTTCAGCCGTTACCCCATGCTGTAATTTTTGAAATTTGTGGCATCCAACAAATAAACTTCTTGAAGTTCCTCGATCCAATCACTATGTAACTCTGAAATGGAGGATACTCTGCATGCCCACTTCCATGAGAGTGAATCATCCACGATGTTATCTTTGCTCCAAGTGTGAGAGATGTCAAAATCATAATTTTGTAAGGTTTCCACCCATCACCTTTGCTTAGGATTCAAAGTAGACTGAGTCACAAAATACTGGAGGACTCTATGGTCACTCTTCACTCTAAAACAGTTGTCATATAGGTAGTGGTGCCATTTCTTAATAACGTGGAGAATGGCCAACATATTTTGGTCATAAATATTCATTTGCATCTCCTTGTCATCAAGATAGCTGAGAGAAGTCCATAGCAATTTTTTTCAATTGTTTCAGCCAGTCACAACCAAGACCATCAATGGGGCCCATGTCTAATGTGATTAGGTCAACCAATGCCACATAATTCTCAACCAAGCATAGGGGATGTTTGGAACATACATGTGTGCTGCTTTCTTCATCGCCATGTGCTACTTGAACTTTTAGGGGATGTTGTAATTCCATAGGGGTGCATTTCAATCGATCAATGGTTGATTCATTGAAAAAATTGTGTGTACTACCACTATCCATAAAAATAATCACATGCTTCCCATTAATATTGCCTTGAATACATAGGCTGCTAGGATTCATAGAACTAGTTTAAGCATCCAAGGAGATGGAGCAAAGGGAGGTGGTAGTCAGGTGGAGTATCATATCAAAAGCATAGGAGGGGCAATTGCTTGGGTCAAAGGGGAACCCACCCTCCAGATCATAGAACTGCTCTTGGTCCACATTCTCAGTATATTTTTCATGTTCATAGAGGTAATTCTTCCTCATCGTTGTTCTAATCTTCCATTATGTGCCTACTATGAACTTTGATCTTGGTTGTCTTATAGGGGCATTTTGAGGCACGGTTGACTATGTACTTATATCTCCACATTTAAAACATAGGCCTTTTTCTTTACGTTCCTTCACAACATCTGGGAGAATGAACCTTTGATCACTTGAACCATTTGAAGGTGATGCAATGTGGTGTCCCAAAAGTGCCTTGTTTTTTTTCACCATGGAAGGGGGAATAAGTGGATATTTTTGAGTTGTTATTAGGTATGGAATTGCCTCTAAAAACACCCCTATATGGGACTAACCTCAATGGGCTATGGAGCTATCTATAACTTTGCTAAAAACTCTTACTTTTACAGTATTTTCTTGTATATCTTTCAACCAATTCAATTACATTAAATAGGGTAGTACGCTTTTGAGCTATGACATCCACCGATAGGCTTGGTTTAACCCATAGATATACTTGTGCAATTTAGCATCATCACTAATGCTCTCCACATACATGGTCAAGTTCATTAATTAATTTGTATACTCTTGTACAGTGATATTGCATTGGTCAAGAGTGTATCATCGTCTTGCCAACTGCTCTTTTTTCACAAGGGATACAAATGCTTAAACCATATGCATTTTAAAGCCTTCCCAATCGATAAATTGATGATTCTCTTGATTGATATAGTGCCACCATGTGTGGGCAAACCCTTCCAAGTGGAAAGAAGCAAACATAAAATTTTTATCATCCATATGAGGGTAGAAATAGGACTCTTATTCCAAATCTAATGGTGATGGAGACTGCCCATTGTACTTAGTGAAAAGGATTTTGTCATGGAGATCATTGGGGCCTTACTGCCTATGGAAGCCTTGATGCCTATACATATCATGATGGTACATATCATGCTGTCTATACATACCATGTTGTGCAATTATCCCATGCTACCCATTATTGCTATGTTGTCCATTATTACCATGTTGGCCATTACTACCATATTGTCCACGATGGGGCTGAGCCATATAAGTTCCATTGGGGCTCCTATGAAGAGTGGGGGAGCTTTGACCAATGGTGGATGAGGGTCTCATTGGAGGGTTGGCTACATGGATGATGGGGGAACTCAAAAGAGGCTTGTCATTAGCATGAGAGGGTTCACTAACTTCATAGGTAGAAGGGGGAATACCCTTGGATCCAAGAATTCCACGTGGACCATCTAGTGGCTCTAGTGGTGGAGGTCGTCTCGAGACTTGTGCTTGGACTCATTTTGGGCTGGAGTGGTAGCTTATTGGGCTACAAGAGTAGTGAGCTGCTCTAGGATTTGTTGAGTCCAAGAGTTTGAGAGAGCCATTTTCTCAATTGCTATATCAATTTTAGATAGCATTTGGTGATGGTTGGCAACCATGTCATTAGGCCTCTCCATATGACGAAGCTCATGCCAACATATAGTGTGATTGAGTAACTTGTAGGGATCCATATTGGGTACTTCCTCATGCATATCACAATGATAATCTTGTGCTAAGCTAGGTTAATCATTCATTGAGGTCTTGGAGTCCCTAATCTCCCTCTAGATCTCCTCATGGGCCGTGCTTTTGCTTTTTTGATTAGCCATTTAGATGCAATCCACATGACCCACTATTAGTAAATGGGGCATAACTTCTAGCAGGAAACTCCAATTGGTAATATTTTTTATTGAAATTAAATGGTAGGAATCCCTCTTTGAGATGATCTATTAAGCTTTATGACAGAAAATGATCATAGAATTCTGCAATTGGATTTCTATGATTGTCCAGGAGTGGTCTGCACCCTATCCATAGTGACCTCAATGCATAAAAATGGCCATAACTTTTAGATCATAGCTTTGATTGGGGTGATTTTTTATTCAATTTGGAGGGAACAAATCCCTCTTTGAGAGGAGCTATAGGGTTCACTCCCATGTGCAATATAGATTTTTTTGCAAATGAATTTATGTGACCGTCCCTAAATGACTATAGCTAAAATACTATTTATCCTAATTCCCAATCAGACTGTATAAATGGCTCATGGTTTAAGGGCCTGAGCATCATCATAATTTAGTGAAGGACATATTCTTGTTAGTCACCTTACTTGAGAGTTGGGATACTTACAGATACTTTTAGGCAAGGTGACTAACTAGAACATGGCCTTCATTGAGTCATGAAAGACAATGTTTTGAGATATTAGTTGGTTGAAAATAGTGTTGAACTCATCGAGATGATTAGACATTGAAGCTTCCTCCTCCATTGCAGAGATCAATGACTTTTTTAAGCTAATAAACCCACACTTACAAGTGGTCCTATGAGTGCTGATATTAAGAGTATCTTGCTCAGGTGAATATAAAGAATAATGTAGGGTAAAAGAGCTCCATTGCACTTATGGTAAGAGAATGTTCAAATACCAAGGGTAACTCTTATGAGAGAGGTAAATTAAGAAGAAAGTCGCATAAAGTAAAAAGGATGTAGAATGCTACTTTGGTAAAAAGCAGCGATACATAAAAAAAGGATTGCTACAAGTGAAAGAACAAGCAAAAAGGCAAATGAGAATGATGGCAAAGAGAAAATCAAGTAAAGATTGAGGATATTAATATATTTGGCAATGATAATGGTAATATGAAAAAAGCTAGGAAAACATATATTTTAGTGAGAGATTATTGATAATACATTGTCACACTAACATAGGTATAAAAGGTGTGAGACGTAAGTTTTGACACTTTTGCGATAATACAAATATTGTCTCTCATCTCACCTTCTTGTTCACAGTTTTTATGGCTTCTCTTTTTCTTCTTTCCTATCTTTTTAATATTTCTCTCTCCTATTTTCTCTATTTTTCTCTCCTTTCTCTCACCTCTCAATCCTTTTCTTGACAAGTTGTATTAGAGCATTGGTCTTTGATCCATTTGGTTCAATCTTTCTCTAGATTTCCTTCTTAGACTACTTACATTTTGGTTACTCAAGGATAGGTTGTCAACTTGGAAGTAGACCTGTAGAGACCAAGGAGACCAAGGAAACCAAGGAAATCCTAGTGAGATCTAAATGGAATACATGAAGACAAAGTTAGAGGTATCATGGACAAAATGGTAGGTCGTGGATAAGAAACATGCCATTTTGGAGATAAAATGGTAAAAGAAGGGAAAAATAGAGTTAATCTAGGTTAATAGTTCAATTACTTTTTAGGACAAGCTCTCTCTCTCTCCTATTTCCTTCAAGCTTTTGGTTGAAGCTTTCATGGTGGATAGTAAGAATTAGTAATCACTCTATCTTCTTCTCTAACCATGGATTAAAGACTCCAAACTTCCTGAGCAATAAGTAGAGTACCAGTTTGAAGGTATTGATTAGGTGAAAGACTCCAAGAGTAGGCTGATGATTTTTGGCGTAAAATGTGTTGCCTACACTAAGCTCCATAACAGTCATTAGCTATTGCCCATTTTTTTCCAACCTCTTTAGGCTTTAAGCAAGCAAATAACCTTTTTCTCCAAGTGATATTTAACCTCCTCCTTCATTCCTTTGATTAGAGATTTTTGAAACCCTAAAAAACCAGTAGGGTAGCCATATCCATAGATTTGAAGCTTTAATTTCTTCAATATTTGGCTCTTTTTTAATTCTAAAGCTTCTCCATTACTATTATCAAGCAAGGCAGACATGGGAGGATTTCATCATATTAAGCTTCTTGGAGTGCATAATGGAGCTACATTTTAAGGCTTTTGGTAAGGGAGATTAAGTATTTGGTATTCAAGTGTTCAGGAGGACTCAAGGCATTGATTCTTCAAGGATTTAATGTTCTTCAAGCATGTATGGGCTGAATTGAATGGATTTAAGCATGAAGCTCTTGGATTGATTTGGGCCAGTCTCTTGAATTAAAGGACCGAGGTTTGATTCTAAGTGAATGAATCATCTTCTTCAAGCTAAATAGATATATTTTACTTGCTTAATCTCTAAAAATATCTCTATATATTCTTTTTCAAGCTTTTTTACTTGTTGATGGGAGATTCTGGGTCAAATAAGTCTCTAAATTAATCAATAGATCATAGATTAATACTCCTTTTCATTTATTAGAGCCTATCATTGAATTTCACCATTTATTTTAGTATTATCCCATCATCATGATTACCATTTACAATATCTTAATGCTTAATCTTGATTTGATTTTGTGATTCTCTTGTACCCAAGAAAGAAATATTATAAAGAGTAAGTGCTTGCAATCAGTGAGTCATTAATTTGTAGTGATAAGACCTCAACCAACCTTCATTTCTTAATTCTATTTTCATCTATAAAATCTTTGTATATCATTGAAGGCCGAGAGAATTTTTTAGTTATGTAAAAATTACATGACGCAACAAATAGAATTGGAGTAAGAGATAAAGAGAGTACACGCATCAAATAAGAGGAGAACAAAAAATTTATTTAACTCCAAACAAGCAGATACGAGGATGACTTTGTCTACCCGTGTGCTTCCAATGTGAAGCTTAGATGGTGATCTAGATAAAAGATAGGTGAAGAGCTTAAGGCTAGCTCAAATAACCCTGATTAGGTGAAAGGATAGATCATGAAAGCTATGAAGCGGTCTACCTTTTATAGCTTGTGAAGGGGGTCATGATGGATGACATTCCATATGCACCTGTGTCTGTTGACCTTTCATGTGCACATGTGTGTATGGAGCTTTCAAATGCATGTATATGTTGACCTTCCATGTGCACCTCCACTAGTTGGCTAGGGAATAGTTGGCCAATGAATATTCTCTACCCCTAATCAAGTACTACCTCTGTGGCCCTTGGATCCAAAATAGGGGTCCTTGATAACTTCCTTACCCCGCAACTTGATGCGGTATGCCTTGAGTTGGTACCAGCTTTAACGACTGTGCCTAACTCAAAGGTAGACCCACAATAGTCACCTTTTGGCCATCCGATCACATAGACCTCATCTGACATACAAGTCACCAATGTCCATGCTCACACATGGCTCCTCCTCATAATGGGGCCCTTACAAATTTGATCATCATGGATCATTGGTGGCACCTTACGAGGGTAGGCATTGAGTATATCTAACACCCCCCCTTTCAATATCCACCTATAGCAAGTGAACTAACTCCTTGGCCCAATGTTGAGTCTTTGAAGATGAGCTTGAAGCAAATCCTTTGAGAGTGCTTTAGTGAAGACATCTGCTCTATTCTCCTCTATTGGATAGCAAACTAGCTCCATTATTCCATCCTCGATTAAATCATGCACATAGCGATATTAGATCTCTATATGTTTTGTGTGTGCATGAAACATTGGATTCTTGGCAATGGCGATGCAATTGTGATTGTCACACCTTAGCACAATTGGATCTTCATCCTACACTCCCATATGCCATAAGATCCTCTTTAACCGTACTATTTCACATGTAGCAAAACAAGTTGCCTTGTACTTTGCCAGTAGAAGACAATGCCATTGTTGGTTGCTTCTTACTAATGATCCAAGAGAAAATTCCTTAACCCAAAGAAAAACAATAACCGGAAGTTGAATTTATGGAATCACTATCTTGTGCCCAATCTGAGTCATAGTACCCACAAGACAAGTACTGAAACTATATATGATACCATTCCATTCAAGTATCTGAGCACTCACATCCCAATCTTCCAGTGATTCTCATGGGGTTTGTTTGAGAATGTGCTCAAAATTCCAATAACAAAACTAATATCTAGCCTAGTGTTGCACAAGTAGATCAACAACCTCCTATGCCTCTCAATGTTTGCCAGTGCCGATGTATCCTCAACACATAACTTTGCATTGGCCTCCATATGTGTAGCTATCTCCTTGCACTCAATCATACCAAATGATTTCAAGATCTCCCATGTATACTTCTTCTGAGAGATGAAGATGTTTCCTGGCTCTTGCCAGACTTCAATCCCCAAACAATAGTGTAATAAGCCCAAGTTTGTCATTTCAAACTTGGAGCTCAATGACTTTCAAGTTTGCTTGATCATATCTTTATAGTCACCTATAATAAGAAGGTCGTCCACATATAGAATAATAACTATAGACTTTTCACCATCCTTATAAACATCTAAGTTAACCTTTGAGGTATATTTTTTGAAGTTTAAGCTTAAAAAGAACTTATTTATCTGTTGTTAGTGCCATGCTCTAGGGGCTTGTTTCAGCCCATACAATGCCTTCTTCAGCTTACACACTTTGTTCTCAGAATGGGGGGCCTCAAACCCTATGGCTAAACCATGTACACCTCCTCCTTTTGCTGTCACCATTTAATAATGCTGATTTAACATCCATTTGGTAAACTAGTCATGTATTATGGATGGCCATTGCAAGTACTAATAGTAGTCATTTTGATAGTTGGAGAAAATGAAACTTGAAAATCAAACCCTTCAACATGTGAAAATCCCTATGCAACCAGTATGGCTTTGTACTTTTCTAAGGTTCCATCAGCCTTGTACTTGACTTTTCAAACCCACTTAGTGCCAATAATCTTTCTCTTTGGTGGCTGATCCACCAACTCCCAAGTGTCATTCTTCATTTTGGTATCATACTCGGCTTGCATACTGCCTTCCATGGTGGATCTACAAGTGCTTCTTCCAAGTTAGCTAGCTCCTTTACTTCTCTCATAATCTTAGCCATCAAGGCCATATTAACTATGTGAGCAAAAGTCCTTCTTTGCTCCGCTATTCTTTGAGACATCCTTCATCCATCTACTTCTTCCTCAACAGATGTGGGGATAGGATTATTTTGGTCATAGAGCCACTTTACCCATCATGGAAATGGATTTTCAATTGGTGTGATGTCAGATTAGTAAGCTTTCTCTTCATCATCTGAAGATGATTCTTCCTCCTTCTTAAGGATAGGGGTAGCTCTTAGGATAGGTTTATAATGGACTACTTCTTTGCTTGATGATAAAGTCGAAGAACTTGCCTTCTCCTCCTCCATTGTATGTAGCTGTTCCTTAAACACTACATCACAGCTCATTATGATCTTCTTTGCTTCTTGATCATACAATTTGTAAGTCTTTTGCTCATCACTATAATCCAAGAAGATATATTTTTCACTTTTTGATTTTAACTTATTTTTTTCTCATCGGAAACATGTGCATAGCATTCACATCCAAAAGTTTTGAAATGTAAGACGGATGCTTTCTTACTAGTGTAAGCCTCATGATGTGTTTTTTCCTTGAGAGCCTTCAATTGAGAATGTAGACTATAGTATTTACAACTTCAATCCAAAAATGATTTGGTAATCCCTTTCCTTTTAGCATGCACCTTGCCATCTCCATAATGGAGTGTCTTTCTCCTTTGCCAACAACTTTGCTAGCACTGTCAAGAATTTCTACACTTGTCTTGTTGAATCTCAACTTCATGACCAAGATCAATTATGACAGTAATATATTTCTCCTAATTTCTAGAATATATAGCACATTTGAAAGCTTTTTGACTTCCATTTGCAACAACAAAGGAAATAGTACCTATGCTCGTAGTAGGGCATTTTGTGTTGTTTCCAACCGTCACAGTGATGGATTCTTATAGAGGCTAGATAAAACTATATAAACCTTTCTTGTTGGTCATGTGGTGGGATGCACCACTATCCAACACCCATGAATAAGTGGTAGATTCTTCTTGTGCTTCCAAGAAACATATTTTCTCAATGGTTGCCATGAATAATTCTAGCTCTATTTCAGTCGTATTGGATGTCTCCTTTCCCTTACTTTAAAGGGTACCATTCTTTTCATCTACCTTCTTGTCATGACAATTTGCAATTGCATATCCTTTCTTCTTGTAGTAGAAACACTCTCCTTGAAATTTCTTCTTATCACCCTTTTTCTTTTTGTGACTGTCATTTTTGATGGAGGAGCCACCTTTGCCTTTGCCTTTTGCATTGGTGGAGAATGCAGCATCTCCACTATTGCTTCCTTCTCGGGCTTTCAACCTCAACTCATCCTCCATTAATAATGCACAAAACTCCTCAAAAATTAAAGCTTGAGGTCTCACTTGAATAGTAAGGGCAGTTACCAATCCTATTCAAACTTGACACCTCCGAGCTAGCTCTTCGCTAGTCTTTTGTATCCCAGTGCCAACCAATTGGTCCCATAAATTCTTAATCCGAGTGATGAATGCTTTAGTCGTCTCTCCTTTAGAAAACTTCTCTACTGCTAGTTGATTCTCGAGGTTTTGAATCCTTGTTTGATTTCGTGTTTCATAATGACTTCTCAGTACAATCCATGCTTTTGATACCTTGGTTGTATGCTGAATCAAAGTCAAAACACTATCAAAACAACTTGTAACTAAGGCACACATTGCATCTACGTTCCTTTGTTTTAAAGCTCATTGAAGATCTGCATTTGGAAGAATCATCACACTCAAATTTGACGGGTCGGGAGTCGGTTTCTGATTCTGGGTTAGTCCCAAGTACCGTCTCTAGGAACTCATAAGAATTAAGGATTGTAGTGATTTTAAACTTCTATAAAGTATATTTTATACCATCTAACTTGCATTTGCTGAAGGTTGGTGGATGAATCCTCAATGTTTGAATAGCCAATACAACAACATCGTCTCCAAAACTACTTCTTGATGTGCCAAACTGCTTGTGAAGGTCAATATTGCTCCTCCTTGCTATTGAAGCCTTTGCCTCTCGCATACTCTTCAATCCCTAGAGCACCCTAGGCTCTGATACCATATAAAAATTACATGGTGCAATGAATAGAATTTGAGAAAGAGATAGAGAAAGAGAGTATACATTAGATAAGAGGTGAATAAAGACTTTCTATAACTCTAAACAAGAGCTAATATAAAGATGGCTATGTCCACTCATGCACTTCTAATGTGAAGGTTAGATGGCAATCTAGACAGAAGATAGGTGAAGAGCTTAGGGCTAGCTGAAATAACTCTCATTGGATGAAAGGATAGATCATGAAAGCTTTGAAGGGGTCTACCTTTTATAGCTTGTGAAGAGGGTCATGATGGATGACCTTTCATATACACCAGTGTCTGTTGACCTTCCATGTGCACATATGTTCGTGGAACTTCCATATGTACATATGTTTGTTGACCTTCCATGTGCACATGTGTCTGTTAACCTTCCATGTGCATCTCCATTAGTTGGCCAAAAAATATTCTAAGTAATATTCCCTACCCCTAGTAAAGGGCTACTTTTGCAGCCCTTGGACCCAAAATAGAGGTCCTTTATAACTTCCTTACCCCGCAACTCAATGCAATATGTCTTGAGTTGCTACCTACTTTAATTACTTTGTCTAACCCAAAGGCTAGATCCACAATGGTCACCTTTTGGCCATCCGGTCACACAAACCTCATCTAATATACAAGTCAGGATCAAGGGGCCTTACAGCATTGAGCACCATGGATCAAGGGCGGAACCTTACGAGGATAGGGCATTGAGCATATCTAACAAGTTATGCATATCATCCTTGTTTGCTTAAATAGAATGCTCTTGCCATATTGATATTTCCACCGATGAAAAAGATGGATGCTGGGAGAGATAGTGGGACAATACAAAGGTGATCCTCCCCCATTAATTGAAGTTCCTGAAGGGGTGTAACCAATTGACCCATGGGAAACTCTGCCCACCTCTCAATGATTCAAAGCTCATGTAGGGATCTTGTCATGCCGTTGTGTCCCTCACCATAGGTACCACAAGTGGAGACATTGAAGACTCAAAGATTTCAACTAAGAAGCATTGATCAGGGCCTCATTGATTAGTTATAGGGATTATACAGGTCTAATGCAAGTGGATTATAGGATATTTCAATCAATTTATCCCTCATTAACAAGGTATAGGTTTATAAAGGAGAAACAAGGCACTTGGGTAGTAATTGGAACTAATATTTAGTCATTTGCAGGTGTTGTAGGATATTCCAAGCTGATTACAAGTATTTTAGTCAAACAATGAATTGGGGATCCATTTTGTGATCATTTACTTTTGGTTACACGTGTTGCAAAGTAATTCAAAAAAATTTCACGACCTATATAGGGTATTGCAAGTCATATTAAGTCTCTACAAGTCATATACAAGGTACCACAAGATTTGGAGACCTTAGTTTGGACCTTAGGGTGATGGATAGACCAAAAGAATGCTTTTGCAGACTGTAGAACTATTTTATATAGTAGAAAAAATATTCCATTTTAATTTTAAAGTGGAGTGCTCATCTTGAAGAGTTATTTGTTAGCTCATTTTTAATCAAAAAGTTCTTGATTGCATGGATTAGAAGGAGACGTGACCAAAAGCAGACTAGGTTGATTCCTTAGATTCGAAAGAGACGTGACTTAAGGTATGCTAGGTTATTTCCACCTTCTTTTTGAAGGTTACATGGGAAAGAATTTAGAAAATCCTCCTTATTTGAGAGTGATTGTGCTCATCAGTTGTAACTCCTGAAGCGCATTCTTTTGTAATCAATATCAATCTATCATATATAAAAAGCAAAGGTAATCATTCAATTAGATTGCATGTACATAAAACAATACATGAAGTAAAAAGAAATCACGATAACTCACCTCAATTAAGTAAGGATCTATACCTCCATCTATAGATCTTGCTCTTAGCACAGCCAATATTGACTATTTTGAAGCTATTTGCTCTCTCAACATGTCTCACATCATGGAACCCTCAAATTGTAGCGACTCCAATTGAGCTTTAGTATCCTCCATCTAAGTCTTCATTAGATCTATGGTTGCACTAAATTTTTTATGGTCGCCACTTTTGCATTTTCCAGTTTCTATTGATAGCCTTTCAAAGTTTGATTTGCCACCTATAGTTTCTTGTTAGCATCATCTATCAATAGTTTGATTTTTGCTATCTCGACTTGATTTGCACATGGTCCACATGTGCTAACTCCATTATGATATTGCTAGTCAAAGGTTCTCATGAATAAGGGTGGCCACATTATGCTCATGTATGCCTTTATCTTTCATGCCTCCCTCCAGAATTCCATTATTAACCTTCCACTTCATGAGGTAGCCATTGAAAATAGACACCTTTCTTGATGTCATTGTTATTGTCCTCTGCAAATATAGACCATGCAAATATTTCCTGCTCATTGCCTTTGGCTTGCCATGCTATATTAGAAACATGTTTTCTCTCTGGAATGGTGCCACCCATAAGCTTCAGTCCCATGTTCGAATACTAGTGGAGGAGTCATTGTAGTTGGGACTCACTGTTACCTAAGTTGTCGATGATGAAGTCTAAACCCCACTTTGTGTGACATCATGCCCTCATTAATAATTCACCTTTGATACCCCATTATGGAAGTGTAACAACAATTGATAGTACCTTATTAAAAAAGTACATTTCAAAATTTCAGAATATACCCAAAAAACCAACCATCTTTATACTACTTAATCCATGCTTTTGAAATCTACAAGTAAGTAAAGTAAATATATAAGGTTAACTTGCTTACATTCCTATGTCTTCTTTAAGTTAACCCTAGATCTAGAGACCTTAGGAAACAAGTATTGTAGGTCTATTGAAAACTCTTACAATGAATTGTTAATGTGCCTACATTGGGTTAGTGTTATCATGAGTAAACTTTTGGGTGGCTTCGATTCCATGCCTAGTGAAGGCAAAGCTTAGATCACACTAGAAGCAACCTTCTTATCAATAGCTCACAACAGAGGTTTAGTCAAAATCGCAAAGAGAAGAGGTGCAATAGGACATCCTTGGCTTTCTAATCTCCTTAAAAGGAAACCTTTAGACTTATCAAAAATTTGAGCAAGCACAACAAACTCCAAAGTTTTAGGATCGAGTTCATAACTACTCTCTCATCTACCTTATCAAAGTCCATATTGGTTACGATATACCTATTTCCTTTCATTAAGTAAAACCAATCTTAGGCAGGGTTTTAGGATGGCGTCTTGAATGCCCTCCCATCATGGACGATTAATCCATAGTCCATAGAGGTAGTATGTGAATCTTCTTACTAGAAAAAGTTAAGCAAGTTACGTAAGGTAGTACCATATGTCTCTAAAAAGGTCTCATAGAACTCCACATGCAAGTCATTGGGACTCCACAGTTTTCCTCTCTTCATCCTTTTAGCCACATGTTCAATTCCCTCTAGAGCAAAGGCTCCACTTTTATTTTGTATAACTCATTGTGAAAATTTGGTTTAAGAAAATATAAAGGCCCATGCTTTCATTAGTTACGTTCCTACCAATTTGGTAGGGGCACAGCCATACCCTTTCATGAGTTTCACAATGGCTCATATTGCTCTTGGTATACAACTAGAGAAGGAATGCATATGCAGCTATCCAACGTAGAGTTAGAGCTTGCTAGCTTCTCTCGGTATTGATCTTAATGATCAACACATTGTGAGGCTCCTTCAAACATTTTAAGATTACCTTAAGATGGAAGAAGGGAGGCAAGTTGCAGATTTATAGATTCAACTAAAGGGAGCAAGATTTATTGAAAGAGATGCCCCAACATCAATGTTCTACAAGTCCTTACAACAAAAATAGAAAAGAGAACATATTGCAATGATTGAAGATGAGGAGGGAAGAGCACACACAAATAATGTCTCAATAGACAAGGTATTTATGAAGCATATGGCAAGCATACTAGGAGATGAGCCAACACAAGAAGCAGATTGTGCAGACAAAATCCATCAATTCCTAAGGCCGATGGGGACAATGGTCATAAAGGAGACACCAACACTACTAGCCACCATGGCTTTCTCAACTAAGGAACTATTGCATGTGGTGAGAAGGATGAAAAGGGAAAAGTCCCCACGCCTGAATGGAGTCCTAGTCGAAGTCTTCCAAGAGATTTGGACAACATGTGGGAAAGACAAAATAGAATTTTCCAATGCATGCATGAGAAGGGGAACTATACCATAGGAGGTAAATCAAGGGAGAGTTAAACTCCTTCAAAAAGGAATAATCAAAAATACACCATCATAATGGAGGCCACTATCAATATTGAATATAACATATAAGATAACCTCTAAGGTCATAGCTATGCGGTTGAAGTATCTATTGGGAGAGATCCTCCACAAAGCACAATATGGGTTTGTCTATAGGCGGAAGATCTAGGATGCCATCTTGAACATACTTGTGGCAATAGAACATGCAGTGGAGAAAGGAGAAAACTTTGTTCTAATAAATATAGACCTAGATAAAGCTTATGATACACTAAGGTGGGGCTTCCTATTAGAAGTAATGGGCAAGCTAGGAGATGGCCTTTGCAAAATGATAGACTCTTTTTGTCAATGCATCAACAAGAATAGTGAGATAGGGTGTGCCACTAGTGCCACTACTATTTGCCATAGCCACGGACTCATCGCGGACCCTTGCTAAAAGCATTGTGGTACAAGGTGGAAAGAGGAAATACCATAGGTTTCCCATTGCCGAATGGTAAGCAAATGTGTGCACAACTATGTGCAGACAATAACTCAACCATCATGCAAGCAAAAGAAGGTATGTGGCCTATTATCAATACTCCCAAGTTTCAAGAGTAGTCATATAACCAAACCCAAGACAAACAACTTATTTTTGGGACTGTAAAATTAGCCAATTTGGTTGCAAAAGCTAGGGTGTAAATTGGTCAAGGTGGGGGGGGGGGGGGAGGGGGGGGAGGGGGGGGGCGGCTCCTAAGGTACCTTGGGGTGCCAATAGGTCTAGAAGTTTTGGGGAAGAGGAAGATGGATTGGTTGCTTACCAAGATGGAGCAAAAGGTCAAGAAGTACACCAACACTCTACTCACTATGGCAGGGAGGCTCATAGCAAAGGATAAGATATCAATGTTGGCAACCATGTTTGTCTCAGCTATTACCCCTTTCTTGGACATGTGGGGAGCATGAGAGATGGCACTCAATAGACTGGGGCATAGTAATAGAATCCTAGACACATGGAGGAGGGTTGGAGAAGGTCATGGAGAGGGGCAAATGACTAGCTTTCAAAACATTACTTAGAGTATAGAAAGAAGACCCATGGCTATAATCACTAGGGTAGTGATGAGTGTAGCCAAAGTGGGAGGAGGAAAAATGGGAATGTCTAACATGGGAGGATAAACTTTTGGCCACAAAATCCCAACTAAGCCTAAAAGGATACAAAACGATCAAATGTCTAGAATAGGCATGGAAGAAAGTCATTAGAAGATTAAATTGGGGAGAAGGAAACCCAAGATTAGGGGACTGTACACTATTGTACTATGTGTGGACCTTCCCACAAGCATACAAGGACAATAAGCCACCAATCAATTGAGATGTCAAGTTGGCAATCAAGCTAGTAAACAAAGTAATTATAAGATGGATTGATATGTGGGATGAGACTAAGGCAGAGTTGTTGAACATGGACACTATTAGAGCCAAGTTCAATTTGGAGAATGGAGAGGTCGTATGACTACAAGAAGTAATGCAAAGAAAGGCATGCTCGTGGCCACCCTCGATGAAAATTGGCCCCACAAAGGTGATGTGATCACTTTGCAATCATAAGGGGAAACCCTTGATGAAAATTGGCCCAACAAGGTAATGAGATCACTTTGCAATCATAAGGGGAAACCAGCATGCAAAATGTAATACAAGAGAGACTTTCAGGGGAGGAGAAGGGAGGCCTCAGAGAAGACGCACGCAAAGTGGAGAAGTGCCTTTCCCCACACCTCAAAGGGAGTATGGGAGAGGAGATTGAGCAAGACTTGGAAAGCTACACCAAGTCACCAACTGAACATGATGTTGTGGAGATAATAGCCCTAAAGCTCCCTACAAAGGACTAGGTGGGGAAAATATTGAGAGTTGATGCGAATAGTGCCCTGTGTGCATCAAGAGAGAAATAATGAAGCACCTATTCTAGGTGTGCAAAGATACCATGCTAATTTGGAAGAAATTGAAAGATTGGCTCACGAAAGCTAGACGGGGATAATATTGAGAGTCGATACGAATTGTGCCCTGTGTGCATCAAAAGAGAAACAGTGAAGCACCTATTCTAGATGTGCAGAGATACCATGCTAATTTGGAAGAAATTGAAAGATTGGCTCAGGAAAGCTGGACTAAGTGAGGAGATAAAGGCAAAAACATCCCTTTTTGGGAACCAAGCAAGATTAGATGAAGAAACCCTCAAGCTATGGAACATATTGAGGGAGTTCGTGGCTAAGCCTATTTGGAACAACAGAAATAGAGTGGTGATAAGGAAGGAAAACAAAGCGACAATGCAAGAGATCTTCCAAGCTGTAAGGAGGGATAGCTTAACAATTTTTAAGTCTCTTAGAAAGAAGGCCCATATTTTCAAAGTTGCATGTAAGAAAATGGAGTAGAAAAGGATAAAGCTTTAAGCCAGTTGTATGTTTCATCTACTTTGATTAATATATGTGTATATATCCATATGAGTTTAACCTTCCATATGTGAGGACGTGCCTCTTTTGTTTTGTGTAAAAGCTCATACAAAACCATAAAAGTAGGGCATGTATTTGTATATTGTTCAATGTTAACCCTTTCTCTCTCTCTGTCCCTCCCTCTCTCACATGGCGGAGGATATTTGTACTTATGGGCCCCACCAAAGGCGATAGGTTCATCCCGTTCTCGGTGATCAGGTAACTTGAGAATATAAAAACCCCTATAATGGAGCGGTTTGGGCTCACGTTAATTATCGGCCTCCTTGCCTGCGTGGCAAGGAGGCCCACCATCTTTTCTCTCTCTGAAGGGCCCGAGTGTTTCACCCTCTCCCGGTACTCTCACCACCGTTTTACCTCCTCGAGACGGAATGATGCTGGTCCCACCCCGCCTCATTCCTGCTCCGTTCGAGTATTCCCTTAGCAACATTGAATGCACCCCCTCCTCTCTCTCTCTCATCTGCCACATTTCCAAATAGTTTCTTTCGAGTCTTCCAAATAGTATATTCGGATGCAATTTGTAGTAGAAGGGTTTTAAAAAATATAGCACATCTAGTCTCTCTCTCCTCCAATCTCTCCAATACTTGCACCTCTCGTACAATAGCCTCTTGGGCACCTTCCCGACCTTTCTCGCTAATTCTTCTATCTTTCCCGCAAAATCTTGTTCCCGCAAAGACACATGTACTTTTAAACATGGAAATAGATGCATTGTAATACGGGAATTTTGGTCTAAGGTCTCAAAGTAAATGATTATCCGTACCTTCTAAAGTTTTATACACTACCTATAGGACATAACGAGATATGATTATGGGTGACTTAATCAATACACTAACATATTTTACAAGAAGTTTTAAGTATCAAGAACTAAACTTTGTGGTTAAGTTAGGAGTAGAACTTGTTAAGTCTGTTTTGCAACTGACATGATGTGTGACTTTGGGGGGAAGTAACTTATGGAACTTAGGCAAAGGGGGTAAATAAGGGAAAACCCAAGCACGGCATTTTTCGCAAACATTTTTGAGAGAGAGCGAAAGAGAGCGAGAGAGATCACGTCGCAAGCTCAATGAAAATGCTAGCATCAAATATTACTTTCATTCAATATTACTTTGTCTTACTCTCATTCACTCATTCTCTCACACTCAAAATTTCCTCCCCCTCTCTCACTCAATATTACTTTTTCTTACTCTCATTCACTCATTCTCTCACACTCAAAATCCCCCCCCCTCTCTCTCTCTCTCTTTTTAAGCTTACTTCACGCACACACACACGCACGCATGCACAACTATAATTCATTAAAACTTGATAGGGCTAATACACATGCTTAAAGGCATAGAGAATAAAAGCTCAAATATTTCACAATTTAATAAGAGTACCATAAGAATATAACAATGTAGCATTCCTCCTATCTAGAGGCATGGGCTTCTTCATCTTCTTTATCGGCTCTAGCATCAAGCTTCTCTTGCATTGAGGGCCGTTTGGTTTTGGGTGGAGCCATGAATAATGATGTTGTGGGTGATTCTACCAATCTAGAAACTCTTCTTTTAGTTAGCCATTTTTCAATGAAAGGCTTAGCTCGTTGTATGGTATTTCCAAATCCATCATTGGTGGGCACAAAAGCTTGTGTATTGCACATATCTTCTCTACGAGCTTTCAGAGCTCGAAGTTGGCTCAACATCTTCTTCATAGAAGAACACGCCTCAGAAATAAGCTCCATGTCACCCCCCACCAAATCCAATACATCGTGGCATAGATGTTGCAATGCTGTGGATGGGTGGGTGTCTTCATGGGAGATATTAATCATAGTTGTATCCATGTCTTGGAGATTATCCACATCCAACAGTGTGGTTGGCGTGTAAGGATCATGTGCAACCTCATCCTGTATCACATGAGAGTTACTTATAAGTCCTTTATATTTTCCTCTTGCTTCCACGCCTTTATATAAGTCCATACATTGTGCCACCACTGTAGTATTCGGTACCCCTAAAAGAAGTAGCACCTTGATTTGATGCTTACATATGTTCCCCAACTCTGCCCACTTGCATGTACAACATGCCCATTGACAATCCGCATTATAAACTATGTATTCAATAGTGTCTTTGGACATGCTTCTTACATACGCACATGAAGCCCTTGCACCATTCATTTCGAATCTAACATACTCGACTGGAATCTTCAAAGCCCTCTCATATGAGTTGGCCACTATCTTTTCAATGTTATTGTTTCTCACAAATCCACTTTCTTTCATAGCTTGCACATACCAATAATATGGAAGAGTTGAACTTGTCAATTTATGAAGGAGCCAATCCACTCGTCTGCCAGTCAATCTCTTTGAGCTACCTAAGAATTTGTACTTTAAAGTGCCATGGTATGCCTCTATAGCACCATTGGTGTCTTGACCGGAATGTGGAAGTGTACGTGTTGCACGTATCCACATACCTTGCAACACACACATAATACAACTATTTAAAATATGTATAAAAATCGCAGCTCTTTTTGGCCATTGTGGGACTTTTTTAATAAGATGCTTTAACCAACAACGACGGACATGCCATACGCACAAATAAATAGGCAAATTAAAGACAACCCTACACACAATACATTCGTAAAAAATGTAATGCTTTTAGTCCATGAATTAAATGTTTTCCAAAAGGACGCATGCATGTGAAATGTACCTTAAAGCATCTATCTCTCTTTCAGCATCATCCACCAAAAAAGCTGTTGGCTCCCATGATTTGTGAAAATCTAGCATGTGATCCCTAAACTTTGTGAGCCAAAATTTGTTTACCTCAAATGTTGCACTTGAGGTTAACACCCAAGCAATTGGGACACCATTTCGATGGGAGTCAAATACAAGGATTGTGTATAAATTGAACTGTCAAATGCAAGTTTCAAATATAAGCAAAAAGCATAAAATTTTGAGAAGTAAAAACTATAAGTACGCAAGAATAATATTAATAAATTACCTTATACTTGTTTGTACCAAATGTTGAATCCATTGCTAATAAGTTGCCATTTCCATATCTGTCACACATATCTCGTTGCCATGGTGTTTGAATCCCCAATATGAAATCCTTATTAGTAGAAAGATTTTGTTCCTGATACACAAATGTCATTTCCTTGTTTTCAATGCACCATCTCTTTGTGCTTTCAGCATCATTGTCATGTAATTGATATTGGTCAATGGCAAGCTTCCTAGATATATTCATAATATCTTGGATGGAGAGAAAGTCATCCCATAGGATGATTTGGATTGTTGCTTTGGCGCTGATGCACATATTGAATGTGACACTCCAATACTTGTTGCGGTGAAAAACCTTTGTATAACATACTGGACACCCATATTTTTTTCTCTAGTGATATCCATGGGGAAAATAAGGAATGTGAATAGACATTTAAATCCTCCATTGCAATGCCATGACAAATCATATATGCATCATCAGTATGATATGGATCGATAAATGAGATAAATGCCAAACTAGTGTCATGGGATAGGCGAGTCACTATAAAATGACACAAACAACCCTTGTTAAGTTGTCCCATTGTTTTGCGTGGTCGGCATTTTCTTGGTTGTCCTTGACTGGTCAAGATGTCATTGGGACATAAAACCTCCACATTTCGAGTGTCCTTAGGACCATAAGCACACCAAAATCTGTTTTTTTAGGAAATGAATGTTGTAGCTATAAGTGTGGACAAATAATAAGGAAATCAATATAAGTAGCAAAACAATTATATACACTTACGTGATCTTCTCTATCCATGTGTTGTCTAATGGTTTTTTCAATTCATTTGGTTGTCGTCGATGGTGAGAGTACTTTTTGAAAGTTGTAGGAAAATCATTATTTTTTCCTTCCCCTTGTGCAAAATCATTTACTCGACACCATGGAATAATTGCCCTTCTCAAAACCTTATATTTTGATTTCTCGTCATAAATGAGCTGCCATTGTAAATGCTTTGCGCTAAATATGCCGATAGGCAATGTCAGGGATTGTGGGCTTGCCATATTTAGCAGAAGAGAGTGAGAATATGGGCTATGTATCTACACAAAAGCAAAGTTATCCCATCAATATATTTTATTATATAGACTAAATCTTACTTTCCTCTAAAGTTGTTTGTTCTGTAAAGTATGATTAGTTTACATATTATTGTAATGTAAAAAAGGAATACATTAGTGCAAGCTCGACTCTCTCTCTCTCTCTCTCTCTCTCTCTCTCTCTCTCTCTCTCTCTCTCTCTCTCTCTCTCTCTCTCTCTCTCTCTCTCTCTCTCTCTCTCTCTCTCTCTCTCTCTCTCTCTCTCTCTCTCTCTCTCTCTCTCTCTCTCTCTCTTGTGTCATACATTAATAACTTTGAACTTCATGTTGTGCATCACTAATGATTTTGTGGTTACCTAATATAATACTTATAAAATACACATTCTTATATGAGCAAATACGAAATGTAATAGAGGAACTTTATTTCTTGTAGCATATACATTGATGTAGTTTAGCTACATATAGTGATGTATCTATTGCTCATAGTACATGATTTCATGCTTTGCATCATTAATAGTTATGTGCATACCTTTCACCATAGTAGCTTAAAATCAATGCAATCGAGTAGCATAAATTCCTATAGTACAAACATTTTTAATTGCATCCATTATGTGTTAGAGTAATGTTGATTCTTGTAATACATAGATTGATGTAGTTTAGCTACATATAGTGGTGTATCTATTGGTCATAGCTGATGACATGAAGTTAAAACTCGGTACACTTTATGCTATATATCTTTAATAGTTAAAACTTGGTACACTTTATGCTATATATCTTTAATAGTTTTGTGAGTACCTTATATGCATTCATTGCATACACTCTTATAGCTCACAATACATACACTTTTAAAGCTTATATTCAATGCAATTTATAGACTACAATACGTGCATTCTCAAGACACATAACAAATGTAATAGAGTAGGATAGAACTTACATTCTTATTTTTTGATTGCTCATAACAAATGTAATGGAGGAGCACAAACATACATTCTTATAGCTCAAAATCAATGTAAAAGACGGGAATAATGTTCTTGTAGTACGTACATTCTTATAGGTGATAATCGATCTACATAGCTAGAATAATCAATGGTACATCAATAGTGCAAAACATTATTTGCACTATAGTTGCATATAGCCCTAAATCTGATTTAATGGTGCCATATATTCAATATTCAAGGCGTTTTGGACTGAATAGTCATCTCCTTTATGCATCATAATCTGCCATATATTCTGCATATTCAATCGTAGGAAGTTATAGGGAATCAACACAATTGCTTACAGCAAAAGAAAACACGGCCTGATCTAGACTATAAGTACATTGACAAGAAAATTGACCAAGGGAACCTATACAAGCAGTCCTAGTAGCACGCTGACCTATACAGCCAACGTCCTTTGCTCTGTGGTGGTGGGCAGATGGACTCGAATGCAGCTCCAAACCTCTCGGTCATTTGTGAAAGGAAGAGGGGGACTGGGCTGGGAGACGCACATAAAAGATGGAGGCATAGGGATTGCGAGAGAATAGAGAGGGAGGGAAATCCAAACCTCTCGGTTGTTTGTGAGAGGAAGAGGGGGACTGGGCTGGGAGGCCCACATAAAAGATGGAGGCGTAGGGACTGCGAGAGAATAGAGAGGGAGGGAAATGCAACAGATGAAAGGGAGGGAGGGAGAGAGATGGAATATGGAGATTGTGGAATAAGTAGAGGGAAATGTGGCAGATGAGAGAGAGAGGAGGGAGGTGCATTCAATGTTGCTAACGGAATACTCAGACGGAGCAGGAGGTAAAACGCATGTTGCTAACGGAATACTCAGACGGAGTAAGAGGTAAAACGCAGGTGAGAGGGTGAAACACCTAGGCCCTTCCGGGTGGGCCTCCTTGCCACGTAGGCAAGGAGGCCGATTCTTAACGTGAGCCAGCGTTTTGCAGCTGCCATGCCTGATCTCTCTGGGTATCTATCCTACAACCTAATGTAGCACACTTAGCTATGCTTCCACTGTGCCCACATATGTCGTTGATGCAAGGATGTTTGTCTATAACTTTTTATTGCATGAAATGAAGAAAAAGCTACTGGCGCTTCTGATTGGAAAGACCTACACGTAAAGGGGCATGGCGGTGGGCCCCTTATGTATTATCTATCCTCAATTCCTCAGCCTTCTCACATTTGGAAATCTAAGAGCCACCTGCAAAATCCAATAAATCCGGAAGGCCAATCAACATCAATCTGACAAAGAAAAGAAGCGCTTCATAATTAACAACTCTCTTTGTCTTCGACCCCGTCAGACATTATAATTATTGATGCGCCCATCCAGCTATAAATTGGAGGTAATCACTCCAAAGCAGCCATTTCTGCGAACATTAAGACTGCTGTCATATCAGAATTGTTCGAAGGCTGGTTATACTTGATCGGTTATTACGATTTGATCAACTTCCATAAAATGGCGACGCAAGTGCATGATTTTTGTGGAAACACATCAGCGGCTCCTCTTTTTCACGACTACGATGAGGAGTGTGGAATTGATGCAGAAGAAGAAGGAGGAGGAAGTGTCGATTCAACGGAGGAGGAGGAAGAAGAAGAAGAAGAATGTATGACGGTGAGGTCGTTAATGAAGGAGATGCGGACATGGTCTGCCCTGGAGAGCACCCTCGATCACTTACTCTCACCGGACAATTATCACAGCGCCAGCAGTCCCCAGCTTCACAAGAAGCTCAAGCTGTCTTGTGACGACTACATGCAAGCTTACACGTTAAGTATCCCTTCATCAGCGTTTGCGACTTGGACCGTCATCTTTGTTGGCGGAATGCATTTATCTAGCTAACTAGCTAGCTGTTCCTGTTTCATGTTGTTCATAATAATATTTGTTTCATGATGATGACGACGACGACGACGACTTAAGAGGTCTATAGCCGTTTTCACAACATTAGTTTTGTTGGATTTTGCTCAGAGATGTCTACAGCCTTTTGTCTTCAACCGTCGATGCGGAGGTAGCATATGAGGAAGGGAAGAGACTCTACCAAAAGTACACAAAGTTGGTACAAGATTGTGTGGACTCTCTTGGGGTAACGATACAACGCTTCTTTCTTTCACTTCGTCCTCTCTCATTTCAAAGTTCAAACCATTAGCTAGCTAGACTAGAACGGATTTCCTGTTGTTTGTCATTAAGAGGCAATGTTGTTATGTGGCTAGAGATACATAATGAGATGGGTGATGATTGATGGACGTGAAACTTCTCTAGTTTAGCTCTATCTTGCTAGAAAACAAAGCGTGAAGAGTATTTATATTTAAAAAGCTACATTGTAGGTGGCAAGAAGTATTATATATCATCAAAAATGTAACTTGTGCGTAGAAGAGGAAATTAATGAATCGGGTGGGGTGGCGGCTTCCAGCGGAGTTACAAGAGTGCAGGGGCCGGTAGTTCCCTGGTGGTGGCGGAATTTGTGGAGCGTTGGGCGGCCACGGATGCTAAAGTGCAGATGGCATCTCGAATTGTCGACCATGTCAAGCGCTACCTCACTACCGGTGGCCTGATCGCTGATCGCCATCATCATCATCACTCTGCACCCCCAATCGGTGACCTTACCACATCCGATCATTTCAATAAGCGGGTATACTGCCCATATCACATCACATGGTGTGTCTTATTTATTTTGCCCTTTGCTGTGATTACAACACAATTGCTTCTCTTATAATGAATTCTTACTGATAGGTTTTCGAGAAAGTGAGGGGCGAGCTAAGGTTGGAGTTTATCGCCTTGGTATGTATTTTGCTACCCTCATTACTTCGTTCAAAGAAGCATCGTGCATGTCCTTTCTAACCACATTCTTGCTTCCTTCGCTGTGTGTCTTTGGCCCTTAGGCTAAGCGTCGACGTGAGGGAAAGCCCGTGAATGATGCTATGCTCAAGCACATAGTGACAATATTCGTAAACAATTCAAATGACATGGAGGCTTATGAAGACCTCGAAGCATTTCTAATGAAAGACGTTTCTCATTATTACTTCAAGCAAGCCACTGAATCATGGCAACAAGACCAATTTGCAATGAAGGTAAGTTGCCATTTAGTTGTTGGAAACCTTTCCTTTATATCTTATTCTATGATATGTACCATGCATGTTCATCATTTCTTAGTTGTGATGCGATTTCATTATCTTTTATGTGGTTTAATGAACATATATGTCATTGTTAGGCTAGTGAAGCCTTAAAATATGAGAAAGCATTCGCTCAAAAGTTGCTACCGACAAGAAGTGTGATGAAATTTGAGAAGGTGATTTCCTTTTTCTTTTTCACCCAAACAGTTATTACAAGAAATAATTAAAAAGTTGCAATTAGAATTTGTACTTTGGTTGAAATAGCAAATGATTGATAAACTATTTTCGCTCAAAAGCCGTGTAATACTACCTTACTACTAGCATGACGAGATAATCCTTCTGTTTACTATTTTCACTAAAAAACTATGTACTCCTACTTACTAGCATTGTTAGATAATCCTTGTTTTCTTGTGTTTCTTACAATTAGGTAGTAGATAAAACATTAGAGGAAGCTATTGAGAGTCGACTGGATAACAAGATGGATATTATTGCTACATTTGAAAACATGAAGGATCTTACATCCAACAAAATAGCTAAGCTACCCAAGAACTGTCTTACTCAACAAAAGTTGCTGGTAATGAGACTACACTTAGAGCCAATTCATCTTTGCATTGTACAAGAACTTCAAAAAACCCTTTTAACATTAGTTGATTGCTAAAGGCATCTTTGCCATGTTTACAGGATGGATCTTCAACTATGAATTTTTTTCATGTTGCAGACACAAATTGAAAGAATTCGTCAATGTGTACGTGCATATCCAAGTGATCTTTCCTATAACAGAAGGATGTCCCATCTTGTTCAGACAATTTTTATGTTGGATTTTGCAATAATTAAGTAGTCCCAATCCTTTGAGTTAATGTGAGATTGTCTTTTAACTTGACTATTCTTGATTTTTCTTTTAGTACTTTTAAAAACAACTTCTAGACTTAGTTCATGCAACCATAGGTTCTAGTATATGTAAAACAAATGTTTGAACTAGTTATGATGTGGGTTAAAGCATTTATGTAAATCATAATTCATGATAAAGTTGATGCTCAAGTGAGTGAGTTCATTAAGAGGTTGCACTTGTAAGGGTTACATTAATGAACACAAGCATGCTCTTATCTCTTATTATGCTTGGCATGTGTTTCTATGGTCAAAATTTTGTAGAATTTATCCTTGCTTGTTGTTATGCTTGCCATGTGTTTATTTGCTCAAAATTTCGTAGAATTTTATCATAGCACATCATACTTTGTTGTGAAAAATATGAAATTTTAGTGCAAGTTTTCATCATATCAATGCATAGCTCTTTAAAAAAGCATAGTTACGTGTTGAATATTTTTTTGTAGTTAATATTTCTAAAAAGGGATTGTATCAAAATCAAGATTGTTTTGTGTTGTGCATGCAAGCTAGTAGCCCTTTTAAGCTATAATGAGAAATCTTAGGAAGCTCTCATTAATGAACTTGCTTATGTATATTTATATGCTCGAGTATTTTTTAAGCTTATTTTATTAAATATGGGAAATACTTGTTTATGATCCTTTGTAAAGGGGGATATGTTTATCTGTATAAGTGTTCTCTAGTTGGTCTAGTCCACTAACCTCTCTTTGTGTGGTTGGAGTCATTACAAAGCTCACGAGGCTACGCCTCACCTGCTTCACATATTTGTGACTATAAGGAAGCAATTGTGCAATATAACATCCTCCATGCATAACAAACAATGCCTTTTATATAATGATATATTTTTCAAAACTAATTAGAGCTATGTTCTTGGATTGTGAATGCAAGACTTATGTGAGCCAAATAATTGATACTTTATATATTTATTTTTGTAAAAATTTGAAAAAATATATTCAGCATCACTTCATTGGCACCTCAAGTTTGGTAGAAATGTATCATTGCAAAGATCACGATGTCTTAGTAGCTTCACATTTTTAGGTAGTACCCATTATTCCCTTTGTTGGCAAAACATGAAGGGGGTGCACCTCATGTCGTGCTTCACTTATGTACAAGATTTAACAACTTGAGTTAAGATTTAGTTTCTTTATTGATAGACTTGTGCGTATACAGAGATATAGGCGCAATTGTTGTAAAGGGTTATGCACATAGTTTTGCTACAAATTTATATGTGTGTGGTATCCAAAATTTGTGTTTACAAAGGCGATGGCAAATGGTTGCTATGAATTCATAAATGGTAATTTAAAAATATCTTTTATTAAAGGTAACGACACTCTTGGGCTCATAACCATTCCACTTTTGTTTTGTTATAGTTCTATCTAGTATCTCAAAAGCATAACAATGCATTATCATTGCATCATCCCAAAGCATAAGACATGCTTCCCTTCGTGCTAGTAAGTAATTGTATGAATATACTTTCCCTAACCTAGTTGGACTATCCAAAAATAATACAATAGTATATGATGAGTTCATAACATCAAGCAAATCCAAATATGCCCTCCTTTAATAGTGATTCAAACTAGACTCCATTGAACATGTGGTATTATGTTGACATTTGACATCAACTTTCAACTCCTAGTTACAAATCAAAGGACTATCAAAAGTTGAAATCAACAATCAGTCTATGTTTTGTGTTCCCTCAAACCGATCCAAACTACATCCATGCTACCATAAGGTATTTTCCAATGCAATTGATGATACAAACTCATGTGTGCATACACACACACACACTTATAGCAATAAAGAATTATCAAAGCTCAAAACTTTTTAAAAGTTAAGGCCTTTGAAGAGACCTAAAGGAGACAAAGAAAGTCTCTCTCTTTCTATTTTTCTCTTCTCTCTTTATATGCCAACTTACTAGTGTAGACAAAAATACAAATATACATGTAACTTCTTATAAGATGTGTGTTGTATGCACTTCTTGTAAGATGTACAAATATTTTCGATATGCACTTCTTGCAAGCTATACTTCAAAGATGTGCTATATGAGTGTTAAAGGTGACCATGTGCTAGCTATAAGTAACTTGCCTCTATGTGTTCATGGAAATTGTAATATGTATATCTTGTGAGAACTTGTATGGATATCCTGTGAGACTTATTTCAAAATTGTGAGAGAATTAGTAATATAATCTTTATCCCTCTATTTCATGTGTTATTCTCTCTTGATATAGAAACCTAATGGCTTGTGTAGCAGTGAATAATAGTCCTATTAAGATGACTTTCTAACCTTATATGTTAACTACCTTGCACAAGTACCTTACATTATATTTTCATTCGTATGGATTAAACATGCTAGTGTAACAAAAACTATTTAAGCCTTGCCTATGAGTACATGAAGCTCACAGAAAGTCTAAGTTTATCTTTCTCAAATACTATTCATGCTTTATGTTCTTAACTACACACTAATTAAATATCACCACCTACATAATTGCGCCAAGTATACTAATCATAGAAGACACCTAGAGAGAGAGAGTGTGTGTGTGCGTGCGTGCGTGCGTGCGTGCGTGCGTGCGTGCGTGCGTGTGTGTGTGTGTGTGTGTGTGTGTGTGTGTGTGCGTGTGTGCGTGCATGCATGCGGTCACGTGAACAATCAATATATGCACAAGATATATATACATATATGCTAACACACTAATATAGCAAGGGATCAAACACAAATATAGAAATGGCTTAAATACATGGAAATGAGCACAAAGAAATAGAGGCTAAACTAAAAGAACTTTCATTATGATAGAAAAGAAAGAGGAATCATACTTTTCTTGACTCTCACGGACTCACTATCCTCTAAGTCAATTACAATGATGTCTCTTTTATAGGTTGATACAACTTACTCGCATACATCATGATGACCTCTTACATCAACTGCATAAGCAATGAGGTCACTAGCTAGATTCTCTTATCGTGCTCCTAGAGGCTATTTGCATAAGCCAATTGTCAAGACATATTTTAACAAACCCTCCTTGGGTCAAAACTAGCTAATGAAATAGATAATAAGATAAGATAGGTTGGAACTCTCTCTTCAAAATAGACATTTGTATAGAGTTTCATGTTTTATCTACCATCCGATAATAGGTGAGTCTCATTATTTCACCAATTTCTAAGGTTACGAACAAAACATAATGACTTTTAGAGTTTTGCTCCAAGATTCCAAAAAATAGAGGAGATACTATAATAAAATTATGCCATACAAAAGAAGCTCAAAATGCATAGTCAAATGCTTAAACATATGCTACTGTCTCCACTTTTTCCTCATTGGATTGCAAGGATTCTTCATGTAGCAAGATTCTATCTTATTATTAGTCTTCTTCCAATGCTCCAACTTCCTCATTTTGATTGCATAGGCTACACCTCAATACATTATAAGTGCCATGATTTTTTCTTCTTCTAGGAGAGAATTTATGGCATTCGCTCGGCTTGATACTAGCTCCTTTTCTTTGAGAATTTTGATTCTTTGGTCAAAATTAGGTGGCATAATTTTTAAAATTAAGGCAACTACATTTGAATCTTTTACTAGTTCTCCAACATTGTATAATTGGGTCTTCAAGCTCTTCATCTTGTTAACTACAATTGCTACACATACTCCAATTTCCATATTTAGTCCATAGAGATCAATCTTTGAACTTGTAATAGAGTGTTTACAATTGGTTCCAAATGTATGTAGCCTCTAGTGTATTCCCACCTTCATATTCTCTCTTTGCTCCAAATGTAGTTTCTAGTGTGTGCATGCCTTCATATTCACTCTTTGCTCCATCCACATGGTGAACAAGTTCATCTAGAAGATTGGTCACAATGATCCCAAGTACTTGCTCATCTCTCTCCTTTTGCTCAAGGGTTTGTTGTGCTACTTGTGCTTAAGTTATTGATCATATGGTTACTCTAGAAGATCTTTTTGAAGCTTAAGTTATTGATCTTGTGGTTACTCTAGAAGAACTTTTTGAAGCTTGTTGTAGTTGATTTTGAACTAAAGAAATGACATGTCATGGCTTCTTCCCCATGAGATAGCCCATCATCTTGGCTTACTAAGCAAAGAAGGAAATTCCATCAAATTTATTGATTTTGGAGTCCATTGTGAAACTTCAATAAACAAAATAAGATCATGAAGGGGATTAGGAAATATTCAAAAATGAATGTCAGTAAATCATGGCTAATTACGAAGTGATAAATAAAGAAAAGAAAGCTTTGGCTAATTTTGTCTATGGCTAATTGCAAGGATATTCTACTTGCAAAGGTCCTAGAGGACAATAGTAGTGGAATTTCTCCACAAATCTCAAGGTTTGAAGTGTTGGAGCATAATGTGAGGAATATGCCTACAAAAGGATATAAGAAATGGTGAAGAGAACCTAGAAATTTTAGTCCTCCAATGCAAGTGGATAGAGAGGGCTAAAGATAAAGAAGAGAAAGTAAGAGTGTAAAGGTAGAGAAGATGCTTGTTTTTTACTTTGCTCGAAAAAGGGAGTCTCCTAGACTTGATGAGGATGCAAATGGGGGTACTAAAATGCATGACCTAGCCTAGTGCTCTAATACCATGTTGGCAAATTGGGGTGCACTAAACTCATGCTAGCAACTATTGCTCAAGGTGGATCAAACACAAATATAGACATGACTAAATACATGAAAATGAGCACATAAAAATAGAGACTAAATTGAAGAACTTTCATTATGATTGAAAAGAAAGAGGACTCATACTCTTCTTGACTCTCATACATCTCTCACTCTCTTGGGCTGATGCAACTTGTTTGCATACATCATGAGTGACCTCATATGTCAATATATGAGTAGTGAGGTCACTAGCTAGATTCTCTTATCCTATATCTAGAGGTTATTTCTATGGGCTTCTAGAGGCAAATATTCCAACACTAAGTTAGTAAATTATCAAGATACAATGCTAATTGATTAAAAGAAATTGTTAGAGAGAGAGAGAGTATGTGTATGTAGGCTAGCTAAGATCCATCCTAATAACCCTACCAATATTTGAGTAGCTCAAGGTAAGGGATGGTGCATCAAGAGAGTACTGAAGTAGGGATAGTCTATCCATGCTAAAGCCATGTAACTCAAATCATAATGACACTTATGCATATCAAAACAAAGTATTACCCTCTGTGGCAAGCTATTGAGAGGACTAAATTCTAGCCATGGATATCTATGCCTGGGTAGATCCACATGTTGTGTACATCTATGATTGATTTGGTGAGGGTCTCTACTACAATCAATGTTGCCACTAACTCGCCTTTGATGACATCATGTGGGACCAAGGCCTTACATTAGAGCATCCTAGAAACTATGGATAGAAGTGGTCTCTCCATTGACCTCCATCCATCATACGTGCAACCTAATTGGTTGTGGAGATCAAAATTGGGACCCCCGAACATGTACTCCATAGAGTAATGTGGATATGAGACACGCACACAAATGTTTGTGCTCCAGCTCTCTAGGAGATCTTCACAAATGGCTCTATTAAACATATAAGCTAGGAACCTGCCACCAAGTCCCTCTTGGCCCCATGCACTTAGATGACCTTACCACGCCTTCGATCATCTCACACCACCCTCAACCCACTACTCGACTTTTTCCACATGGCCAATGTGGCCCTTTAGTAACTTAGCCACATCCACATGTCGCCACATCATGCACGACATCCAATTGAGTGGCCAACTTGGTGGAAAACTAGGTAGCCAATTGGACAATGTGGTCTTGGCACATAAGCCACCACTACTCGCCTTCTTCCACATGGCCAATGTGGCCCTTCAGTATCTTAGCCACATCCACATGCTGCCACATCATGCACGACATCCAATTGAGTGGCCAACTTCATGGCAAAGTAGGTAGCCAACTGGACAATGTGGTCTTGGCACACAAGCCACCAAGTCATCCCTTTGGCCATCACAAAAGGCCTCAACTAGCCTCATTGACCATGTCGCATTGGCAAAATTGTATCACATAGCCAACTCCAATTGCTAGTGTATGGTCGGCACAAAAGCTTCAACCCACAGCAAAAGACTATCTCCATTATGTTTATCAACAAGATTAGAAATAAGGAGCTGTACAAAGCATTATCTAGTAATTCAAGCTTGCAAAGAGATGCACTAACCAACGACTTTGAAGAAACCATATGGATCAATGCTTGAAGGAGAGGAGCATTAAAGCTATCAAAGGAGAGTAGGTTTTCCAAGTGTTAATGTGGCTTAGTAATATAGTAATAGCTAGGCTTTAAGTAAACATAGAGCATCAGAAGGTTTAAGCATGAGGGGTGAAAATTTTCTCACTAGACCAACTTCAACATTGATCTCCCTACCATTCAAATAGCTATTGAAACAAAACCATGCACTATGGGAAGCACTAAAGGCATATGGATAGAAGGACTAGTGCAACTAAAAATAGGACACATATACCAAGCCTAGCCCTAAACCCTATGTCAAGAACTCTATAAATCAATGCCTTTTGGGAAGGAATAGAAATCCTTATAGCCCTTCCAAGTGCAACATTAGGTGACACAACTAGGAAAGGAATAGTTGGCATTGGGGTAGTAGTTAATGTCCTTGGCCACATAGTTTTGCAAGCTTGGGATAGAGCCCACCTATTGAGATTGCTCACTTTAATGTCACATTAGCTAATGGAACAAATGTTAAGCCTTTCAGGATGCTAAAGGACTGGAAAATTAAGATGGTGGACATCCTTAGTAAAATTTATTATCATCAAGGAGGTTGATTACAATATCTTGTTGGGTAGGCCATGGATGAGGAATGCATGTATAATCAAGGAGTGGGGCAATGGCTTGGTGCTCTTTGGTAATCATATGGAGAAATTTTGAATTGATGGGGTTATGTGGAAGACTTCACCCTACTCACCTAGATGCAATCTTAGCCATGCTGAAATGTGATACTAAAACTTCACCCACTTATGGTCCACTCACAGAGTATATTTCTTGTCCCAATAATGAGTGAGAGTGAATATACATCCTTGCCACCATTGATTTTTCCCTTCTCTTAAATGATGAGGATGACTACAAATGAGAAGCTAATAGAGTGAGCAACTAAGGAAATAAAAACAAGGTGATGGATGCCTTGAGCAATGCCCTCCCCTTGATCCCAATTTGTATGTTGGCAAAAAGTACAAATATAACTCCTCACTTGAGCTATTAGGTGCCTGCCAATGAACTAGAATTGATGAAAATCCTAGAGTTTTTGAAGAGAGAATTACAAAAACAATCCTGATATAGACTTCAAACCTCTCAAAGGACTCTTGGATGCTCGAAGGTGGAAGTGGACCAAGGTGCATGAACTAAACCTTATTTATAATTGGTCCTTCTAGACAAGAGCAATACTCTAGACCATAATATGCCATTTTACAATGAATCTCTTAATAAAGGAGACATAGAAACTGTTTACATTGATTGCAAATTTGAGGAAAAAGCCTCAAGTAGTAAACTCGAAACAATTGACTATGATACTAATGGGCATATAGTGGAGGAGATCATCATTGACTCTAAACCTACAAAAGCACCTATGTTGCTTGTTTAGCATCTCAAAATGACTGGGACAAGAAGCTTGTAGTAACCTTATGGGCATATCAAATGACCTATAAGATGACAATTGGCCAAACCCCATTTAAAGAGAGGAAAGCTTGGTTTAACAAGTATGTCAAATAGCAAGACTTCGAGAATGGAAACCTTATGTCTCTCTACTCCATTAAGGGTCACAAATAGAAGATGAAACCTTACAAGCACAATGGAAAAGTGTCATCTATCAAATAATGACCAATATTGAACAACATTGCACTATCAAAAGTCACGAATACAACCCAACCTACATTACTCCTACCTCGATTTGGATACTTACCTTGACTTGTAATAGACCATTAGAGGAGAACATTATGCTGCATCCATAAACTGGATTCTTAGTGAGGAAGATTTTAATGTTGCAAGTTTCTATGATTTTTGAATAACTCATGTTATGGCCTACATAATGCATGTTGGCATATGCCCACATGATATGGATCATTATGCAACATTCAATGTAGCCCTCTTTTGTTTAAATTGGTTGTTGTAGTAGTAACTATGTATCATTTTGCTATGTACATAAATAAGTGCATATACACCTTGTAACAAAAAAAACCCACAACTTAAAATCATTCATCCACAAATCACCCCTCGTAACCCTAGGAATTATCACATTAAATTAAGAAGGGGGGAGGGACTTTAGACTCAAAACAAAAACCAAAAATCAAGTAACTCATCAAATCTGAAACCTAGTATTTAGTAGGAATCAAAAGCTAATTTTTTGTGTACATATTACTTTTTTAAATATTAATAGAGAATTTTCTTATCATTAAATATCATCTCACCATCATCTATTATATTAGGTTCTTAGAAGTGTTAGGAAAAGGAGAAAATTTTATGCAATAGAAATTTAGCAAACCCTAGCTACCATTCACAAAAGAAGACTAGGCAAAATACAACTTAAAATGAAAATTAGGTAGTGTCACCACTTCAATATTGTAAGATTCAAAACCTTGTCAAAGTAGTAGCCAAAGTTCTAGAAGCAAAGAGACTATGGAAAGATGCAAATTGAAGGAATACATGGAAAATTTTGAAGGGGAGGTGGACTACAACAATCGCACAAATTGAAGGAATACATGGAAAAGTTTGAAGGAGAGGTGCACTACAACAATCGCACAATTTGCCGATATTAGGTTGAGATACCACTATGGTCGAATGTGGTACATATGGCCTTGAACTTACCAGTGAAATAATAAAAGATACCAAGAAGTAAGATAGATATTTACACTAGTTTGGGATAAGTGGAGGGTAATGATGGTGTAAGCATAGTGGACATCCTGAACCCAGTTGTGAGGATCCATACAAAGCTTATACATGCACTAGTGAGAATGCTAGAAAGCTTCACAATAGAAAACATGTATAAGTGAAACTTCAATGCTTATGTCAGGGAAACCATCCATGTAATAGCCAACATCTAAGTGAACACTGGGTCTTAAAGAATCTAGTGGAGTCACACCAACAATAAGTAAAAGTTCAACAACAAAAGCTACATTCATGGGATTTGGGGGTATCTTGATGGTAATTATAGAGGAGGCTATCAAAAACTCGCAGGAAAGAATGGCACCATCATCACAAAGTCCTCCTAGTGTATTAATGCATGAAGTATCAACCATGTTAGAAGAAACATCAAGGAAAAAGTCTATAGAAAATCTAAGGGAGGAGAATGTGAGGAAATTACAGAAGGAGGTAGAAGAGGCTACAACAAGGCTCATAGAAACTCAACAAAATCTTAAAGCATGACAAGAGGCTACCAAGAAAACATAAAACCAGGCTTTTAAATGAATCCCAACTAGGAAAGATGAAGTGAACAATATGTAAAGCAACATAAACCTTGGAATTATAAGAACAAATATGCCTACTGGAGGAGACAAGGAAAAATGGCATCAAGCTCGAGATCAATGTGATGTTGGCATATTGTAGGGTCAATCTCTTTTAGGTCTTTGTACGACCCTCAAACACATCTAAGTTCTCCTTTAGTAAGTCTCGTAGGACCACTAGTTCTTCTTCTGCAAAATTGAGACCCACTTTTAGGTGACGTTCAGTACCGTCAATATCCAAGAACGTCACTTGACTTTCACCTTCCACTTCCGGATAAATGTCCCACGGATTGCTTCTAGATAGAGGTCTAACTCTTTCAAGGGAGTGGTGCCTTCGTCTGATGTTCCACTAGAACCAGTGTCCTCCTTCTGAACAAATGACTCATTTGTCTGTTGAGATTGCTGAAAGGGTATCAAAGCTTTATTTGCTTCTATGTGAGTGGTGATTTCTTTTAGACTTAGGGATTCATCTTCAGAGGATGCATCCAAGAATGTCACATAGCACGGACCTTCTAAAAGCCATGGCTCTGATGGCTCTAGCTTCTATTGACAAGGGGCATTATCATCATCTTTTCTCCAGAATGACTGGTCAGGGTGACAAGAGCCACTGGTAAACTTAATTTTTATTCCTTTGATCCATTGCTTATGTAGATTCTGCATACTTTGTGATCCATTAGTCAACCCAAATGGAACCATGGTCATTCCATCCAACACCCCGAGATCTTCAGCCTCTGAGATCTTTGTAGGGACATCAACAAGATCGTCCACTATCAGAGGAACTTCTTCATCTACACTTTCATAACCTGCTTCGTTTTCTTTCTCATCATTTTCATCCTCTTCTTCTAGAGGCTCTATTTCTGCTTCTGTAGAGGCTCTATAGGAGAAGAATAGGTCCTCCCCCTCTGTGTCTACTTCCGCTTCTGGCTCTGTCTATGCTTCTGCCATGTAACAAGGAGAACAGTACATCCATGCTTCTATTTCGCTGTCAGAGGTGATTTCAGAAGTCAATTTGGGTTGAGACAGGAGGTATTCTCCCATGGACAAAGACTTTGCTTCCTTCGGTAGTTGGCTTACAGTACCCACTGTTAGGGAATGTGCCTCTTTTTCTTGGGAAAGATCTGTTTAACAGCCTCTTCATCTCTTGATGTACCATCTGTTACTTCATTGGAGGAGTTGGTTATGACTTTGATGGATGTGGAACCATTGCCTTTTTGCGATCCATACAATTTCAACACCAGTTTATGGGGTCCCCTGCCTAGGGTTAGGGTTCCTTTGAACCAATCCCTCTTGGCTCTTACTTCAAAAAGCCAAGGTCTTTCCAACAGTAGAGGGTATGAGGTCCCATAAGAATTTGGTTTGACCACCAAATACGTTAGCCAATAGTCTCTTCCTACGAGGGTTGTTTTCATGTATGGGAGGATGCCCAACGGTTTAATTCTACTTTGGTCTGCCAATCTGATAAGCCACTGTGTAGGTTGAATTCCTTGCAAAGCTAAGTCCTTCATTGTCATCCGTCATTATGTTTATTGATGAGCCTCCATCAATCAATGCATTTGAAATAAAGTATCCTTCTATCCATACACATCTTTGGGGTTCCAGGATCTAGAAAGGTGTTAGCCACATCTACTTCTTTCACAGGTTCTGAGGCTCTGTTGGACTTTGTTGTTGTTGGGGAAGCAATCCTTAGTCCACGTCTTCTTGTCAAGATGATTTTGAATCTTTTCCGGCAACTGGGAGATAGCATCAGCAACTGTCGGAATGTTAAGTTTGGTTTAAAAGTATCTAGGTCTTTTACCAAGTCATATTCTTTGATAGGATCCATGGGCTTCTCCAGCCTGCTGGGGAATGGGGCTACACCAATTTTCATCTTTCCTTTTTCTTCTAGCAATGTTTCTGGAGGTTCTTCTGTATCGTCTATCTCCTGGATCTCTGGTTCTGTTTCTGGGACTGTCTCTGTGACTCTCTGTGGCATTGCAATGCTCTGTACTGCACTGTTGTGTCCTGTACTGCTATGTCCCTCTGTTGGCAGGTTGAGCTTCACAGTCTTGGCAGGGGAGTTGTTCTCTTTCTGGACAACTGGTTCCTTATTCTTGGCACGCGTGATAGTGGCAACTTCCAACTCTACCAAATTGGAGGTAGGCTCTTGTGCCTTCTACTAGCTATCAGTGGCATTGTCCTTGACAGGGACTAGACTTTTGCAGTGTGGCCTTCTCCTTTGCATCGGCTTCATAAGGGCTTATAATCCACAAATCTTCTAAGGTTTGGACAATTTCGTGAGATATGAGCCTTTTCTCCACATCTGTAACATTCCACCTCTAATCTCTGACCACTGCGAGATTGTCGTCCTCTGTAACTTTGAGAGGGAAACCTCCTTGGACCAAAATTAAGACCAAACTCTCTAGGCTTAGGTCCAATGTCCTGCGTTGTCATTTTGGATTCTAGCAAGTTGAATCTTGCATTTTCATCTTCTGTCTTTGTTCATGCATCTCTTTTAGAGAGTAGATATCCTCTGTATGGTTTTTCCTCAAACAGTATGAATAGAAGGCTCCAGGAATGGTTGGTCTTTGGGTACATTCAGTGGCTAAATGTCTCGCTTGATGGAACTTTTCGCACCATGTATTAGAATGTATCACATCTCTCCTAGCTTCCATAGGAGTGGATATATTGGCAGTATTCACCTTCAATGTCTGTAGTTGCTCTGTAATCACATCCATAAGCTCTTTCTTGATACTTGCAACTGAGTTGGTAGTCCTTCAAATTTTCACCTCCTGAAGTACTTGTAGTAGGATTTTGGGAAGCTTCTATAATTACTGCATATACAGGCTGGGTTGATCCAGAGGATCCTCTGTTCTGATTTTGATTCAGAGCTCCTGTTGAGACTTGGGGTTGTTGATTCCAATTGGTAGGGTTCCACTGTTGTTGAGTCACTATTGGAGGAACTATTTGAGGCCACTGTTGTTGTGGTTGAACCATCATTTAAGGCACTATCGTTTGCGATGACCACTACGGATTAGGTGCACTGTATTGTAGCACTGTTTGCATCTAGGAATAGGGGTAGGGAACTATCCCTGGGATTGCATTTGGTGGGTATACCATTCCTAGCATGGAAGGAGGTAAGACTCCTCTTCCTGGAGTCATTGACAGCCTTGCTTCAACTTCGTCATACAATCTTGCCTGCGTATTGACTGGTCTTCTCAATTCCATGAACTTGCAAACTTCTAGTTGTAGGCCTCTGAGGAAACTCCTTTCTGAATAGCTTTGTCCAAATGATGGTTAGTCCATCTCTTCAGGATGGATTCCATTCACGAGACATAAGCTTCTACTTTTTCTCCAGAGGACTGACTTAGGTTCATGAACTCCTCTTGCATCCGCTCTTCAAAACCTTTACGCTTGAATTTAGTGAGAAAGGCCAACTTCAGGTCATCCCATGTGCCAAAAGTTCATGCTGCTTGTCTTTATACCATTGAAATGCCGCGCCTTTGAAAGTGGCGGAGAATATTGCTAACCAATGCTTGGGGGTTCTGGCATTGTTAGCCACACATGCTACCATAAACTTGTTACATGAAGATCGGGGTCTTCATTGTACTCTCCCTTAGAAATTGGAAATGGGACTACATTTGCTGGCTTGTCATCAATATTTTCAAGACAAATCTAACTAGGAAGGGGACCTTGAGTTGCCATGGAGACTTCTGTAAAGAGTGCTTTTAGGGCGTCAAAGGAGGCTTCTACTGCAAGCTCGTTCTCAGCCTTGATTCTTGCCTTCTCTCTTCTCATGTACCTCTGGACTCGTTCTAACACTTGCCTCTTGATTGCGTTATTCATCAGGGGGTTGGCTCCAAACAGTTGGTCTCAACAGAATAGAATCAGAGAGGAACTTCAGTCTCTGGAGGATTCTCTTGCTAACATTTCTTCTACTTCCTTCTTTTCAACATCTCTGAATTCGACTTTCAAACCACTACAGAGGGGGAGATGTTCCACTGTGAAAGTATCAAAACTCATTCTTCTTAGGATAATTGTTATGCCATCATTATAATAATGCCAGCTTCTAAGGGTTTCAACAGTGTATGTTGTGAAAAACACTCTATCTACCAACTTCCAGTGGGTTGTTAATTGAATAAACAGGAGGTTGTCAGGTCACCAAGCATCCCATGTATCTTGCTGTTGAGCATCCATGAACAAATTCCAACTCTTTTCTTTCTTATTTTTATAAACCTCCACTGACCATGACTCCTCAAGCTTCTTCATGATCTTCCACTTAATGATATCTAGAAACTTCTCAATGAATGCTAAATCTTCCATGGATGGTCATTCTTTCTATTTCTGATCTTCAAACAATTTGCCACCAAGATGCAAGTTTCTACTGCTTCAAGACGAAGAGGAAATAGTCCTCCACATAGAGCAGCTTGCATCATGATAGTAATATGTTTCCGCCATTGTGGGATGAACTTTTTGTAGAAAGTGGCTTTGGCAATAAGAATCTTCAACTCTTCAGTGGAAGAAGGAACTTTGCGAGCATCCATTGAATTCTTCTCTTCTTGGGTAATGCCATTTCCTTCATTTTCAACCTCTTCTGATGCTTGTTGATGGCAAGTTTCCTCAGCTACGCACCAAAAACATGGAGCCTCAAGAGAAACACCAAGGGAAAGGGGTTTCTACTGCAATAAAATCTATCTTGCAACATCAACAAGTCTTTGTTTCATTCTTTTGATGACCACAACAAGGAAAACAACAAATCTTCACGCAACAACATAGTAGATATCTCCCACGGATTTGATAGAATCAACCATAATCTTCAATATCTTCATAGAATCCACCAATAGAATAAGGAACACAAAAGAATACACCATTTTTGAATGGAAATAAATCACATAGTATTCATCTTCAATGTCTTCATAGTTTTCTCTCTCAATCTCTCATAAACAAACACATTGGTTTTGATAGAATTGACTCTCTCTCTCTCTCTCTCTCTCTCTCTCTCTCTCTCTCTCTCTCTCTCTCTCTCTCTCTCTCTCTCTCTCTCTCTCTCTCTCTCTCTCTCAATAGTACATCATCTCCTTACTACAATGCTCAAGAATGGCACTTGATAATCCTTATTAGGTCATGGATGCACATCCCAAGAGGTATGGGAGGTATGAAAGGGCACCAGAGCCACTACAGTGTCTCTTCATAGCTCACTACTGTCACTGTCACTTCAGTCTTCACTTCAGTCTTCAGTAGCTACTTCTTTCATTTATTTTAGCTCTTTTGAACTTAGAATCATCATTTCCAAAAGTTAGAAAACTTTCCCAAAGTCACACATACATTCTACAAAACACTTACAGAAGATCTACAGAACAGAACAGAACAGGAACAGAGCAGAGACAGAGGCTCTATAGAAGGTCATCACAGAACATCAAATCCTCATAACTCATACTAAAACCATTCCAAACTATCAAAAACTATTCAATAAGCTTTCAAAAGACCTCAATCTTCATCAATCATTAATCCATGCTTCATAGAGAAGAAAATCAGAACAAAATAGAAGGTATTAGAACCAATCAAAATCTCAATAGAACCTATCAAAACATCACAGAGCTTCATATTTCCACTAAGAATTATCATGAGCTTCCAAAACATAATCAATATCATCCAAAACACTCTCAAACACTTCCAAAATAACCAAACATCACTCAAAATCTATCAAAAATCAACCATTCAGACCTCAAAAACAACAAAAATAAATCAAAAATTCAATTTTTTTCCACTCTCAACATAGAGAGAGTGGTTTCAATGGCTTTTTTGTGCAAGCTCTACTCATCATGTAACTTTTTAGGGCTTGCTGCTAGTGGTGTTGTTGGGAGGAAGAAATGGCAACAATTTGTAAACCTCACATTCATATGCTAGCAACTTGAGCTAGTAGCATTGTTACCCAAGGGAGTAGCCTTGCTATGGTATATTGACCAATTATTGCATTTAAGTCAAAAAAGAGTGTGTGCAAGTCCCCTCTGTTGCTCTCCTTTGGTTTAAAAATGTGAGGAGAAGTTATAAAAGTAGTTGCATGTACTAAAATAAATGCTAGAACAAGGCAATCTTAAATACTTGGCACAAGCCGCTTGAATGAGGGCACCAAATGTTTTTCTCAAACTTGAGGCTATCATCTTCCCTCTGGGCATTGCATTAAAGATAAGGGGAAAGTCACATTGCCCACATTTTTCAAGATCGTAATTGACCCCGTATCTTCATGGGTAGGGCATGTAGATAGGATCTCCTTATTCAAGGGTTAATGTGCTATAAAAAAGCTATCTAGGCCTCCATGCTAACATCCATAAGGTTTCTTCTCCATTTTGGTTCAGACTCATAGCCTCATTCATACTATCTTGGGCACTTTGAACATATTATCATGCCAATAATCAATTAGCTCCCACTATTATAACCCAAGTTCTTGGATCTTATACTCCAACCACCTTTTTCCTAACCATACACCTACTCTAATTATTTCTTGCACATCCCCAAGAGAGAATACTTTCAGGAGTTCCTTTGGAAAATATAAGGTAAATTACATAAGCAAATCCTAGGACTCCCACTAGCTCAACATGGAGATCTCACCATTTTAATTGATAGGGTTGGCTTGCCACCTTTGTGAAAAAGGCACATCTGGCACTTGTTGGAATCATGCAGTGAACTTTCTCTTAATTCTTTCCATTCTTTTCTACTTGGCTTATGTTATTGCTTCCAAGGAGGCGGGTTCTTTTATGTGTTAAGATCTTGTGGCATTAACACTATAGCATCCATTGTGTCCTATTCTTCTACCTCAAGTAATGGAGGAGGGTAGGGGTTCCCTCGTGGGCTAGAATTGGTAGGATGCCAATCATCCTCATGTCCTCTATGGAGAGCCCCACATCGCTTAACCATAGCACATAATCCTCCTTTGTCATTATGTACTCCAATAGGGTTATACTTGTTGTTAAGCTTTGTTTGAGTGCTCTTTTAGTGAGCTACAATTTTTTTCTAAGATTATTAACTATATCCCCTTCACTTTATTTTGTCACTTCTTCTAACATGGTTTTGGCAGCACTTTGCTATTAAATTTGCATAATCTCTTCCATTACTTGAGCTCTTTCTTTTCCCAAGTCTCACTCACACTTTGATTGTGCCGATTTCATGGCTAGGTCAAGCATGGAGGCCACATCAGTGAGACAGAGACAGAGGCGTATGAATCCCAATTATTCAGCTCTTGTAAAGGCTGAATTATTGAAGCTTCTTGAAGCAGAGTTCATTTATCACGTGGCTAACAGTGAATGGGTTTCGCCCATTGTGGTTGTACCCAAGAAGAACGGGAAACTTCGAATATGTGTGGACTTTCATAAGTTGAACTCGAAGACGAAGAAGGATCATTTCCCTATCCCTTTCACATACCAACTGTTGGACACAATGGTAGGCCATGAGCTCTATTCCCTCTTGGATGGATTCAACGGATATAACCAATTCCAAATTGCAGAAGAGGACCAATCCAAAACAACCTTCACCACAGAATGGGGGACCTATGCCTACAGAGTAAAGTCGTTACAGAGTAAAGTCATTTTGGGCTCTGTAATGCTCCTACCACCTTCCAACGAGTAATAATGGCTGCCTTTCAGAATCATCTGCATGATTTCATTGACGTATATCTCGATGACTTTTGTGTCTATAGCTTAATCCGTGAGCATTGGGGACACCTAAAGCAATGCTTTGACAGATGCCAAGAGTATGGGATTTCTCTCAACCCCGACAAATGTGTCTTTGGCATCTCATTAGAGTTCTTTTGGGTCATATTGTCTCTGCACAAGGGATTGCAATAGACCCAGCGAAGATTGAAAAGATTGATGCCTTGACAGCACCAAGAAACCTCAAGCAACTGAGAGGATTTCTTGGCCATGTGGGCTACTACAGAAGATTTATTGCACATTTTGCAACCAAGGCAGCCCCTCTACACAAGCTCCTAAGCAAAGATGCAAATTTCCTTTGGATTGATGATTGCGAAGAAGCCTTTAATACCCTAAAACAGTGCCTCATCCAAGCACCTATCTTGCAGCCTCCTGATTGGATGAAGGAGTTTCATGTGCACACAGATGCATCAGTTGAAGGGCTAGGTACTATCCTATGTCAAAAGGGCCCCTCTAAATTAGATCAACCAATATATTATGCAAGGTGAAAGGTCACTAATAGAGAACGGAACTACACAGTGACAGAGCTTGAGTGCTTAGCAATAGTGTTTGCGCTGGAGATGTTTCGACACTATCTATTATCAATGCATTTCAAGTTCTACATGGATCATGAAGCCCTGTCATTCCTTATGAACAAAGTAGATATTAAAGGACAACTGATGAGATGGTTGCTCCTGTTCCAAGAGTTCGATTTTGAAGTGGTCACTAAGCATGGTCGGTCCCATGTCCTAGCCGATCATCTGTCACAGATCCCTCAAACTGCACAAGAGAAACAGGATGATCCAGACCTTCCTGATGCTTTCTTGTTTCTAGTCGAAATAGTTACTCCATGGTATGTAGACATAGCCAACCTCCTGGCAACTCAGCAGTATCCTCCTGGCATCTCAATCTGTGAGAAGAAGAAGCTTTTATTAGAATCAGCCCCCTACACCTTGTTAGGCAGTGCACTATATAAGAGAGGCAAAGATGAAGTATTGCGAAGATGTGTTACAGTAGACGAACCATGTGGTGGACACTTCGCAGGAGAAGCAACAGCTAGGAAGGCTCTCTTAGCGGGATACTGATGGCCGACCCTCCACAAAGATGCATATGACTACTGCAAGAGATGCGATGCTTGTCACAGTGAATGGAGAAACCCACCAAAACAAGTGCCATGCCACTGCAACCTATTCTTCCCCTAAAGTCGTTCGAGAAGTGGGGGATTGATTTTGTGGGTCCCATTGATCTGCCTACCAAATGGAAGCAGAACAAATACATCCTGGTATGTATGGATTATGTCACAAAGTGGTGTGAAGCTAAAGCTTTGAAGCGAGACGATGGTAACAGCATAGCCCTGTTCATGTACGAGAATATTATCACCCGTTTTGGCAGTCCCCTCGAGCTGGTAAGTGACAGAGGTACTCATTTCCTTAACAAAATCATGGAAGAGCTGACAAATTTGTATAAGATCCGCCATCGCAAGTCCACTACTTACTATCCCAGAGCCAATGGCCAAGTTGAAGTCACCAACTACATCCTCTGCTCAATCTTGACAAGAACGATTGCCACACATCATCGCGACTGGGACGATCGACTTATAGAGGCCCTCTGGGCGTACAGAATCTCCCATAAGGTAGCTACAGGATAGACCCCTTTCCAGCTAGTGTATGGTACCAGAGTCATCTTCCCTGTTGAACTAGAATCGCCTCTTTGCGAGTGGCAGTTAAAGAATGCTTGAGATATGATGAGTCTCTGCAACTCCACCTCCTGCACTTAGAATGTTTGGATGAGATTCGATGGATGGCCCTACAGTGCACAGAAACCACTCAAGCACAATGCAAGGCCTATCATGACAGCTTCATCAAGCACAAGGAGTTCAAAGAAGGTGATCTCGTCCTGGTTTATGATTCCCAATTTGGCAAGTTTTCAGGCAAGCTTCAACAACATTGGATGGGTCCCTACAAGCTACTTGCTATCAACCCAAATGGCTCTGTCCAAGTGCAAGATGTCGACGCTTTTGAGGATCCCTTTTTGATAAATGGCTATTGTCTGAAGAAGTACTTCCCTCCTTGGGGATCCTAACAATCACAGTCGATGCACCCTTTTTCTTGTGGGCGTCGCACTGTCCTTCTCCTTGTGCTTCTGATAGCCCTTATGATCTTCCTCATGAGGTGGTCTTGTTCTGCTAACCCCTCCCAAATACCTCCCATCCTTACTCTGTTCTCCTCTCGTCTGATCCAGTAGTGGTAATGTGGATGGTTCTGCTACATGGTATTTCTACCATTCTCTTTATTAAAAGAAAAGAAAGAAAGAAAGAAAGAAAAATAACAAAACAAACAAATTGTTATGGGAGAAAATGAAGAAATTCCTTGTCATAGCAGGCCTCGTTCCAAGAAAAGGTGGAAACACCCTTGGGTAGAAAGGTGACTGTGGAAAAGATGGTAACACCCCGCAATTCAGGATAGTTGATTTATCGACAGAATCTTTTCAGAAGCGATTTGAAGCCACCTCCCTTGGTGCACTATCTTTGCAATATTAGTCAGTCTACCCTCCTTAACAAATGATCTTTCATATAAGTTATTGAAGTACAAGACGTGTCAACTACCTTCCTAGGTATGCATCATCTTCAATACTCTGGTGACAACAACAACCAATGTGATCTTCATCACCAACCCCTTGAGTGATGCGAGCTTTCATCCTAACCGGATGGGGACGTGAGTATGGGCTGCCCTCTATATATATCAAAAGAGTGTGAGACAGAGAGTGGGGTGAGTGACCAGTCTTTCCCTTCAAATCAAATGAGAGGCGACATGTGTGAATGGAGTGTTGCACGCATGGGTTGGGCCTCTCAATGGACAACACACAATCTGTTCTAGTGCATTGCACCATAAGGCTCCCTAGCCTTCCTTCTTACACTGTTTGCCAACACAAGACGGGATGCATTGTCGCACCATTAAATGCGCACAAGGCATACAATCTTTGCACAAGTGAATGTGAGGATTACATCAATGGGTTTCAGGAACGGGCTGGCCTCTGTATCTTTCAACAGAGTGTGAGACAAAGGGTGGGCTGAGTGTGATTGGTGTTTCTCCTCAATCAATTCCAAGAGGTGAGATTGAGGGACGTTACGACAATTGGAGTCAGGTATGTTTTTGTTTCCCTATGCTCACACGGGACGGGTCTCTGCCATTGGCACAACGCATGTCACCCTGTTCTATACACTGCACTACAAGGCTTCCTAGCCTTCCTCCTTGCACCTATGCCAGGTGGATGGAACACACGGATGTACCTTCAATTGTGCACACCAGTATACTCCCTCCCAATCACTTTTTCCTTGTTTAATTCTAAACTGGTCGTGAGTTATGGGGTTTCATGCTTATTCATTGAGCGATGTGCATCATGGGGTGAGCGACTGTTCTATCATCCTCTTCAGTGCCCATGAGCTTAGAGTTCTATTTTTCGTCATCGACACTTGACTCGACGGAATTTATCGACAAAGCTACCTCCCTGGGTGCTGTTGCATGGTCCCTGCCATGCTGGATGTGTTCTGTGGCGCGCCCTGATTCCTCCTGCCGCCCGACAATGACTTCAATCTTTCTGCATTAACAATGACGATTCTCTTCAACCATCTACGAAATGGGCCAAGTGATCCTAACCCTACTTTTCTAATTGCAAGTGTATGTTATCTTAAGTGTGGGGACACTAGCGTCCAATCGAAAGTTGTGGCCATGTCGATCAATCTACTCTAACCAGTAAGGTCTTAAGTGTAAGGACACGTCCCTATGCATCTAATGTGCATACCCCCTCCCCTACATATGTCATTATCCAATCATGCATGTCTACCCCGTACTACTTCTATTCTGATGGGGTCCCTTCCTCCCCCACCCACCCTTGTACCCCTGTCATCGAGGCCGTTTCCTTTGTGGTTGCTTTTATTGCCCAATTTTTTCATTTTCTACGTAAACATCCCCTACATTCACCAAACTCCCAATCCAACCTTATAGCCCAGTTTGTCCCTTCAAATGACACACTATTCCTTCTTACATCCCTTGTTCCAGTTTATAGTTTTTGCATTATTCTTTTTTGAAGTTTTTCTCCCACAATTGGATGTCTTTCCATGAGAATGCATCGTTATCGCTTCGGAACAATGATCTAACATACCAACCATGTCCTTTGCTTTCCCTTTGATATTTTTTCTTTTAATCACCTATCATTTTGACATACGGTTTGTCCGTAATTAATTTTTGTGTGGTTTCATGCATTTTTTGCATACTTTTTTACCTTTTTTCATGTGAACCTACCCTATTCTCCTCAAAATTAAATTCTGACTGGATAGCCTTGTCCGGCCACCCTTCTTGCCCAATTATCCTTATTCCTCCACCCTATTTTGTCCTCTCAATTTTTTGTTATTAATTTTTACTCGTGTTTTTTAGCTTAATTTTTTGGTTTTTTCCATGTGAACGCCTTCTAACCCCCTTTGAAATGCAATTTGATTTGACAAACCTGAAGATTCTATATGTTTTGATTTTTTTTTCTTTTTTTCGCCCTCCCTTTCGGTGCACGAATCATTCCGTATTAATTTTCGAATTCCATTTCGGATACGATTTTAAGATTTTCTTCATGCAAATGGGGTTTCTTTTGCTCGGCACTATGTTTTGATGTAATAAGATTGTTGGGCACACTTTTTTGCATATTTTTCCTTCTTCCCTCACTTTGTTCCGACTAATGGATTTTTTGATATTAATTCCCGTATGCGTTTTTGGGGTCAATTTTCACCTTTTTCTCATGCAAACCCCTCCTAATTCCCTCGGAATTGTGTATTGATGTGCTAGCCTTGTGAATCCCCTTCCTACGGACATTTTTTCTTTTTACTGCCCTTCGTTTTGATGACCATATCTTTTTCTATTAATTTTTATATCTCGTATCGGGGTCCATTTTTGGGCTTTTTCCATGTGAATGGGTCTTATCTTTGTTGGAACTGTGTCCTGACATGATAGGCCTGTCCAATATAACTTTTCTCACAATTTTCATTTTTCTCGTGTTTCATTTTGGCGAATGGATTCTTTGATATTAATTGTCGTATGGATTTTCGGGCCTATTTTTTACCTTTTTCCCATGGAAACGCCTTCGTTTGATCCCGAACATCCCGTTGTACTTTTCTATAGTCATCCCCTCACCTTCACGCCTAGTTTCCCTTTTTACCGCATTGTGTTCCGATGAACGGTTTGCAAGTTCTTAATTTTTTTTTGTTTTGTCGTGTCCTTGTGTGCCTCGCCCTGTGCGTAAACGCACATGTTTTTGTTTTTTTACGCATCTTGAGACGTCTCCGTGGCATCCCCAACTCCCCCGTCGCTGTCCTGGCCCGTCTGCTCCCACTGACACAAATTTTTTTACTCTCGCCTCACACCTATACGCAGGACGAGCGGGGTTCTCTTCTTTTTCTTTTTCTTTTTCTTATTTCTCTTTATTTTTTTATTTAACAACAAAAAAACACCATTTTGTTTGTTTTTTTTTTTACCATTTTAAAAAAACATGAAATTACCCCTCCCCGACGTTTCTCTCCTTCCCTCTCTCCTTTCTCCCTCTTCTTTCTCTCTATCTCTTCTTCTCTCTCCCCGCCTTCTTCCCCTTCTTCTTCTTCTTCTTCCTCCTCTTCTTCCTCCCTCTCCTCCTCCCCCCTTCTCCTCCCCTTCTTCTTTCCTCCCTTCCTTCTCCTCCCTCCCCTTCTTCTTCCTCCCTCTCCTACTCCTCCCCTTCTTCTTCCTCCTTCTCCTCCTCCTCCCCTTCTTCTTTCCTCCCCTCCTCCTCCTTCTCCCCTTCTTCTTCCTCCCTTCCCAATCGCCGTCGCCGCCACGTCTCTGTTGCCCGCGCCACCACCCGCACCCTGCACCACCCTCCTCCTCTTTACCCCCTCTCCTTCCCACCTTCCTCTTCTCCACCTCCTCCTCCTCCACCCTTCTTCTCCACCCCTCTCCTCCTTTGCAAACCCCCCCCCCCCCCAATTTGGCATTCCCACCAAATCTAACCCCCCCTAAAATTGGCACCCCCCATTTAACTCATGTTCCCATGCCCTTCCTAAGCCCCCCCCCCATCTTCCCTTTTCCGCCGCGGCCTCATAACCCCTATTTCCCCCGTCGGCTACATTCATGCAATCTCCACACGACATGCGGACTCGTCACATGGGGATGTCGAGGCGTGATCGCGTATTCGTGAGCTGCTAGCGAGTGTTCATGCGCGAGGATGCGCGTCTGGGCTTGTCTGTGCGGTGGTGTGTGCTCAGCCATTTCCACACAACTGTTCACATGTAGCCTCGGGTACCTATTTTTAGTTTCAAAATCCGATTAAAAACACGAGAAAACACCTAGAATCCTAAAAATTTCTTTTAAAAATATTTAAAAATCTATTTAGAAAAACAAAAAATAGCTGAAAAATCCTTTATCAAATTAGAAATTTTTTTGGTTTATTTTCCTAGTTAAAATGCAAAAAATAATTTGCAAAAAAATTACAAATATTAAACATCCTTTAAAATCCATTGAAAATTGAACAAAATTCATTTAAAAATCAATCAAAATCAGAAATAATTTCCAAAAAAAAATCAAAAAATTTACACCAACTCATCAGAATATCTTTAGAATGTTTCATATACTGAAAATGCTTTGCCAAATGGTCCAACTATTATTTTAAGGAAAAATTTCTAAATTCAATATCTAAATTGATGAAAATTTTATTTTCAATTCCAAAAATAAGCTGAAAAATATTGGATAAATCCAGAAACATTGTTGAAACTTGATGGTCTAGCTTTTACTCATGGTGGACTGCTGAAACCTCACCATAAAAATTTATAATATATTCATATGTCTCATTTATCTCATTTTAATCTTTTTATTTTAACAAACCAACAAACATTGGATATCACCTTTAAATTATATTTTTTTAAATTTAAAAAAACTAAAAATAAAAAAATAATAACCTAACAATACAATCAATAAAAACAAAAACAAAACAAATCGCGCACACCAAACAAATATACCTCCACTTAACGTGTCACATCATTTTCAGTTCGTGGTTTTTTTCCTTTTTGGAGTGTTGATTTGCATCTTGGGATTGAGCTGTGTGCATTCCATTTCATTGCATACACACATACCCACTTCCAAGTATTTTTCCTTTTTTCTTCCTATTTTTTATTTTTCACTACCCCAAAATTCACAATTAATTCTTAAAATGAATCCTAAACACCACCATGACATGCGGGCTCGTGCCAAACACACATTTTCTAATAAATTAAAATAAACCCGCTGTTCAATTTTCACACATTACGTATGCTTCAGAGGCACCTTAATTTTAAATAAAAAAGAACCAACCGTCACAAAAATGCACGCGCTGAAAAAGAAGAGCGCTTCAGACACATCAAATTTTAATCAATGAATATGCATTTAAAGAGCTGAGCCTGGGTATCGAAGTCCGGGATTCGTTAAAAGCATCGTTTCACATTAATAAATTGTAACTAACAATTTAAAAATAAACCGTAATTTTCTCATTAAGGTTTACAATCTAATAAAATTTCAACCATTGTTAATAATTTATTAAAACGAACCCTTCACTAAAATCATTCCCCTCACTGCACTTTTTCTCCTTTTCAATAAATATATTTCGTGGGATGGGCACGTGCATTCTTTTGAGTTGTCATTGCTTATAGAAGTTCCGGTTATGTCATGAGAATGTTATTGAGGTATTATGGTTTAATTGTATGATACGATTACGAGTGCGGTCTGTAGTTTTCTTTTCTGCCTGATACAGGATCTCGGGTGCATGTTTGTTGTATAGCATGAAGCTTTCGGTCGCATATGTACAGAGGTCATGTCGAATTTTTTCTAGGATGTGGATTGTTTGGGGTGGTCAGTCGGTTAGTCATGTTTGTACATGTACTTATTCTCATCGGTTTCTTTTTTTATAGATATTATGTCGTTTTGCAAGCATTCATTGTGATTGTCTATGTGTGTGGTGTGTGTGTATATTCCATCTAAATGGCTCCTCAAGCTCCTCTTCCTATTCAGTATGTCCCATTAATCAGTAGGGATTATTCTTCCCTACTGACTTTTGAGCATATTGCAAAAGTTGACCTTGCATCTTTTGTGGTTGCTTCACTCCTTTTGATTCCCGACGATCCAGCCCTTTGTGATGAGTTTCTCATGTCATACAGTAAGAAATCGAGCTTGGTTCGTGGTACTTCCATGGTCCTTGCACCTAGAGGATTAGGGAAGGCTTTGTCTCTTCCCTACAAAGGAGAACCCTTTGTCACAGCTAGACAGTTATGCTCAAATGAAGAGATCGTCAAGCTGTTACAGAAGCAAACTAAAGAGGTCCTCGATGTCAAGAAGGTGATTAACACTTTAGGAGTGTCTTTCTCAATGATCACTGATCCTTTTTGGAAGCTAGTCTGCCATTTTCTCCAGGACAGGTTCATGCTTGCCAAGACACCAACTTACTATTTATCCAAGGAGCTCTTCACAGCTTCCAGGATGGTTTTAAAAGGGGTTGCCATTGATTGAAGTACTTACCTCCTTACGAAGATTGACCAATATTTTTTCAAAGTGACTAGAGGGAATGTTACCAATGTAATCTATGGTTCATATTTATATGCTTTCCTGACATATTCAGGCCTTAAGAAGGGTGTTTTATCTCCTCCTCCATCTGATCCAATCCCTCCCCCTCCACCTTTAGAAGATTCTGAACCCATTAACATAGAGGATATTGACTCCCCTTCTCCGTTGGTCATTCAACGGAAGTCTTGAAGCGTGTAGCATAGACAATTCCACCAGTCATTCCTTCAGTGCCATTTCCTGCTACCTCTAGAAGTGACCTCCCTGCCTACCTCACATGCAACAACTTATTCAGGGCACATCGAGAGGGTTCTTTGGATATATCAGTTCCTTCACTAAATAGCTTAGTGACAAGGGATTCCATTCCTTTCCTTTGTAATGATATTCAAAGTTCTATTGAACTCTTAGTGATAGCTTCTGTTCAATAGTTATATGCTTCTTTCAATGAAGAATTGATGCAATCCAAAGACTAGATGCATAAGGCAACCACAGAGCTAGCCTCTGCTAAAGACACTCTTTCCGATCTGTTTAAGCAGATGGGGCAGCAGACACAAATGATTGAGACCCAGAGAGAAGAAATATCTTATTTGAAAACTCAGTTAGCAGAAGTTCAATCAAAGGTCACTAGAGTTTCGGAAGAGAAAGAGAAAATGTCTAAAGAAGCTCAAGAGTTTAAGACTCTTTTGGATACGAAATTGTCAGCTTTGCAGAGTGCTCACAATACAGTGGAATCCCAAGCTTCCCAGATTAAACAGTTGAAGGACCAATTGGCGCAATCATGATCCATCCCTCCAAGTCCCAGTGCCCCCATGATTCCTTCTATATATCAGCAGGACTTGGCAGTTCTCCAGAGACAAGCCACATTATGTCTGTTGTTTCAAGCTAAAGTGGAAAGATTGCAGTCCAGGATGGATTTATTATGGTCTACATTTGAGCAATTTCAAGAGTATGTTCCTCCTGACCATTCCTTTTTTATCCACTATCAGCTATGCAGAAGTTGGCCTTCTATATTAAGCAAACAACAATGGATCTCCCTCTTCCAGAGAATAGTTGGAGTGGAGCCTGGTCTTCTAATTTGCTGATGGAAGTTGTCCGTATGGTCTTTGAAGATTCTGTGACGATGAATACCATGTTGCTGTCTTATATGTATCTGCGAGGTGATCTATTAATTCTAGATCATGTAGGTCTAGCTTGGTATGTAGGGGATGTGGTCTTACAAGCCACCTTATATGTCAACCATTTGGAGTTGAGGATAGGTGAAATATTCTAGTGCTATTCTTCTAAAGTGAATGCTTGCCCTGACACTTTATGGCATTCCATGATTGATTCTATAGTCCTGAACCAACAACAGAATACAACCTCCACTCATGTGCAGAACACTAACCAACTGAGGGTGGATCTTTTAGCTTATCTTTCCAAGAACCATCAATTTGATTCATCATTCTTTGATACCTACTATCGATGATCTATTTTAGGTCCCTCTGTTCCTAGCTTATTGTATTATCAACAAATGGCCCATCGCTATGATGCTTATTTTTCCCTTTATCAAGCCAGATTAGTAGCCATCTTACCTCTCCTTTTCCAACCTCAGGGTTTTCCTCAAATTCCAATCTTTACCTATTGTTCTTTCATTGAAGATGGAGTCTTTTTCCCTCCTTTGCCTTGTCCTTCCCCATCTATCCATATACCTTCTACTTTTCCTACTTATCAATTAACACCTTTCATAACTGATTCACCTAAATTTTCAGCTAATCCTTCTGTAGCTTATTCCTTCTTTTACTCATTCCTCTTCTATCTCCTACCACTTCTATTTCTCAACCCCCTCAATTGGTTAGTGGGTATGAAGAATTTGATCAAAAGATTCCAAGAAGAAAAGGATGGAGCTCAATTGATTCTCTCATGCAAATTAATTGGCCATTAATTCTAGGAGACTGGACAACTACTAGTTAAGCATACCAAAATGATCTCCATTTTTTCCAACAACATTCACAATCTCTTGATTCTTTAGTGAGATTGACAGCCCATTTTGCTCGGTACCTAGCATATATGCATAGGCATTCCCATAACGATCAAAAGGCCATTCCCAAGCTTTGTATGAATGTCAATGTGAACATTGATTCTCAACAATTGGATGTCCTCTATTTTCATGCCCTTTGTTTACCTAGCAGATACCTTGTTTTGCTAGAATGGATGTGTTGCCTTCAATTCTTTCAAAACCCTCCAAAATCTTTTGTAGATGAGTCTTTATCCATGGATCGCTTTCGTAATCATCAAGCTTTCAAGAGGGATCATCTTCACTGATACCCCTGAATGTATCTTCTATGCTTCTTAATTATATATTTTTTGAAGGTGCCATTCAGATGGTTGTTTTGTGTTTGTGATGTATTAATTTGTATGTGATGAGTTCGTGCTTGTCGAATAATTTGTTCGAGAGCTCTTTTTTCAACTATTGATGCTGATGGTGATGGTGGATGGCAAGCCTACAATGCAAAGCTAAGGAACCTCTTATATCCTTTACGAATTTGTTATGGCTTTCTATTATTTATAAGATGTGTTAATTAATAACGATGTTTTCCTTTAGTTGTATTCTTTCTTACAGGTGATAAGTTGGGGTCGTGTTTGGGTGATTATTGAAGATACTAAAGAAGATTGAATTGAGCTCTTTATTGAACTTACATTCTTCTTTTCCTTAGGTCACGAGGACGCTTCCTTTCTAAGTGTGGGGATATGTTGAGAGTGGAAAAAAACAATTTTTGATTGATTTTTGCTGTTTTTGAGGTCTGAGTGGTTGATTTTTTATGGATTTTGAGTGATGTTTGGTTGTTTTGAAAGTGTTTGAGAGTATTTTGGATTATATTGATTATGTTCTAGAAGCTCATGATGATTCTTAGTGGAAATATGAAGCTCTGTGATGTTTTGATAGGTTCTGTTGAGGTTCTGATTGGTTCTGATACCTTCTGTTTAGCTTCTGTTTTGTTCTGATTTTCGTCTTATGAAGCATGGATTAATGATTGATGAAGGTTGAGGTCTTTTAAAAGATTATTGAATATTTTTTAATAGTTTGGAATTGTTTTAGTATGAGTTATAAGGATTTGTTGTTCTGTGATGACCTTCTGTAGAGCCTTTATCTCTGATGTGTCTCTGCTCTATTCCTGTTCTGTTTTGTTCTGTAGATCTTCTGTAAGTGTTTTGTAGAATGTATGTGTGAATTTGGGAAAGTTTTATAACTTTTGGAAAGGATGATTCTAAGTTCAAAAGAGCTAAAATAAATAGAAGAAGTAGCTGCTGAAGACTGAAGTGACAGTGACAGTAGTGAGCTATGAAGAGACACTATAGTGGCTTTGGTGCCCTTTCATACCTCCCATACCTCTTGGGAGGTGCATCCATGATCTAATAAGGATTATTAAGTGCCATTCTTGAGCATTGTAGTAAGGAGATGATGTACTATTGAGAGAGAGAGAGAGAGAGAGAGAGAGAGAGAGAGAGAGAGAGAGAGAGAGTCAGAGATAGTCAATTCTATCAAAACCAATGTGTTTATTTATGAGAGATTGAGAGAGAAAACTATGAAGACATTGAAGACAAATACTATGTTATTTATTTCCATTCAAAAATTGTATATTTTTTTGTGTTCCTTGATCTATTGATGGATTCTATAAAAATATTGAAGATTATGGTTAATTCTATCAAATCCATGGAGATATCTACTATGTTGCTGCGTGAAGATTTGTTGTTTTCCTTGTTTTGGTCATCAAAATAATGAAATAAAGGCTTGCTGATGTTACAAGATAGATTTTCTTGCAGTAGAAACCCATTTCCCTTGGTGTTCCTCTTGGGGCTCCACTCTAACAAAATAAGAGAGGGAAAAAGAAAAATTGAGAAAAGAAAAAGAAAAAACAAAAAAGAATAAAATAGAGTAAAGCTAGATGTAAAACAAATGCTCTCATGATCACATCACTCAAAGGCCTTAAAGTTGGGCATATCTTATGGCTTTGATTGTCAAGCTCCAGTCCTAACCCCCTAGCCCTTCTCCCACCACATTGTCTTAGGGCTCATCAATACAAAACACCCTAGAAACACACTACATCTTTCTTTGTACCAACAAGTGGTCCTCAAGTGTGAGGTAGCACTCTAAGCTTTTATTTGGAGTTCAACCCATCTTCCAATTACACTCACACTTGCACAAACATCACAACACAATAAGGCAAACACACCCCCTTAGGTTTTCCAATTACAAGTTCATGGCATGGTGCCGATAAGAAAACCCCCAATGACATCAATGCCCTCTCAGAACTCTACTTCCTTTCCTTCCATGAGCTAATGAGATTTGCCACCAAGAAGACCAATTCTCATTCCTTTTGCAAGAATGATAAGCCAAAATGCAACATTAGCCCCCTTTAATGCTCCTCTCCATACTCTACTATGATTGACTCGAGCACAACATTCCAACCAGGTTACGGAGTGCCATGGGACCGGCACTCATCAAAGAGGATGTTAATGCTAATCTCTTTTTAGAAACATGGACAAGAATACAAAAATTCTAGAAGTTAGAGAAACAAAGATACAAGCACTAGAATAAGGATATATTAATTGTTGAGCTATGCCAAAATTATTTTTGAGGTCAAGAATTGCAATATGTTTATTTTTTAGGTCAATAATTGCAATATGTTTATTTTTTAGTACTCATAATTTTTCAAATAACGTTATATTGTAATTATATTTTCAAAGAGAGCTGAACTCGCTCTCATGCAAATCATGAAATATTTTTTTAAAATAAGGACAACTGATTGTAATAGGCATGAGGTGTTGCAGCCATGGAGTTTCAATTCTCTTTAGATCGAGGAAGATTGATTAAACCAAGAGGTATGTACAAATCAAATGAGGCCTAATTTTAAAGCAAAAAGAGGTGTGGGTGTACAATCTACCCTTATGTATAAAATTCAGAAAATGAATGAATAAGTTCTCTTTATGGTGTGCAATCTTAAGAGAACTCTCCTTTTGCTTCTTGCTTCTTCTACCTTCTTGCTTCTGTGGAGAGAGTGAATAAGTGAGAGAAGGAGGCAAAGGGAGGGAGACGGAGGGACCAACATGTGAAGCTCTTCACCTCTTCTTTATTTTTCTTTTTCTTCCTCTTCATATAACAAGCTTGGAGAAATCAAAGCTTTAGAGATGGAGCACACGTGAGAGAATCACTTGATATCCTTTGCTGGTGTGTGATCTGAATCGCTCCTCCATTCACTCCCAAGGAAATGTAATATAAGTAGTACCAATAGATCCACTTTGCATATTCCATTCTATTAGGTTTTTCCATCACGCCTCCGCCGGCTAGAGATGCCTATGTGAGGGGTAGCCAATAGCTGCATTTCTCAAAGTACTTGAGAAAATAAGTTGTAGAATGCATCTATCTCTTGTTGATGGTCATCTTAAGTCATTTGAACAAACTATAAAGGCTATTTTACTTGGAGCTTTAGTTCTCTTGATTGAAGTTGAATACATAAGACGACAGTGACAAATCCTTCATCTTCATCATTTTACCTTCAAGTTTTGCTCTACTCTTGAGTATGGTCTCTAATCATTGTCAAGAGCCATATCAACCTTTATTTCTTGAAATTCAAGGCTTTATCTTCCTTATTCCACCATATTCAAGCTTTCTTGAACTAGTTCAAAATAGGGGAGCCATATTTTATTGGTTAAATCTTCAAGTCTTTTGGTCTTTTGAAGGGGCTTTTACTTCATAAAGCTTCAAGGAGTGTATCTACAGCCTTGCCAACCATTATTGGGCAAAGATTAAAGCAATCTTTCAAGGATGGGAACATTATTTCTCTCTTAAACTCCATGACATCATAGTAATATCAAAATCTCTCTTATTCTTGTGAAATTAATGGAGGTTTTAGCGTTTTTATGCTCCTAGGAGTGTGACCAAGGCCCAAAAGCACTTAGTTCACTAATGTTGGTTCATGTCATCAAGATTTGGAGCTTCCTTTTATTATGGATAACAATGGACATCACATAGCGTTCAAGAGTATTCAAAGAATCGGATATTTGATCAAAATAGAGGACAATCTTGGGAAGAGAGTATCACTACAACAAGCATTAAAGACTTGGATTCTTTGGAGAAGGAGAATTGATTGATTGGTTCTCCATCAACACTCTCCACTACTCATTAAGAGGTACATTTGAGTCTATTCTCTTAATCTCTATTTCCATCCATTTGTTTGGCCTATTCGAGTTGCTAAAATGAGGGATTAACTAGCATCCATCATCAAATTTCACATTGGATAGCATATAAGGCCTTTTCTAGGACTAATTTTGGTTATGCTTGCATTCCCCTATCTTGCTCTTTAATTTTAGTACTCTATTGATGCTCTAATTGTTTCATTGGCATCAATTTTATACCTAACATTGGTCTTTCTTAGTTTCTTTGATTTATTGATCACTAAGATTGAAAATAATTATGATGGTAAGTGGAAAATGTTGTAAATACTAAATCACTACTAAAGGATAATTCCCTATCCCCTTTTAATTCTATTTCAGCCCTTTCGCACCTATCAATCTTTGCATATTATTGAAGATAAAAAAGACTCTTTTAAGGCCTGCATTTCATACATGTTTGCTTAGACTTAGCAAGTATTTACAATGTATATTACTACGAGGAAAAGTGAATGCCAAGCAAGTCAATAAGCCAAAAGGGAGTTGACCCTTTCTTACTAATTATGACCTTGAATGAGCATGCCATCCTAGCCTAAGAAGAACTTTGCAAACCCTTAGTGATCCGTGAAAGGTAGAGCTCGAGTGGAAGCACACAAGTAGAAGCAAGAGCAAAGCAAGAGCTATGGTGGATGAAGCAAGAGAGTAAGAGAGACATCGTATTGTGGAAACTCCAACTGATGCCAAGAGGCATATTTCACAACGGATTCCGTGACCACGATGGATTCCGTAAAACTATTTATTTACCGAGGCTCATACACTAGGTGCACGTGGGTGATTCCATAGCGGGTGATTCCATAAAATACATATTAAATTAATGGATGTTTATGAGTTTAACTCGAATTAAATTAAGGTTAGGATAGAGTTCCAACCTATTTAATTATTTGGTAGGAGAAGTCTGCTAGGTATTCCCTTTGGTTGGGTTTTATTTAATTATTTTCTAACAATTGTGAATGCTTCAGTTGATGTGTAGAGCAGGCAGTGGTGGCATTGGATAGTAGCGAGTGATGGCATGAATCTAAATGCTTAGAAGAATTACTATTTTTGATGGGTGTGTGCCTTATCACTAAAGACGTGGCGCCAATATTTATTTAAGTGTGCTTATTTATTAAAGTGCTTGACAAAACTTTTATTATCTTGTATGCGCATATGTGTCGATTAAATATTTTATTATTATTTGATATTTGTATTATATACAGCCCGACTTTTGGACACCCAAACACCTTACTTTATATTTGGGCAAACGCAAACACAAAAGCAAAAGCATGCTATTTGTAAAGTGGGCTATTTTTTAGCTTGAAGATAAATAAATCTATAAATACATGCCTTGTGAAATGCTCACGCAAAGGCATGGGGGGAGATCGCACCCAATTTGTCTCTTTTGTCTTATGTCGGGCAAATTTACTTTTGCTTTGTACTTGAAATTATGAAGGTTTGTAGAGTTCTTTGTTCTTGGGGACCTTCCGGCATTCACTACGCATGCGTCTAGCATCCAATCTGCGCACCAGTGGTATCAGACTAGAGCTGAGATCAAAAGCTTCCAATCGCTTGCCATCTCATGCGAAGACAAAGCTCATGGAACGAACATGCTCTACATGCTCTGTCTCGTAGCGAATTAACAACGCAGGCGTGTTCCTGGCGGTGAAGAACCCCATGTTGTACCCTCTAATCACAAATGACCTCTCGCAATAGGAGAAGGACCACTCAAGAAGTCTCTTTTTCAAGTCATTTTTTTTCAGAGAGGAGATAGAGAAAGCAATGTATGTTAATGGCAATGCTAAGCTTTATGTTTAAGCTTAGAGAGCTTAAGCTCTAACTCAATACATAGTTCTTCGGCATGTACTCTCACTGACGTCGACTCCAACAAATGCATGCCGTCGACTTGCGCTAATTCAGATGAATTACTTAAGATTTTTTTTAAAAGCTTAAGCTATTAAGCCTAACTTGAGTTTAAAGCTTAATTACTAACACTTTACATTGTGGTACTCCCGAATCGGTTCTACAGTTTCGGTAAGCCCCTTTTCCCACCTGCAACTTGGTTGAACGAATTCACAATAAGTAGGCTATCACGCATAGTCTATGCAGAAGACTATTTTGCTTAGAAGAATACCGTTTTCAATTGCGATACCCAAGAAAAGCAAGATCATAAAAGCAAAATCATATTAATAAATAAAGCAAGTTTGTGGTGGTCTTATTCACATGTGACTAGAGAATGAGTGACAGATCTTCAATCAAATCCAGGATGTCGGATCATAACATGGATGATTTTATGGGCAAAGGCAATTTGCCAAAGCCGACTATGGAACAAAAATTAGATCTAACCATGATGTAGCTTCAAGAAGAGCGAAGGGAACATCAAAACTTGCAAGCACAATTGATTGCACTTCAACAATCTGATGTCGAGCAAGACGGAGCGCAACCTAAAGATGTCATTCAACATACTATTGATGCGACGCTTGATGCATAGGCTCTTAGGAAAGAGGCCAAGATAAGTAAAAGAAATTTTAAATTTCACACTTTTAATGGGCAACATGATGGCAAAATTATTATTGCTTTCATTAGTCAGTTTGATGACTATTTTTATGAAGAGCAAGATGCTGAAAAATATAAACTCAAATGCGTCACTAACCATTTAGCAGACAAAGCATCATTATGGTGAATTGTTGTCTGCAAGAGTGTTGATTGTCCCTCTACTTGGGAAGTCTTTCAAAAGAAATTTTTGCAGAATTTCCTTCCGCCTCAATTCCATGAGAAAGCCATCAAATAGTGGGATCTCCTATAACAAAGAGATCATGAATCCATCCCGCAATACACTGAGTGTTTCTGAAGTGCCTTACTTCAACTTCGAATACTTGAAGATGTTCATGAAGGCGACCCACAAACATAAGTACATGTCTAGTTTTCTTGGTCACTTCTGTGTGAAAGTGAATATGTTCAAGCCAAAGACATTGGAGGATGCGATTTCTTTAGCGCATGATGCGGAGGATAAAATTCGTGGATGAGAAAAGTGACTGCAACAATTTTCGTTATATGGTAACTTTTGCACAAAGCAATTCAATTCTAATTTCTGAAAATTCAATCAAAATTTCTTTACTCCTTCTTTCTGTAAACCTTGGACTCGACCTCTTGCTTTACCATCAACTGCTAATTCAAACCCTAAGCCTTTCGTCCAGTCAAATCCCATTATACCCAAACTTCCAGCCCTTACCAGTAATGTCTCCAAAGCAAAGCTTATCATTTGCTACAAGGGTCATAACCCTAGACACTTAGCAGCTAAATGTCAGTCCTAGAAGCAAGCTATTCAAATCAATCACTTGGGAGCAACTGATGATGAGGACCATGAAGATATGCCAGACTTCACTAAAGATGATGATGACATCATGGATGCTTCAGATACTTTACTAGGTATACCAATTCCTCATTCGGTATTAACAATGAAATGTTTTATGCATGGTCAAGAAAAGATTGTTTTGCATGATGATGGAATCACACATGATTTTATTTCCGTGAAGTTGGTAAAATAATTGAATTTATCTATGGTTCCAACTCATTATTGAATAAATTTTGCATTCTTAGGCACTAGATACAATGGTACACAAGAAGTGCATGATTTAAGATTAAAATTGGTGATTATGTTAAGCACAAAAATTTCTTGGTTGTGCCCTTGCAAGCTAGTGATATTACTTTAGGAATGCCTTGACATCACAAATATAACCCTGACATAGACTATTCCACACATTCTATGAAAATTCATTTTAACAAAAACCAAATCACATTGCATGGATTGCACACCCTTGATAAATTTCCACTGCTTAGTCACACGCAAGCTAAACATGCATTGAGAAAATGTAGTAAATTATATTCACTATGGATGAATGAAATTGAAGCAAAGGAAAATAAGATGCATCCTAGGCATGCACAATTTTTTTCACAATTTAAAGATTGTTTTGCTGATGATTTACCACCTGGTTTACCACCTACACGTCCTGAAGACCATAAAATAGATTTAATCCCATGTTCTCAACCACCATGTAAAGCACCTTATAGACACAATCTAATTGCACAAAAAGAAATCCAAACACAAGTTGAGGAACTGTTTAATCGAGGACTCATTACGCCCAATAGTTCTCCTTTTGGTGCACATGTCCTATTAGTTATAAAGAAAATTAATACCTATAGGATGTGCATTGACTATCGTGCCCTAAACAAAATCACTGTTAAGAATAGATATCTGATCCCTAGGGTAGACGAACTCATGGATAAACTACAAGGGGCCACTATTTTTAGCAAGATAGATCTCAAGTCTGGATATCATCAAGTACGCATGGATACACTTGACATTTTTAAGACTGCATTTAGAACTCAGTTTAGTCATTATGAATTTCTTGTTATGCCTTTCGGTTTGACCAATGCACCAACTACATTCAATCGTATGATGAATCATATATTTTTGAAGTATCAAAATTGTGTGATTGTTTTCTTTGATGATGTTTTGGTTTTCAGTAAGAATGAGAATGAGCATTATGAACATCTATCTTTAGTTTTCAATTTGTTGAAATAGAATCAATTGTATGCTAACCCTGACAAGAGTGAATTTTTCCAAACTCAGATTGAATACTTAGGTCACATTGTTTCTTCTTATGGTATTTGCATTGATCTTAAAAAGATAGAGGCAATTTTGAATTGGCCAATCCCAAAAAATGTGCATGAGTTACATTCTTTCTTAGGCCTTGCCAATTTTTATAGAAAATTTGTAAGAAATTTTTCATTGCTTGCATTGCCTTTGACAAATTTGTTAAAGAAAAGTGTTGTATATTGTTGGTTTGACAACCAACAAAAGTCTTTTGATTTACTGAAACATGCTTTAACACATGCACCTGTCTTGCAATTACCTTGATTTTAGTTGACCATTCTTCCTAGTAGTCACTGATGCTAGTGAATCAGGAATAGGAGCTGTCCTCAAGCAAGATTCACATCCCATAGCCTATTCTAGTTGCAAACTTAAACCTTCTAAGTTGAAGTATTCCACCTATGATAAAGAATTGTTAGCTATAGTTTAAGCCTTACGTCAATGGAAACACTATCTGATGGGATCTGAATTTATGATAAAAACTTACCAGCAAAGTATCAAATATCTCCTTAGTTAGCCACAAATTTCTGACCGCCATATTAAATGGGTTGCTTTCATTCAAAGTTTTCATCCACTTATCCAAAATCAACTAAGAATAGAAAATGTTGTTGCCAATGCATTGAGTAGGAGACCAAGTATCCATAATATTTCCGTTCTATCCTTTGATTCCCTTACTCCTATGAAGGATACCTATGACCATGACCCCAGTTTTCAAGCTGATTGGAACAAATTAGTTGCTAATAATTGGATTCCAGTTAATTCTTTGTCTTACTCTGATGGATTTATGTTTTATGAGAAAAGATTGTGTGTCGTTGTTCAATTTAGATTATTTGTGTTGCACGAAATTCATTGTCCTCCATATCAAGGTCATAGAGGTATTATTTTCACTTTAAGAACATTAGTTGAAGATTTTTATTGGTCGCAAATGGAATCTGATGTTTCTAACTTTATTTCTGAGTGTTTCATTTGCCTAAGAGTGAACCGATACCATGGTAAGCAATATTGTTTGTTAATGTCTTTACTAATTCCTAACCGTCCATGAGAACATATTTCAATGGATTTTATAACTGGTTTGCCTAATGCGCAAGCTAATCATGATATGATTTGGACTATAGTAGATTGATTTAGTAAACAAGCATATTTTCTACCATGCAAGAAACCATTAACTGCATCTCAAGATGCACAATTATTTTTTAAGACTATTTCATTTCTCATGGTTTGCCAAAAGTTATTATTTCTAATCGTGATTCTAGATTTTCTAATAATTTTTGGACTAGTTTGTTTGCTAATTTGGGTACTAGGATTGATTTCTCATCTGCATTCCATCATGAAACCAATGGGCAAACAGAAGCTACTAATAATGCAATTCTAAATCTTTTGCGTGCATACACAGTTTCAAAACCACAAACATGGGACATATACTTGCATCTACTTCAATTCGCATACAATAATACACCACACACAACTACTCATAAAGCACCTTTTGAAATCATCTATGTACATAGATTGCCTACACCTATCACATCATTGTCGAATAAAGGTAAAGCTGCTGATGATATTGCCAATACGCATGCTACTATTTGTGCTCAAGTTAAAGATATGATTGCGAAAGCCCAACAATCATACACTAAACAAGCTAATAAGAAAAGACAAGCCATGAGTTTCAATGTTGGTGACTATGTTTGGTTACACATATTGGGTAGCAGTGAGCGATGGTGTGAATGCAAATGCCTAGAATAATTACTATTTTTGATGGGTGCGCATCTTATCACTAAAGACATGCGCCAATATTTATTTAAGCACGCTTGACAAAACTTTTATTATCTTGTATGTGCATAGACGCTCATTTAAATATTTTATTATTTGATATTTGTATTTGGGCACAACCCGACTTTTGGACGTCCAAATGCATTACTTTATATTTGGGCAAACGCAAACGCAAAAGCAAAAGCATACTATTTGTAAAGTGGGCTATTTTTTAGCTTGAAGATAAATAAATCTATAAATACATGCGTTGTGAAGCACTCACTCAAGGCATGGGGGGAGATTGCACCCAATTTGTCTCTTTTGTCTCATGTCAAGCAATTTTGCTTTTGCTTTGTACTTGAAATTATAAAGGTTTGTAAAGTTCTTTGTTCTTGGGGACCTTCCAACATTCATTACTCACGTGTCCAGTATCCAATCTGCGAACCACCAACAATCATAATGTGCGACCTGCCTTCCCTTATTCAATAGTCATTGAAAAAATAAAGAATAAAGTGACAGTGATAGGCGCTTGCCGCATGTAGTATACATGTGTAAGATCATGGTGTAGTAAATACAAGGCAGCATAGGCACATGTGCCTTTTACCCCCAACAACCACTCACTTAAAGGTGAATGTGCCTCTAGTGAGAGAAGAAAAAGTGATAAAATACAAATGTACATTAAGTATTACAATATGAGAAAAAACATCATCTCATCGTACACACATTATCTTTCCAAGGAAGGTAAAACAGAATCATTGAGAGACATTTAGTGAGCAAATTTGTAGGATTCTTCATCAGTCAAGATCTTAACAATATTAGCATACTTGTCCTCTACCACCTTCCTAATGAATTAATAGTGCACTTCAATATGATCTGTCTTTGCTTATAAGACCTGATTCTTGGCCAACTGAATAGCACTCATAGAATTCGAATGCAATATAGGAGTAATATTAATACCAAGGTCTACTATCACTAGACGGCCTAACCATAGAGCCTCCTTGCAAGCCTTAGTATAGCTGTAACATAGTTTGCCTCAATAGTAGATAATACTGTGCATTTCTGCATCCCGGACATCCAAGAAATAACACCTCTAACAAAAATGAAGACATACCCAGAGGTGAACTTCTTACTATCTATATGTCTTACATAGTTGGAGTCAATGTAACCCACATTGTAGTATTATCCTAACCACCATAGCAAATGCTTATATTTATTGTGTCTTTCAAGTACCTCATGATACCCTTCATAGTGTTCCAATGTTGTTACCCAGGTGTAGCCATATAGCCTACTACAACTCCCACTATAAATGCTATATCAAGTTGAGTGCCTATCATGGCAATCCACTTGGATGTATAAGAAATCTTAGCCATCTTGCTCATCTGACTAAGGACAATTCACTTGATTGACCTTGACATGAAAAGATAAAGGACAACTAATAGGGTTAACATCATGCTTATGAAAGCACTCAAGGACCTTCTGTATGTGCTCCTTCTATGACAAAGAAAGGAGCCCTTGAGAGCAATCGCACATGATACACATCCCAAGAATATTATGTGAGATCTATCCCATGTCCTTCATCTCAAAACTCTTCTTGAGCCAAGTATGGAGCTCATTATGAGCTCTCGCAAAAATGAACATATCATCCACATAAAGTACCAAGCTAATGAGGCTACCATCACAAGCCTTCTTCGTGTAGAGACACAGATCCATATCACTACATGAGTAGATTGTGACTACATAAATGCATCAAGCTTATGATATCATTCTCTAGGTGCTTACTTAAGATCATAAAGGCTCTTTCTCAACTTGCACACTAGGTGTTTTATGTCCTTGTCTTAAAAGCCCTTAGGTTGTTATATATAAATCTCATCATGCAAGTCCCCATGTAAGAAAGTTGTCTTACATCCATTTGATAAAGATCCAGATCTAATTGCACAACCAAGGCCAAAACCAATTGTTGGATAGTTATCTTGACTTTAGAGAAAAGACTTCATGAAAGTTGACTCCGTGCTCCTACTTCAAATCCTTAGCAACCGATCTAGCCTTCTATGCTAACTTGGGACATCTAGGGTACCCTTCAACTTGTACATCCACTTACATAGCAATGCATGTTTTTTACTAAGAAAAAGAATCAAATCCCATGTATGGTTTTTCTATAGTGAATCAAACTCATATTACATGGCCCTCTTCCAAGAGTGACTATCATCTCTATTCACGGCCTCCTCAAAAGTAAGGGACCCATCCAAATCTGTAATCGTAACATATAGTCCCTAGAGAAAGCAAATTGATCAGGATGATGTTTATCTCTAGTAGACTATCTCAAAATAGGCTGTGGGGTTTGTACATCCTATCTAATATCATGATCATAGGCCACTAGAACATCCGTTGTAGGCTGTCTAGCTAGCAATATGGTAACAAGAGGCTCCTCTTAAAAAATCACTTTCCATACCTTAACTACCTGCTTAGGCTATTTATACATCATCTCCTTGTGGAAATCAACATCACAGTTGTGCAGATAACCTTCTGAGCTTGTGGATCCCATAGGTATTAGCCCATCTCACATGTATCCCCATAACCAAGAAATATGCATTTCACTAACTTAAGATCAATCTTATTATATTTGTCCTTGAATACATCACAAAAAGCCTCATATCCAAAGACTCTAAGATGTGCATATGAGGGAGGTATTCCAAACCATATCTCCTTTGCAACTTGATAATCAATAATAGTGTATGGGTATCTATTGATCAAATGTATGGTAGTGGTAACTATCTCAACCTAAAAATGATGCAATAAACCTACTTGACTAATTATATGTAGACTCTTTTCTGATTGGTCATGTTCATGCACTTTGCAATACCATTCTAGGGTGGGGCATATGGGGTAGTCAACTGATGCTTAATGCTCCTCTCATCACAAAACTACTCAAATGCTTTACAAACTACTCACTCCCATTGTCAAACCTTAGGTATTTCAACTTGAACCTAAACTGGTTCTCAACAAGAGCAAGTCAATGCTGACAGGTATATAAGACATCTGATTTTTGCTTAACAATATATACCTAGACCTTATATGAATAATCATTAATGAATGTAACAAAGTACTTTGCACCACCCAATGATTGATAGAGCATGAAACCATATACATCGGAATGCAAAAGAGCCTTAGGCTCACTTATGCGTGTAATGCCAAACTTCTTATGAGAGTTGTGGGCTTGCTTGCCATAAAGACAATGGTCATAAAAATCAAAATATTTATAAAAATCAAGAGATAGAAGATATTGCAATGAGTAAGCATTTTCATTCCCTTTTAATACGTGCCCAAGGTGATGATGCCATAAAGATATATGTGATATTTTAACCACAAGCAAAATATAGTCAAGAGATCTAGATACAAATAAAGAATAGATACTACTAGCCTTGCCACCTTGAGCAAAGATAAGATTCCCACAATTAATCTTTCATATAGAATCACCAAAAGTTACATAATATTCTACGTTATCCAACTATTCAAGACTTTTGGTGTTAAGGATGGAACATTGCATACATCATGCAAAAAAAAAGTGTTGCTTGAAGTAAACTATAATCTAACATCACTAATGCTAATAATACAAAATGCCAAGTCATTTTCTAGTCTCACAGAACTTGTCATGCTGCAATAGGAATGAAACCAATCCCTATGTAGGATAACATGGAAAGAAGCCCTCAAATCAAGCAACCAATACTAAGAAAAACTGGATAAGGCATTAGCCAATTGACTAGCATCAAGAGAAGAAGTTGCCAAGATATAATCATTATCAAACTCAAGGTCCAAGACATTTATCTCCTTATTTTTCATGCTAGACCTAGTAAGAACAATACTATGATCATTAGACTTATCCTGCACTTTGCCCCTTGCCTTTCTCCTTACACTTATTATTGTATATCTTATGGCATTATTTCCTAATATGATCGTGCCTCCCATAGTAATGACATGTAAGAGAGGCCTTATGATCACAAGACTTACTACAAGACTACCCACAAGATTGAGACATTTGTGAGTCTCTACTATTATGACGATTATACTACCCTTACCATCATGTTTGCTCCCAACATTCAATGCATGAGAAGTATGGCATTTATTTCCTCAAATTTCCCACTAGACTTACTATGAACAATGCTATATCCTACACTTTGTCGTTGCCTTTCTCATTGCACTTATTATCGTGCATCTTATGGTACTATGGCCTAATACGATCCTAGTTCCTATAGTAATGACATGTAAGAGAGGCCTTATGACCATAGGACTTACTACAAGACTTTCCACAAGATTGAGACCTCTATGAATCTCTACCATCATGGTCATTACTGCTCTTACTATCATGTCTGCCCCTAATAGTCAATACATGAGTAGTACGGGTTGCATCCACATTCTTTTTGTTTATCTCCTCTGTGAGTAATGAACCCTCAATATCCTACAATTTCAAACCATCCTCATGCATATTAGCACACATGGCAGTATAAAAAGTATCCCATGACTCAAGAAGTGTCACAAGTAAGAAAAGAGGAGATTATCTTTAAACTCAATGCCCTCTAAAGTCGATTGGCTTAAAATAGAATGAAAATCTTTCAAATGCATGGACACACTAGTCCCTTCCTTCATGATGCAGAGGTCCATGAGTTGTTTCAGCTAATACATCTATGAAGCAAAAATTTACTTGTCATAAATATTACATTTTTCCCATAATTACCAAGCATTATCCTCAGGTGCCACAAAATTGAATTACTTGTTTAAACAATGATAGTATAAGGGTGAATTTGCATAGCTCATCATCGCACTCATCCTAAGTATTCTGATCCATGCCTTTAGGCTTTACAATCTTGGTTTCCAAAGACCTAACTTGCTTCTTTTGAACCAGTACTTACTATATCTACATCTTTCAATAGGTGAAATTTGTGCCATCAAACTTTTCAATATTGAAAATAGCACTATCATTCAAAGAACTAGCTATAATGACAATATACCAATGCAAAATTTAAGAGAATGGGACAAATAGCCAAGAAAGTAAGCTCCCACTGCTATGGATATTCGAGTAGCAACTAAGGTACAAAGAATGCAACTAGCAATGACTAAGCATAAACAATCGGTACCAAGGACTATCATGAACTCAAAGTGTCAATAAAATGTGTATCCCATAAGCATATACATCACTGACAAACTATTGATAAAGGTAAGTGCCAATGTCCAAAATATATGGAATCAAATCAGTTCGCAAGCAGAGGTAAACTGCTTCTTTTGAATTAGTACCTACCATATCTAGATCTTTCGATAGGTGAAATTTGTGCCATCAAGCTTTTCAATATTAAAAATAGTACTCTCATTTGAAGAATTAGCCATAATGATAGTATATCAATGCAAAATCCAAGAGAATGGGCCGCTGTAAATGACTGCAAATTAGCCCCCAAAACTCAACCAAAATAAGGGCAAAACATGAGAAAATATTCAATTATAGAGGCTTAAAGCACAATCCTTTGGTGCACATATCCTTCAATTTGTCATTTGTTACAGGCTTTCCTTGTGCATTGTTGGGCTAAAGGTTTTCCACCATAGTATGCCTTTTTAATAACTAATTTTATTTTAGCATTAGGCCTAGAGTTCATTCCATGCTTTGCTCCATAAACTATAAGATAAGTTGGGACTTTGTTGTAAACGTTTTGAAACCTTTATTATTACCTAATAGCCCTCTTTGTTGGCTGTAATTCTATCCCAGCAATGAATAGTAAATTGAAAAATTTTCACATAGTTTTAGGCTAAAAAGAAGACATGTCTCTGTAGTACTTTTGGATGTACCTTTTAGCAATGAATTGTGGCATGTATAGTCTTGGGTTACATGGCACCAACCTCCAAAAGAAAGATGAAGATCAAATCCATAAATGTATTGATTCAAATTTACCAAATTTGTAATCCCTTTCACATATATTTATAGATTGAAAAACACGTTAGAATACTCTCTAACATACATTCGTCCTTGTTTCAAATCATGCCACCTTCTTTTTGCAACTTCTCGTTTTCCATGGGAGATACAAATACATCAAGCATTGCTCTCTTGAAGTCTTTCCAAGTGACAAACCTTTTCCCCAATCTTTTGCATGTGCCTCCATTGAGTGGGTATAGCTTTCAAGGTGAAGGACTACCTAATAGATATTTTCTTCATAGCTCTTAGGGTCTAGCGTAATGTGCACATTCAACTTATTGATCCACTCCTACCATTCCATAGGTGAAGAATTGTCTCCTTTAAAATTTGGATTGCTGATTTTCTCTTTATACTCCTAGTCATTGTAAGATGGTAGTGGATTTATATTGGGATGTCCATAAGATTGTTGCCTCTGAGACTCTTTATTCCATGAATTTTCTCTATAGGAGGGTTGCCCATTTTGGTTGTTACAAAAATCATGAGGAGGGGATTGACCAATTCCATGATTAGAGGGTCAAAAGTGATTAGTGCTCTCTAGGTACTTGATCACAGATAGGGCTTCTTCCATCATGCCTTTCTTCAAGATTTACTTCCACTCTCCTTGGCAACGTAGTGGGCTAAGGGTAGAAAGAGTTGTAAAATGGATTACACCCATGATAGTCATCTTCAACTCTAGTGTTCTCTTCTTGCCTAGAATCATTTCTTTGGTTGTCTAGCCTTGTTCTTTGGTTGAAAAGTGTCCTTAATTTTAGATGGTTCTCTCTTCTCAAAGATAAGCGCATTAAGTTGCAGAGTTAGAAATGGATCATGTGGGGGTGGAATAGAATTAGCAAACTAAGATTCATGCATCTTACTATCCAAACATTTAATGACAGCAATCAACTCATCAAACCTATTGTCCATCTTTGCTATGGATTCATTAAGCAAATGTATGCCCCTAAGAATCCCCACATTCATGTGATTTAACTCCTTGAACAGTTGTTGGTAGTCATTTGCCCTAAGACATATTCAATGCCTCATCTTCTTGGCCTTGTTTTTAATGAAGGATCCCTCTAAATGAGAGTGAGCTGCTAAATACTAATGAGTAATTGAATTAGTCCCAATTTAACCCTACTTATTAGGTGGTGCTAAGTACTTGGTGATGTTCATTGATGATTATTTGCATAAACTTTGGGGTTATCCTATTAAGTAAAAATCAGAGGTGCTAGCTATAGTTCAATGCTTTCTTAGTATGGTTGATAACTAGTCTTGCCATAGGCTAAAATGCCTACAATTTGAAAATAGCGATGAATATGCATTTAAGGCATTTGAGCAATTTTGTGATAAAAGGGATATCAAGCATTTGTTGACCAATCCGTATATCCCTTCCCAGAATGGTACAACAAAGTGCATGAATAGGACTATTAAGGAAAGAGTATGTAGTATGCTTAATCAAGTAGGCTTACCACAATACTTTTGGATTGAGGGAGTACGAGGGATGTGGGCCGCTCAAGCCCTTCCCTCACCCATGGTGACGAGTTGTGTTGGAATGCATGTTGATAGCACCAACCTCTTGCTCGTGAAACATGTCCCTCGTGCCTTTGGCGCCTTGTAAAAAGCTTACGTGCCTTCGTGCAATACAACTTTGGGCGCCATGCCGAGTCTAGCATCCCAAAAGGCGAATGTGCCCCCTCTAACTCAAAAAGAGGTGACCACATCAACCTCGACTTCCCCCCATTGCACTCAGCCGGGTTTGAGCTCAAGTGGCAATTTGTTCAACGACTATACAGGGGACTCTATCGAGTCAAGTGATGAAGACGGGCCAAAGTGTTTCAACTTTTTCCAAGAAGGACCCAAGGGCCATGGTCATGCTGAGATGAAGAGAAATGAAGATGTAGGTCTGGCACGGAGCCAAGTTCGAGCTCTCATGATGACCACTTTGCACGCAATGTCACCCTCCCGCCCCAACCTTCTCGACAAGGCCAAGCACGTGGTTATGAGGTCCACGATAAAAATTCTCTTACTCGTGATGTGGAAGGGGAACAAGACTCCTTAAGCCGGGAGGATAAACCAATGGCCGACCCTAAAGTGATTACCCGAGAAGACTCCTTGAGTCTGGAGGATAAATGAATTACCAAATCATGTTACGAGCCTCGTGAAGACTCCTTGAGCCGGGAGAATAAACAAATGGCCCCAACAATTATGGAAACCAAGCAAGCTCCTTGCGTCGAGAGGATAAACAAAAGGCCACCCACCCTGTGCCCCCATCAAAGATCCAAAGGATGAAGAACTCCTTGAGCCAAGAGTCTAAACAAATGGCCACCCCTTAGGTTGCAAGACTTCAGAGTCGCACAACAGAAGACTCTCGAAGCCACAAGACTAAAGAAATGGCCATCCCCCATGCAAATGACGGTGATCAAGCAATCTCCTTGTGCCAAGAGAATAAAGCAATGACCCCTTCAATAGCAGACATGACAAAAGGAGCAAAGCTGAGCTCCAAGAAGCGAAAGAAGATCAAAGCACAGGTGAAACCTGTGAACCTAATGCCTTGTCTTGAGGTGAAGGATGAGACTTCCAACTCGACTCCTAAACCTCAATCTAAGTCTGCAATTAGGAGAAAGCAGGTGACATTTGCTACGCAAGTGACCATCCACTCCTATGAGCATGACGAGGAGATAACTCTCTATACCCAAATGATTGAATATAATGGGACCGAGCCCTCACACAGCAAATCATAGGCAACTGTTGGGGGTGCCTCTTGTGTGGACCAATCATGGTGATTGGGTCTTTGTGAATGGATCCCAAATGGCTAAGTTACACATCGACGCAGATTCAATGCTCACCATGAAGGTGAATTTCAAGCAGATCCCTTTGCCTGAAAGGCCTACTCATGCGTTCAAGGTCTCTAGACCAAAGGTGTGTAATCTTCGTGGTGAGATCATGGTAGTTGGTTGGATCAAACTGAGTTGGTTCCAAGGAGGCTTCACCCTCTAGGTCATTCACACTTGATATAGCTCATCATGGAGCGAGACAGGTTGGAACAAGCTAGGTGTGAAGACTTAGCTCGTGCATGCATCCCAAATATAGATCTGGACATGCCAAGGTCCTAAAGTGATGTGAGTGAACTCGTGTTGGGGCACAATGCCAATCCACTTCCAACCTCCTGTGCCTTCAAGTACAATATGGCCATTGAGGGCCAATTCAGAGTTGTCATGGCGTAGGCTATGGCTCGTGCCATGCAAGCTAGGTGGTTCGATGCCTTGCATTTGACTATTCTACTTGCACCTCATTCCTCAACGCGAGAGTTGACCATCAAAAAGGGCCTTATAATACATGTAGGCATAGCATGGAAAGATCTACCTAAGGACTGCCTACCAAACTCGTGTGCGATAACGATGTATTTGGGAAACAAAGGTCCAATGATTTTGACCGCAAGGGAGATGACCCTTGCATTGCAGGTGCGACAATTTTATGCAACCCATCAAGTCTCCATGCTTTGTCCAAGTGCTCCATCTACCCAGTCCACGCAGGACAAGCTCCCACCTCACCTTTTGGTGTCTAGGTGTGCTTCAACGCAAGGCAGGGTGCTCGATGCAGGAAAAATGGATCTCTCGCGATGCACAAGAGGTGACATGCAGCAGCACCGTATGTTCCTTGGTGCATTCCTGTTCAAGGTGCTCCCGTTCCTCAAAGGTCGAAGCGGATGAAGACGGATGGTGCAGTGTGCTGGGGCGTGCCTTCCATGCAAAGAGACATGCCACCTTCGTGAGACGACGGTATGGTGTCTTCTTCAAGAAAACAACTCCAAGTGCCAACATGAAGATCTAGGCCACCAAGGCCAACTCAAGCAAGCTCGTGCCAAAGTGAAGATCTGGGCAACTAAGGCCCAAATCATTTCAAGGGGGGGTGTGACCTTAAAGCACACCTCTTGGAAGATAATGAGACATGTGGCTACCCCATGATGGTCAAATGCTACCTCATGCAGGTGGAGAGATGATGCCACTCTAGTGTGGTCAAATGCCCTCTCTTACCTTGAATGTGGATTGATAGATGAGGCCAATCGAGGCCATACTTCATAGGGTGCCACCTCCTAGGCCCTTGCCTTCATGATGTGGCATGCTCCCCGTTGAACTTCTTGCCTTGCCTCCAAGTCCACTAGCATGGTTTGTGCACTCATATTGCCAGGACCTCGTGTTAGGGAAAGTGCACACGACTTGCCTTAGCCGAGTTACCATTCACTCTATGCTTGCAAATATGGTCATCGGGTGGATGGATTGAAGTGCACAATAAAAGTCTCTTCCTAGTCAGTGTCCCTAGGCCACTCCACACTTGTAATTGAGTCAATGGGTGGTTTCCTTACTTGTAGTCTAAAAAGACCATGTTCCACACTTGTAATCGAGTCAGTGAGCATGGGACTTAGCATGCAGACCCTGGCCAGCTTGATAGCGAGTCGGTAAAGACCTCCATAATTTTGGAGTTAAAGAGTCTAGCGGGTAGACACTGGCCGCCTTGATAGTGAGGCACCTTAAGACCCCCAAAGTTTTGAACTCGTACTGTCACCCCTTGGGCAACCTATTGGTTTTTGGGGACTTGACGAGGATGTTGAGTTCTTCAAGGGGGGTGTGTATGGGGATATGAGCCACTCAAGCCCTTTCCTCACCCATGGTGTTGAGTTGTGTTGGAATGCATGTTGATAGCACCAACCTCTTGCCCATGAAACATGTCCTCACACCTTTGGCACCTTGTAAAAAGCTTACATGCCTTCATGCCATTGTGCAATACAAGTTCGGGCCCTCAAGAGGGGCCCTTCATTTTTAAGCCCCTTTCACTTGTTGTATTCTCGTGTTGTGTTGTGTTGTGTTATGGTTCCACATGCTTGTGGGCATGCTGGAGTGGTGGGCAATACCCCATGAGAGGCAGACTTCACGGGGTGGGTCTCCCCTACCCTCAAATGGATCCATGGTGGGTTCATCACAGGGAGTTACTATTGCTATTTATTTGATTAATAAATCCCAGTGCACTATTCTTGGTAATAGAGTTGTCGAGGAGGTATGGTTTGGTAAACCTCTCTTGTATGCACAATTGTGTGTCCTTGGATGCGAGGATTTCTGTTATATTTTCGAAGACAAATGAAATAAGCTGGATCTAAAGTCCATTAAATGTATATTTCTTGGGTATAGTGATGCGAGTGAGATGGGCTAGTGCCTTTGGGATCCACAGACTCAAAAGATTATCCACAACCCATGACATTGTATTCCATGACCATATGAGACCACAATAGATAGTTTAGATATACAAGGCAATCTTTTAGGAGGAGCCTCCTATTATAGTCTAGCTAGCCCTAGTTAGACAACTTGCTACAATTGCTGATAATGTAATGGTCTAGGATTCACCTATTGTGTAGGATCATGATGTTAGACGAGGACAGGCCATACAAGCCCCAATGGCGACGAATACTGATAAGCCTCTTACTTATGAGGAGGTTATGTGCAAAGATGATAATCACTCTTGGAAGAGGGCCATACAGTTTGAGTATGATTCACTGTTGAAAAATTGTACATGGGGTTTGGTTCCTTTGCCCAATGGGAAACGTGCACTGCTATGCAAGTGGGTGTATAAGTTAAATAGTATCTCTAATTACCTTAAGCTAGCATATAAGGCATGGTTGGTTGCTAGGAGTTCTAAGCAAGAGAAGGGAGTTGATTTTGATGAGATATTCTCTCATGTGGTCAAGATGACTAGCCTACACTTGGTATTAGCCTTGTTTTTACAAATAGATCTAGAATTGTATCAAATGGATGTGAAAATGACTTTTTTCATGGGGACTTGCATGAGGACATCTATATGTAGTAGCCTAAGGTTTTTGAAGAAAAGGGCAGGGAGCACCTAGTGTGTAAGTTAAGGAAGAGTCTTTATGGACTTAAGTAGGCACTTAGAGAATGGTAATAGTAAATGCATGGAGTTACTGTAAGGTACTTGGTTGTAGAATCAAATAATCATAGAATCTGTTGAAATATTTTGTTGAATGCCTGAATCACTCTTTCTTTTTCCATTATTCTGATTTAAATAAAAATCAAACAGTAAGCTAAATAATTCTCTATCTGGAATTTCTTTCGGTACAACTCCTTCTGGTTGAGACAATATCTGATCTACTATACTCAAATAGAAATCACAAATGTAGTTAAGAGTAGGTTGAGATTCAACCATTTTAAACAATGTTTTTCCTTTCACTCGAGATACCCGGATATCCCCGATTAGAGGTAGTACCTCTAATACGGGCATGGGACAGGCTTCAACGTATTTATCAATAAGATCTCTTTCAGATGTTCGATTTCCAACTTAGAGAATGGTATCAGAAGTTTGATACCTTTATGTATTTGCAAGATTACTCCTGTAATGGTATGGGTCCATATCTTTATATGAAGAAGGCATGTGATGGTAACCTTATCACTTTGGTGCTATATTGATGGCACGTTGATTGCTAGGAGTGTTCATCATGAGCTAGATGCTTTCAAGTCTCTACTCAAGAAGAGCGTTGGGATGAAGGACATAGGGTATGCCTCTAAAGGACTCTACCTATCACATAGATGAGTACATTCACAAAGTCCTTGAATGGTTCCATATGCAGGGTGGTAAGCCTATTGGCTGCCCATGGCCTTCTCATGTGAAGTTCAATTAGGAAGATTGTCTCTAGTCAAATGATGAGAGGGTTGATATGGCCAAAATCCCATATACATCTATAGTAGGAAACTTGATGTATTCCATGATAGCCACTAGACCTAACATAGCATTTGCAGTGTGGGAACTATGGCTTGTTATATGGCAACACCTAGCAAGCGACATTGGGATGCTGCGAAGGGTATCATAAGATACCTTAAGGGCATTGTAGATATGTGTTTTTGTTATGGTGGGTAGGATATTGGAGTTGTGGGCTACACAAACTCTATGAGAATTAACCAAGCCAAACAGTATAAGGGGAACTCCACTATTGATGTGGAAAATAAGAAACATGAAGGGTTGCTTAACCGAAATTAGCTAGGATGTCTCCCTCTAGTAAGGGTAACTATCCCTAATGCTAGGGCAAACAAATTGATGGTTTAAGGTAGGAAGAAGACCTTACACACTTTGGCTAGTTAGTAAACAAAGTTAGGTCTTCCTAGGTTAATGGAGTCCCTAGTAAAGAGATTCAATCTCTAAGGAAAGAAATTTTGAATCCTAAATAGGATAAAGGCAATTAAAAAATCTATGTTAATGAGTTGGCTTGTATTCCTCTCTTGGACCAAAATTACTTAAAAGGATTGATGATAATGAAGAGCCTATTGATGCTACTTTTGTTTACTAATGCTCAAAGAGAATTAGCCAATATAATTCTTATGTTATGCAATGTCAAGAGTTTATGTTTTGACTGTAGAAAGGAGGTTTGTAGCACTATCCTTGAAAAGCATAAACTTGATACTTGGCCTTGCATAAACTTAGTTGGAGGTTGATGAAGTTACACAAATAAAGTATAAGGGCTACCTTTCATTTTTTTCCATGGGAAAGAGAGACATGCTTTTAATAATTCAGAACTCCTTAAGTTCATCATTGTTATGGTGAGAAAAGATCGTAGTTCACTATTGTTAGGATCAAGATTGGGAGGAAAGTCTTGGAGATTGTTTATGTCTATGCATCTAACATCTAATAAGTTAGACATGGGCTTAGCTCAAATGAAAGTTAGTTCAAGGTATAATAGTGCTATTAGGGGGATTGGAATATGACACTTTGTTGGTGGTAATAAATTGGATTGGCTTGGGAATTTGATTCCTTGGTTCTTGACCCTTGTTCACTTTCCATGATGGATAGACCTTATGTTAATCATGGTGGATGGTGAATTAGTTGTAATTGTAGGTTTAGACTATTCTGAGATGTTACTGTGTTTGGATCACACTTCATTTCTTTGTACTTTCAATGTTATTCTTGGTGCAATTTTTTGAAGGTGTGACTTGTGCCTTTATATTTGACATCTTCTTTCTAAATAAATGAATATTTGTGAATTAATGGAAGGAGATATCTCAATAAAAATGGCGAGAACAACTATTCACAATCCAATTGCCTAAAATTTTATAGAAGCAATTATAGTCATAGAATTAGGGCAAGCTAGGTTATGGAGAAAGTTTGCTTACAGTTGTAGAAAATGTAGAGGATCTCTTCTTAGTTCTCTTAAGTTTCCTCCTAGTGATGAGATTTTGCTTAGAATGCTACATGAAACTATTGTGTCTAATATCAAGGATTCTAATAGTATGTGTTTAGGGATGAGGAAGGTATGCTCTCAACTTTTAGTGTTGGCTTTGAACCTAGGGTTCTTAAGAGTTATGATGCAAAGCTTGGTGATTCTTTTAAAGGTGTGGTGTCAATGATCTTAGTAGATGTTGCCCACTTGTGGATACACCTTATTAGTAGAAGGATTTGAGTTTTCTACAAATCATTCTCTAAGCCTAGATTGTGATTTTTTTAAAAAAATTATGGACTTTGATAAAACCAACAATAAGATTAGTTGGGTATTTGTTTTATCCCCTTTAGAGATTTGGATCAATCTTCATAGGGATGGTGAAAAATTTGTCCTATAATTCTTTAGCTACAATATTTGTGAGTGGTGTTTCTTCAAATCCTTTTCCTGTTTTGTGAAGCAAGGTTGTTCCTTAGCCCCATTCTAGTTTGCAATAATCAGGGGTTCTTTATTGAGGAAAATCACTAAGAAGATTCAATAAGGGGTGTTGAAAGGTTTGCCTCTCCCTAATAGTGGGCACTAGCTTTTCACTCTTTTGCAAATGATAATTTGAACATCATTGTTGGTCGAGAAGAGCTTGATTGACGCTCTTCAATCAAATTTTGGAATTTCAAAGTTATTTTGTCAATTAAATTAAAATCAAGATAGTTTATTTGGCATGGAATGACCCAAGGAGTGTATCAATATTGTTTTTCCCAAGAGGATATGGGGTGGGGTTTAGGATTTTGTGTAAACAGACTAACTTTTTATGGGGGTGATTGGGGTGCATGTGAGTTTGTGTGTTGGAGTTGAAAAGAAAACTTATGTTTTAAGGGGGCCCTCAAGTTTTGGTTTGTTAGAAGCTTAAGGTTACAATGTGGAGGGGATGGACCTAATATGAGGCATTGGGTTAGGATTTCCTCTTTTCCATGCACCTCTCTCTCTCTCTCTCTCTCTCTCTCTCTCTCTCTCTCTCTCTCTCTCTCTCTCTCTCTCTCTCTCTCTCTCTCTCTCTCTCTCTCTCTCTCTCTCTCTCTCTCTCTCTCTCTCTAAAAGATATCTTCTTCTTCATGATCATCTTCTTCTCCCCCCCTTCTCTCTCTCTCTAAACTCAATGAAAGTCTCATGTTATTGTCTTTGCCCATCCCTTGGCCTACAAGCACAAGTAGTGTGTAGAACACATATCCTTCCTTGCCAAACTAAGTTTCTTGCCTTTCCCTTACACTCACAATCCTATCCTCCTCACATCCCCTATCTACATTCTAGTCTTGAGGCTAGAGGATTTTGGTAATTGTGAGCGTTAATCAACGTTCATTCCTACTAGATTCTTCAATGCTCTCTCTCATGTATAAATGACAATTTTAAATTTTGTTGTTTTGATCTTAAGAAAAATGTAGGCACATATTTGTTAATAAGGAAAAAAGAAAAAATAAAGATTAATGTGGTCCAAAAAAAACAGTTTTCTTGGTGCACTGGCATAACAAGCAACTTGGAAAAAGCAATGTACACAGCCCAAGAATGTTGCCACATGCTTAGCCTCGACTTGCATTCAACAATATGCCAACTTGGAAAAAGCAATGTACTCAGCCTAAGAATGTTGCCACAGGCTTAGCCTCGACTTGCATTCAAAAGTAAAGGTGACTGTAAATTTAGTATGAAAGAAAGAAGAAAGACATATCACACCTAGGAAACTTTACTTACGCGACATGTAAAAGGTCTGGCAGGTCTACGTGTGTCCCCACTCTAACAATTCAAATCACGACGGCGGGTCCTCCATGTGGATTCCGCATCGGCAATGGCTGCTGCAGCTGCTCTGTTGCGGAGAAAAGTGTGCTCGCGTTGGAGATGTCTTCCCCTCTCGCGCTGCAGCTCTGGCTCGTCCATCGCTGCTTCTTCTAGGTAGTTGCACTGTACTTTTCTGCAATATCTCTCTTTCTCTCAAAGGTACCTTTTGAATGTGCGAACGTGGATACCGCGCCAGCTAGAGAATGGGCATTGTCGATAGTAGATCATTGCAACACGAATATTTTTGTAAGTCAATGATGTGTTTTTTGGTTTGACGACTGGTTTGGGATCATAGAATGGTTGCGTTATGCTCAGAACGTGCTAATAGCTATGTTCCTGCAAAGATTTAATAGGTTGCGCATGTCAGCCCATTCAGAGTTGAGAGACACTACCTGTGTGACACAGTTTGGATTTCTTCAAGTCCTATTGCTCTTTCGGGAGTGGTGTTGAGGCTCTCTGCATTCATCGACTGATCATGGATACATGCTGATTTTACATACCTAGTCATGCTTACCCTTTCTGCAAACTGATTTAAGTGTCTGAGAATACGCCTGTACATTGCTTGACTTGACAGCAACAAGTTGTATGTCGCATGTGCAATTGATAGGTGCTTTTGAGGTTCTAACTTATTTGGCAGTTTTGTGGGGATGGTATGCAAGGATTCAAACTTCAATCTTAAAGCTCCAAGGAATGCCACATGTTATGCCTCACCTCAAGTCCATGCAGAATCTCCATGCATCACTAGGCACGGGATGATAGTTTTGAGATGGTCAACAATGCAGTCCATTGCTTGCTGTCACCTGTTGGGTGGTCATACGAGAGGCATGTGTATGAGAGCACAAAAAAATGCGTTAAAGAAGAAGAAGAAGAAGACAAGGCGAAGCATCATCAAGAAGCTGAAACAAATACGTTACATAGCAAAGATCAAAAAACACTCGATGAATCGAGAGGAGAAGCTGTTGGCAAGGATAGAAAGGGTAAGCTCTTTTACAAGGAGCATCTTTATTTAATTAAGTTGTTACATGCTGTCTTGCTGTTGCACTTAAGTCGCTGGGTGCACGCCTAAAATATATTTTAGGAGGAGTTGTTACAATCAAATATTTGCCATCCAGGCTAAGAAGAAGAAGGAAGTCTTGGAATCAGCCCTGAAGAAATATGAGTTACCTCCATCACCTCCTGCAAAACACGATCCGGAATCTCTCACTCCAGAAGAGCTTCATTACCTCCAAAGGTTAGGCTATAAGCATAAAAATTACTTTAACATGGGTGTTCGTGGAATTTTTGGAGGAGTGATATTGAACATGCATCTTCACTGGAAGAAGCATCAGCTGGTAAAAGTTCGCTGTAAGAATTTCTCCAAAGAGGAAATTCAGGAAACAGGTGAAGAACTAGCTAGATTAAGCGGTGGCATGGTCATTGATGTACAGAAGGGCAACACAATTGTCATGTACCGTGGGAAAAATTATACACGTCCTCGTGAACTTACACCAAAAAATACACTTACAAAACGAAAGGTACTATTTTACTTGTTGGATGTCTCGTATAGGTTTGTGCTGTAGTTGCAGATAGCATTTGGGCTTGCATTTGATGTGACCTGTTTAGACATATTTGGCATTTAGTGTAAGAGTTTGTTGACATCCTCGCATTGTGGACAAATGTTGTCATTATCATGTTTCTGTGCATGAAGCTCATATATGTCGATCTAGTTTTGAGGCACAACATTACCAATCAAATTCAATGTTAATGTCCTGCACTTGGGCCATTTTTGTAAAATTGTTACAAGAAAAGTAAAAAATTTGAAGCTAAAAGTTCTAGGCTAAATTGAGCAGAAGGCTGGATTATATATTTAAGAGCATCATTGTTTTCTTGTTTCCTTTAGGCAGACATCTAAGCTTTGAAGCGGACTTCTAGTGGTTCGTTGGACAATAGAACATCATTGTTTTCTTGTTTCCTTTAGGCAGGAATCCAAGCAATACATTTTCTATGATCAAGGTGGACACTTCTCATCTAGTGTTTTGTTCTTGTATCCTAAATGTCCACCATTGTTTCTCAGTGAGTTTGTTTAAGATTATCAAGGGAAGTTAAGAGAATTGGATTATATGCCATGCCACTCCTGCTGCCAAGCTACACCCAGTCAGACTTTTGATACAATACATGCTCGGTTAGAATTGGAAATAAGTTGGTAATGCTGTTAATTTCACAGATGTGATTGCCAAATAGATTGCTTCCCACAGTTTTGGGCTTTGCTTGAAGATCCTCTATCTTAATAATCTCCCTTGTGGGATTAAGATAATATGTCCTGCTGGTTTATGAAAGAGAGTTGTGTTAGAATCTCTCAAAATGGCCTCCCATCATAGTGATTCCAGCGCATCAATTGCTTTGAAGTTTGTAGGGCTGTGAAGACAAGAGGGCTAAGTGAAGGCTTGAAGGGGATTGCAAACTCTAGAGCACAAGGGTCAAGAATACTCAGAGAGGCAGTCTGGGCTGTGTTGGGGCTGAAAGTTTTGTTGTAGACACAATGAATCATAGGGCTGGGTGTGTCATCACTCCACAATGGATCCTAGATGTGAGCAGGCTGCAAGTGCTTGACATTAGAATGTTTGCTAGCTGCCCAACTGCGCAAGGCTGTATGGGACCTAACTGGATGATGTGGCAGGCTGAAGAGTCTCTTGCCACAGTAAACAGCAGTATGAGCCTCCATAAAGGCTGGTGTTGTGAAGATATGCTAGGGTTTGCATAGAGAAAACATACAGTGTACAAACACAACTGAAACATAGTGAACTCAGTGTCAAGAAAACATGAATGCTTTGACACCATGCCAAGAAATCAGGTATGCTTTGATATCATGTCAAGAAATGATTGCTATGAAAGCAAACTAGAGAGATATTAGTGTTTGTGGGGAGAAACATAGAGTGTGTACAGCAAACATTGAGATAGAAGAGAAACTCAGAAATCACAAAAGAGGAAGATGATGAAGCGTTGAATCATGCCAAGCGAACAAAGCTGATACAACGTTGTATATATAGGCACAGATTGTAGAGTGTTAACAGCCCACTGAAGTCTCTTGGGTGGCGTCCCGGCTCTCTCAAAAGGAGCCTAGAAAGCTTTTTTGGTGTTGTAAATGGAAACCAAAAATAGAAATGGAGGAGGGAAAAGGTACTAAATGATATGGTTTCTCAACACCTCCTCTCAGGGGCCCAAAAAGGAGCGAAAAAGAGGGAGAGAGAGAAGAAGATCACTCTAAAATCCTAATATTTCACTTCTAAGAAAACTTGTAGTGAAGAACAGGAGACACGATGAGCTGATAGGACTCGAAACTCAACCTTGGGAGAGAAGTTTCAAGCTCCGTTACTCCATGCTGGAAGGCATATGCAAGCCTAGCCACCAAACCATGGGTGAAACATCCAAAGCCCTGAACTAGGAGGAACTTGTAGATCCTAGGTATCACTAGGAATTATGGGGAAGGGGAATTAATGGGTGGGATGGCATGAAGATGTCAACCACCCCAAGAAGGTAAAGGGTCGTCAACAAGGTGTGTGAAGAACTGTAGGATGAGGAGGGATCCCTTATGAAGTTGAAGGAATGGCATCCCCCTCTAAAGAAGAAAGATGAACTCCCTCTGAATCCCATGTGAAATCCCCCTCAGAGAGAGAGAGGGAATCAAGAAACTCATGGATCACGGCCTCTGAAACATTGAATGATGAAGAAAACGCTGCTGGTGGTGCCGAAGAAGGTATTTGGGCTCCAATGGAACAAAAGCTAGGTAGGTCCTAGAGGTGTCTTCTCAAACCCGAGTAGAAGACGAAGTGGAGGGAGGGCTATCACATAGAATCTCCTCGATGGCCACATCGGAGTCGGAATCGGTATTTGTGGAGCAAGACACGAGAGGGGAGGAAATAGATAACTCTTGTGGAGCCATGGGTGGATGATTGTTAGTGTCTCTTAGTGGAGTAGATTGTTTAGCCGAAGAACGAGACGGTACCCCAAATAGCCAAAGTCTCACGATGGAGCAGACTGTAGAACCGGTGAATGGAAAAGCCATTGCACTTGAAAATGGGTGGGGGAGACCTTCGTAGTGTATTGCGGCGGTCTCCAAGAAGTCGAACGATCCTCCTTTTGCTCGGAAGGACTTAGGGCGCATCGGTTGTGTCTTATTGCCTTTAGCTTAATAATCTGATAGATGATGCAGAACAATCTTTGTGGCCCAAAAGGGAGATGTGGCACAAGGAGTGCCTGATGGTAGATGCATATACTTTGATGGTGTGGGGAGTCAAGGTCAAAGTTGACAGTCTTTGGTGGTATGACCTTTTGTGTCGTAGTAGGAGCACCTAATGGCCTGTTTGTCAGTTGGTGGAGAAGCCATGGTATTGGTGTGTCAACCTGGAAAAGGGAGGGTGTGGGAGGGAGAAGAAGACAAGGGTATCTCTTGATGATGTAGTGGGGGGAAATCAAAAGATGGTGCTGAACCTGCAACTTGTCTTTGTCTTCTTCGATACAGAGGATCTTCATGGTTCTCTGAGTGCCTTTGGCTCTGCTACCACATCAAGAAATCATATATGCTCTGACACCATGCTAAGAAATGAGGTATGATGTGATACCATGTCAAGAAACGACTCTTGTGATGAAAGCAAACTAGAGAGACAATAAGGTTTGTAGGGAGAAACATAGAGTGTGTACAACAAGCATCGAGATAGAAGAGAAACTCAGAAAACATAGAAGAAGAAGATGATGAAGCCTTGAATCATGCAAAGTGAACAAAGTTGATACAACAGAGCCAAAGCTTTGAAGATGATTGCACTATCTTGTCTGATTAGCTGGCAGCACTTGAAGAAAGCTTGCATTTTAGAGGGAGCAAAATGCAGTTCTTTGAGGCAGTGTACTATCAAACTAATCTAAAGACGAAGGACAGTTGTTGAGGGAGTGAAATGTAGTCCTTTGATGCCGTTGAAGCCAAGGAAGAAGATCACTAGCTACGAACATGTACTCTGAAGATGAGGATCAACAAAATGGCCTACTAGATGAGGAAATCTAGCCCTTGATGGAGCAAGAATTGTAAAAATGCAAGTGTCTAAGGTAGCAGTTGCTTGTTGGAGCTGTTACGGATGTAGAGAGGTGTTGGACTGCGAAACTCAGCCTAAGAGGTTGACGCCAAAAGTGGAGAGCACTGTCGCTAGGTAGAGAGGCGATTTGGCAGCAAAAACGTAGGTGCTTGTTGATGCCAAATGGAGATGATGGTTGTAGGGTGGAGGAAGAGAATCTATAGCCAAAAACACAAGTACAATTTAACGCTAGAGGGTGGAGATGGTTGCTAAGTGGAGGAAGAGAAACTACAGTCCAAAATGCAGTTTGGAAGGTGAAGGAGACAAGGCACATGGTGCGAGGAGAGATGAAGATCACTAACTGCAATGTCCTCCGTGTGAGCAGCAGTGGAGAGGAAGAGGGTGACAAAACATTGGAAGGAATGAATGTGAGATTGGATGAATGGGTGGACTCAATGCCGTATATGTAGTCATAGATTGCCTAGAGTGTCATCCACTGAAGTCTCTCGGGTGGTGCCCCGTCTCTCTTGGAAGGTGCCTAGAAAGCTTTTTTGGTGCTGTAAATGGAAACCAAAAATAGAAATGGGGGGAAAAGGTACTGAATGATATGGTTTCTTAACACTCCAACTTTGCCTTTGACATCTCGTGATTTCTTTGGGTTCCGGGCTCGTAAATTTACTTTAACCCCAGTTGCACCTCACATGTGCAACATTTACTTAATCATGTGATTAAAAATTAATCCACATGTTAAGTGAGGTTTAAAAAATACATGTCCTCATGACAACCCTTTCCCTTGAAATCCTTGCAATCGTCCTTGATTGCCCTGCCAAATGCATCAAAAGCAAAGTACTACATTGGAATTTCCATAGGGCATTATAGTCAACACAACATTGCGCTGCACTATTATTTAACCATTCCTATGCCCAACATATGCTGAAAATTACTAGCCAACATAACATAGCATAAGACTCAAAAAGAATCTCAAAAACATTGCCATATTATCATGTGACATGTCCATTTCTCATGAGCTCAACTCATCCGGCAAAACCAAACCATAGTATAGTGAAAATGAAGCATAAACCATGGCTAAAACATCAATGGCATCATTACATATGCTGTTGTCCATGAAACTAGATGTAAACCATTGAAAACTGAGCATAATCTGATCATAAATTGATCACTTGTTGATCTGAGAACTAATTACAAACTACTGCAAATGTGACCCCAAACTGATTACAAACTCATTACAAAAAGTGACTAGCAATCAGTGCAAAAACTGATGCACAACTGATCCAAAAGTGACTATAAACGGTTTTCAAGCTGATAAAAAAGTGATCAGAATTTTTGTCTCAAAATTGAGGCAAAATTCATGCTAAATTGATCATAAGTTGATGCAAAAGTATAGTTCTAGTGCCCGGGTGAAACTCATACTCATCTGCATACATCTCACAGTGACTAGTACACCAAGTAGTGATTTCATGGCAAATATACTGTCAGCGCAGTACCTTGGATGCATGTTGAATACATCCCAGATCCACTACATACGAGAGTTGTCCATAATTGGAGGACGGAAAATGCTACCTTCCCCTTGAGTATCAGGCAATAGTCTGGATCCTTGCTCTGTTGAACTTGACGGAGCCCGACGAACTAAAGTCGGCTCTAACTGAAAGGCATCTAGGTAAAGCTGCAACAACTAAGGATGGTCTGCCAAGTCATCCTCTTCCATCCATTTGGCATCTTTTGGTGAATAATTTTGAAATTTCACCAAGTGTCTCTTGGAAACTTTACCTTTGACCTTTCTTTCCTTATGTGCCAAAATCTGCTCAAGTACCAAAATCTCATCTAGCTCCTCAACCTCAGGTTGAATTTCAGCAGACATATCCTTTGGTACATCACCATGAAAAGGCCTCAACAAACTGACATGAAAGGCATTGTGTATCCGCCAATGTGGAGGTAATTTCGGCCGATATGCCACATCGCTGATCTTCTCCAACACCTGGAAGGGCCCATAGTATCTCATACTCAACTTCGGATACAATCTTTCTCTTTCTTTCATCTTTCTCAGCCTTGCCTTCTCAAAATGCAGTAATACATAATCATCCTTTGCAAACTGCAAAGCACGTTTGTGGCGATCAACTGCCCTCTTTTGCTTTTCTTGCGATCTTTGAAGTGCATATTTTATCTTTGTATAGGCTACATCCAAGTTTTCCACATAACGATCAGCCTCAAAGATCTTATCCTTAGTTTGCAGAATAGGTGGTCCCTTTTTGCCACCCTCAACCACCTCAAATGGAGCTTTGCCCATAGAACTATGCACTATGTTGTTGTAAGCAAACTCAACTAAGGGCAAATATTACTCCCACTGTGTCTTGTGGTTTGAAACATAGCACCTTAAAAGATCTAACACTGTGGAATTTGCTTCCTCAGAGTGACCATTTGTCTGCGGATGGAAGGATGATGAGAATCTCAGTGTGGTACCCATATTCTTGAACAAGCCCTTCCAAAATAAATTGATCATCCGGGGGTCTCGATCACTAATGATCGACTTTGGCATACCGTGATACTTAAAGATGTGCTGCAAAAACAATTTTGCCATATGATCAGCCTTTATTTTCTTCCTCATCGGAATGAAATGGGCTTGTTTGCTAAACCAACAAATGATAGTTAATATCCCATCATTCCTTGTAGGTGTCTTCGGAAGCTAAAAAATAAAGTCCATTGCAATGATGCTTTGCCAAGGCCTATTTGGAATAGGCAAGGGTTGCGACAAACCCGGCATCTTTTTTCTATCATGCTTTATCTTTTGGTATACGATGCATGTCTTAACAAACTGTTCTAAATCATGCCTTAAAGTTGGCCAATAAAAGAAATGCTCCACTGCCTTGACCGTTGCATTAATACCTCTGTGTCATGCATACGAAGGAATATGACTTTTAGTGATAACTCTAGGTCTTAACTACTTTGTGACACAGTCATCCATGCATCATCAGAAATCCATCTCTTAGCACGAAGTGTTCATGCCTTTGGCCATTGCAAAGCTGATCATAAACATTAGCAAAGTCTGAATTAGCAACATATTGCTCTTTCATGGTATTCAACTCAGTGTGATAAACCATGTTGATGGCTGAAATTTGTGGCTTACATGACAGTGCATTAGCCACAACATTCTATTTACCATCAATATGTACAATCTGAAAATGAAACATAGAGAGAAAGTTTTCCCATCGCATATGCTTCTGTGACAACTTTGTTTGTGTCAGAAAGTACCTCAAAGTTTGATGGCTTGTCTACACTATAAAATCAGTCCCCAACAAATAATGTTTCCATGTAGACAGTGCATGAATTACAGTCGAGAGCTCTTTCTCATAGACCTGCAAATTCTTTTCTGCACCGCACCCCAATGCTGTTACCTTATACATCACATTGAACTATGAATAACTTCCTTAGATCGGGGGCAACACAAGCACAAGATCTGAAGTCATCTTTTTCTTCAACTTTTCAAATACTGAAATTTCCACTGCTGTCCATCTAAATGGCACATCCTTCTTCTGCAAGGCAAGGAATGGAGATGCAATTTCAGCAAACCCGTGTACATACTTCCTGTAGTAAGAACATAAACCTAAGAAGCTGCGGATCTCATGCACATTCCTCAAAGATGGCCATGATCGTATTGCTTCAACCTTTGTAAGGTCCATGCGAATATCATCAGCCGATACAATATGCTCCGAAAAGTGGATTTCATGCAATAAGAATTCACTTTTCTTGTCATTGATAACCAACCTATGGTCACGCAGTTCATTGAACACAATATCCAAGTGTCTTCTATGCTCTGCCTCGTTCTTTGAATAAATAATCATGACATTAAAGAAAATGCCCACAAATCCTCTGTGTCCTAAAGATATGATCCATCATCCGATTAAAAGTGGCAGAAGCATTCGTAAGTCCAAAAGGCATAACAAGAAACTCATACAATCCAAAAGATGTCTTAGGCACATCTTCTGGTCTAATGCATATCTGATGATACCCACTTTTCAAATCTATACGGCTAAATATGGCTGCCCCTTGCAATCTATTCATAACATCATCGATCCGAGGAATCGGAAAGTGATTCTTTATTGTGATCTTGTTCAGAGTACGATAATCAATGCACATACACCATGAACCATTCTTTTTCTGCACCAAAAGCACTGGAGAATAAAAAGGAGATGAGTTGGGCTGAATCAACCCTTTTTCTAACAGCTCATTTACCTGACTTGTAATCTCCTCCTGTTGGGGTGCACGGACTCTGTAGGGTGGCTTATTAGGTGGGCTACTTCCAGGGATAAAAGATCTATGCCATGATCTTCTAGCCTTTTAGGTGGTAGCTGCCCTAGAAGTGACTGAGAAAAGCAATCAACATACATTTTCAGAAAGATCTATGCCATGATCTTCTAGCCTTTCAGGTGGTAGCTGCCTTGGAAGTGACTGAGAAAAGCAATCAACATACATTTTCAGAAATGACATGCGATTTTTCTTTGACTTAGACATGTTCCCAACATTCTCACTATCATCTTTATCCTTAGTAAAAACCAAGTATGTTGAAAGATGATTTTTCATTACTTAAGAAACGACAGCTGCAGATACAATAGGGACAAATTCACCTTTCAACTTTACATCAAGTGTGAGTACCTTTCCCTTATGTTGAATAGTGATCTTTTTTGCACGAGAATCAATCACTGCACGCATACGGTGACACCATGGCATACCAAACAATACATCACAATCCTCAAGTGGAACAATGAAGAACTCTTCATTGTCCACATATCCTTGTATGTACAATTGAAGCTTTCCAATGAGCGGTGTGACAGGCTCTGCATTGCCTTAACACGCCATTCCAACTTTCCCCATGGGTCCCATCTCATCCTCTTTGATGCCTAAATGGGCGGCCATGTCAACAGAGATGAAGTTGGCTCATGCACTATTATCAAAGAAAATCAATGCATGTTGATTTCTAATTTTGCCCCATGCTTTGCACAACTCAGTAGCATCATCATTGGGTTGATCATTAACAACATCGGGTACCAATCCCACTGATGTTTTGGGCTTCTTTCCTTTAGAATCTCCGTGATTTTCTGATTCCCCAGCTTGTTGTCTATTGGGACAGTCCCTTGCAATGTGGCCTTCCTGTGTAGCCATCAATTCCCTATGTTGTGCCGATGTTTTTGAACCCTTACTTTGTTGTTTTGGCCTTTTTTCAGGCCTTTGCTGTCCTTCTTTGGAGCATTTAAAAATCAGGTAAATTGAGGATCCTTTGCCAATTCAGCAAAGAGATTTGCTGCTGTGCTTATTCGATTCTTGAACTGGTCATCAAATTCCTCTTCACTTTGCTGGTCATCAGCCTCCTTATGCCCTGAACACTGTGCATCTTGTCCAACAGCAATATTTTCAACTTGCTGTCCATGGTTTGAGCCTTGTTGTCCAAGGTTAGGCATTGCATTTTCTTTATTCCTATGTGAACGTTCATACTGAGAGGCATCATCATTGCTTGAGTCCATCTCACTGTATGAAGACATATTGTTGTAATTTCTCAGCTGAGAGCAAAAATCAGCACTAGCATAAAGCTTTGGCTTGCAATCAGGTGCCTCGAGCCCACCTAATCAAGGGATTGAGTGGTATCCCGGCAATGGAACCATGAAATCGGTCTTCCTTCCATGGATGGGTGGTAAATCCTTGATTATAACTTAATTACAGCAACAAACAATTAGCGCAAATCTGAAAATATAAATTTACAAACTGATCTTGGACAATGCAGACCCGATTGGCCCCAAAATTGGCGCCCCTTTCAATATTTCTTTAGCTTTATTGAAGAAAAAGTTGATTTACAATGGGATTCTCCCAATCCCTTTCGGTATTCCAACTGTCGTTTGCTTTGATGAATCACCAGCAAGTTTTTAATTTGATTTGCCCCTTGATTCGGGCAATCAATTGGCCTTCACCCGCTTTGATGGACATGGAAAATGCCCCAAATTCAATTATTTGTTGGTCCCTCCACTTGAATAGGCTAAAAAATAGCTTCATCCTGTTGAAGCCAAGTCTTGGAGCTTTCAATTTCTGGCACGCTTCTTGAGGTTGTTGCTAAACCCTAATTTCTACTGTAAATTAGGGTTTACAGCAGAGAAATTTGCAATTTCTTAGCCTCCAAAGGTCCAAATGCTGAGATCTTCAAAGCAAGGCTGTGAAATTGCAGGTGATAGCATCTACGGGCTGTTGAGACAAGGCAGCAACAACAGTATCATGTGATTAAAAATTAATCCACATGTTAAGTGAGGTTTCAAAAATACATGCCCTCATGACACCTGCCATGCTCTAGATCCACACTTTTCATAGGGCATAGGCTAGTTATCAATGACAAGAAAAGTGAGTTCTTTTTGAATAAAATCCACTTTTTAGGGCATACTATATCAGCTGATGGTATTCATATGGCTATCTTTGAGAAATGTACATGAGATTTGTAGCTTCTTGGGTTTGTGTTCATACTACAGGAAGTATGTATGCGGGTTTGTTGAAATTGCATCTCCATTGCATGCCTTGCAAAAGAAGGATGTGCCATTTAGATGGACAACAGTGGAAATTTCAGCATTTGAAAAGTTGAAGGAGAAGATAACTTCAGATCTTATGCTTGTGTTGCCCGATCTTAGGAAGTCATTCATAGTTCACTGTGATGCATGCGATAACCACATTGGGGTTGTTCTTATGCAGGATGGCCGAGTTGTAGCTTATGAGAGCCAATTTCACTACGGTGCAAAAAAGAATTTACAAGTCTATGAGAAAGACCTCTTGGCTATAATTTATGCACTGTCTACATGGAAACACTATTTGTTGGGGGCTGATATTACAATATAGACAGATTATGGGACTTTGAGGTACTTTTTGATGTAGACAAAGTTGTCACAAAAGCATATGAGATGGGCAAATTTTCTCTGTATGTTTCATTTTCAAATTGTACATATTGATGGTAAAAAGAATGTTATGGCTGATGCACTATCATGTAAGCCACAAATTTAACCATCAATGTGGTTTACCACACTGAGTTGGATGCCATGAAAGAGCAATATATTGTTGATTTAGACTTTACTGATGTTTATGATCAGCTTTGCAATGACTAAAGGTATGAGCACTTTGTATTAAGAGATGGATTTCTAATGGTGCACGGATGACTTTGTGTCACGAAGCAATTAAGACCCATAGTTATCACTGAAAGTCATGCTCCTCCATATGCAGGACACAAAGGTATTGATGCGATGATCAAGGGAGTGGAGCACTTCTTTTATTGGCCAGCTTTGAGGCATGATGTAGAACAATTTGTCAAGACATATCATATATCAAAAGGTTAAGCATGATAGGCAAAAGATGCCGAGTTTATTGCAGCCCTTGCCTATTCTAGATAGGCCTTGGCAAATCATTGCAATGGACTTTATTTTTAAGCTTTTTAGGACACCTATGAGAATGATGGCATATGGACTATCATTTACAGGTTTATCAAACAAGGCCATTTCATTTGGGTAAGGAAGAAAATAAAGGTTGATCATATGGTATGATTGTTTTTGCAGCACATCTTTAAGTATCATGGTATGCCAAAGTCGATCGTTAGTGATTGAGACCCTCGGATGACCAGTTTAGTTTGGAAAGGGTTGTTTGAGAATATGGGTACCATGTTGAAATTCTCTCATCCTTCCATCCACAAACAAATGGTTAGGTTGAGAAAGCAAATTTCACACTATTGGATCTTTTGAGATGCTATGTTTCATACCACAAGACACAGTGGGAGCAGTTATTTGCCCTTGGTTGAGTTTGCTTAGAACAACACAGTGCATAGTTCCATTGGCAAAGCTCCATTTGAGGTGGTTGAGAGTGGCAAGAAGGTACCATCTATTTTGCAAACTAAAGATAAAATCTTTGAGACTAATCAGTATGTAGAAAACTTGGATGCAACCTATGCAAAGATAAAGTATGCACTTCAAAGATCACATAAAAAGCAAAAGAGGATAGTTGATCATCATAGATGTGCTTTGCAATTTGCAGAGGCCAATTATGTATTGTTGTGTTTTGAAAAGGCAAGGCTGAAAAAGATGAAAGAAAGAGAAAAACCATATCCGAAGTTGAGTATGAGATACTATGGGCCCTTCTAGGTATTGGAGATCAACGATGTGGCATATCGGCTGAAATTACCTCCACATTGATAGATACACAATGCCATTCTCTCTGCACCCATGTACATATTTGCATCCTTATACAACACAGCGGGTCCCAGTCAGAGAGGGGCCCACCCAGACGACTATTACATAGTTCTTTCATACAGACAGAGTGAGAGCTACTGTACTAGCCTCCAGCCAGACCTCCGGGCTCACACTACAGCAAGCTGAGGACCAGCGTACCCGACGCCGCACGAGGATCCGTGGGTTTCGGACCCCACAGCCACACCGACAGGAGATCCCGAGGATTCTTGATCTACATCGACAGTAGACCGAGATCCGACGACACTCGACACACTGGATCTCAGACCTCCAGTTTGCTCTTTCTCCACCGCCGATGTACCACATCCTGCATCCAGGAGGGATCACCTGCTATTAGCGACTTCGACGACTGCTACTACATCCCAGGATAGTATATCTCTGTGACATTAATGTGATATTAAAAGTGACATTTAATGTCACGTTAAGGTCATAAATATGGAATGTGACATTAAAGTGACATTTAATGTGACATTAAGGTAAATCTAGGGGAACAAGCACGAGAATGACCGTCCGGGCTCTTGGGCGCCCGAACGGGGTTAAGGGGAGCCTAGAGGGTAAGAGAGTCCAAGGATAGTAGGACTCAAGAAAAGTTGACGTTGGCAGAGGAAACGAGGAGGGAGGTGCCAGTACTTATCTAGGCGTGGTTGGGAGGAAAATACTCACTCGTGCTCAGGATTTGTTGATCGTTATCTCTCTGTGTTGCCCGAATCATCTTTCATTGGTATCAGAGCTGACATGTAGTGTCGTATGGATGTGTGGATTTCTTCATCGATGGTCTGGTGATTCGTTTTTGTCGACGAGTTGCCTGTCCACTATTCGCTAATTAAGCTGAAGCTCGCCAGCCAGCATACCAGTCGCCACGTCACGTCGTTAATCAACGAAAGACATTTTGAAGAAGAAGTATGTGATACGCCACGTCACGTAAGTGGTATTTTTTTTTTCGTGAAACCACTGGCGTAAGGCGAAAAAGCAAAGGGGATTCTGGTCCGTCGACTGGCGTAAGGCGAAACAGAAAAGGGGATTCGTCTCTGGTCCGGACCTGCCGGCTGAACCAGCGTGAGACAAAAAGATTCCGTTTTGGGTCAACAAAGGTGAGGCGTCAGCTGCATCAGCCGTGAGGCAAAATGTGTCACGATTGCTGTGCGTGAGACAACTGCTGTGAGACAGACGGAAAAACGTCATACACGACTGAAGTTAGGAAATTGAATTTCCAGCATGATTGCTTCACTGTTCTAATCCGGGAAGATCAAATTTGTTCATTACTCTTTGGGCTTCTTTCCAAATCAGCAACCACAGCCTGCCATTAATAATCAGGGAAGTACTTTATCTTGTCTGCAAATTTCTTATTTTTGCTTTCCAATTCCAGTGTATTAATGGCAGAAAAAGGGAAAGAAAGGGTAATGGAAAGTTCTAGTTCCGGGGATCAACCTATGGTAGATCCCCATGAACGAGACATACAAGAAGAACAATGGGAAGAATTTTTTGCTACGCGAGAGCAATTCGATGATCTTACTGCTCGTGTGCAAACTCAGGGGGTTCAAATGGAATTTTTAACTCAAACACTTACTGAAATAAAATCTCAATTAACTTTATTGTTGGAAAGAGATAAAAATAAGATAGAAATCTCAGATGTCCCATCTTCATCGAAAGATTTAGATGTGACTATGCGAGATCCTAAGGAACCCCAAACTTACCATAAATTGAGGGATAATCCAGTTTTAAAGGATATGAAACCACCTCAATTTTACGGGGAAGAAAAAGATAGGAATAAAGACACAATTTTTAATTTCCTCCAAAAATGGGAAGATTTACATAAATTAAAAAATACCCCACCACATCTCCAAGCACTGGAGGCTAGTTTAACTTTGGGACCCAAAGCATATAAGTGGTGGCGAACTTTAAAGGAGGCGAATAAAATACCTGAAACTTGGGCTCAATTTGAATCCGTCTTTTTGAAATAATTTCTTCCTGAAAATGAAATGGAAAGAAATTGGGAAGATTGGGATTATGTCAGACAAAATGAAAGACCCCTGCTGACATATCTGGAGGAATATCGCGAGATAATCCTCAAACTGGAAGGAATAGATGAATTCCAAAAAACAAGAGGATTCATTAGGGGACTAGATAAAGCTTGTAAAAAGGAAGTAAAACGGAGTTTACCTAAGACGCTGGAAGAGGCAATTAAATTTGCATTAATTTATGAAGATAGCATGCGTCCAGGTACACTCACTAGTCTCACTGATATGGAGTCCAAGTCTAAGGAATTGGAAACCTCAAAATTTGTGGGCAAATTTAAAAGAAAAATGCCATTTTTCAAGGGTAAAAAACAACCTTTTGAAAAGAAACCATATATGAGGCCAAAGTTAAGTCCTGATGACTTTGATAAGGCCAAAAAAGAAAAGTTGTGTTTTAATTGCCTATCCCCTAACCATGCTGCTTGGAATTGCCCTCAAAAGAAAAAGGGGGAAGACAAAGGAAAGGATAAGGACAAGGGCAAGGGAAAAGAAAAACAAATCCATGTAGTGCAGACCTTAGAATTAAAGGGCCATGAAAAGTATAAATCTTTAGAGGTTTTGCACATGGATGTACAACATAAGTGTTGTATGTCAACTTCTATGTGGCAGCCTACTTTTGGGCCACATGATTTACTTAGAGTACATGGATTGATAGCTGGAAAACGGGTTAAAGTCATGATTGATGACTCTGCCACACATAATTTTATAAATTATGCACTTGTCAAAAAATTGAAACTTCCCCAACAAAACAATGAGCATCAATATGTTGTTCGTATGATGCAAGGCCAAGACAACAAAATATGGGATACAATGGTATCCAATTTGGAAATTGAGATTCAAGGATATAAAGATAAGCTTGATTTCCAAATAATGAACATGGAAAGAGCTGATATTGCTCTAGGGAGGGAGTGGCTATGGGGATTGGAACCATCCTTAAAACGTAGCTATCACCATAATACACTGGAATTTGAAAGGGATGGTAAGACTTTTGTCATTCAAGGCGAACATGAAGTATCTGATAATCCTTTGCTGTGTTCTACTGAAGTTCAGAAGCTGATAAAGAATGAAGTTTGTGAGGTATATATGCTATGGTCTCTTCCTGTACAAAATACTTTTACTTTCTGTAATATAAAGCAACAATTTTCTTATGTTTGTGAGTTCAATGTTAATAATGAATTGAATAGTTTGTTAGATGATTTTAAAGATGTGTTTCCTTCTGATTTACCAAGTGGCCTTCCACCAGATAGGGGTGATATAAATCACCCAATTGATATAGATAAGGATACACACCCAATTTCAAAACCACCGTATAGGTTAAGTGAAACACAGCATCAAGAAATTGAAAGACAAATTAAGGATTACCTGGATAAAGGCTTTATTCAACCCAGTAATTCACCTTGGGCTTCACCAATTTTATTGGTAAAGAAAAAAGATGGTTCTATGCGACTTTGTGTTGACTATAGAGCACTTAATAAAATAACGGTGAAGAATAAATTTCCTATGCCCAGAATGTAAGATCTTTTTGATTAATTACAAGGGGCAAAATTCTTCACAAAGATAGATTTAAGATCAGGCTATCACCAAATAAGAATTAAGGCACAAGATGTTTCCAAGACGGCATTTCGTACTAGATACGGGCATTATGATTTTTTAGTGATGCCTTTTGGCCTCACTAATACACCAGCTACCTTTATGAAGCTGATGAATAGTGTTTTATGGCCTTATCTAGGACATTTTGTAGTAGTCTTTTTGGATGATATCTTGATCTTTAGTAAATCAAGAGAAGAACATTTGGAACACTTACAATTAGTATTCCAACTGTTAAGAACACATTCCCTTTATGCGAAGAAAACTAAATGTGAATTCTTTGCACAAGAGGTCAAATATCTAGGGCATATTATCTCGAAAGAGGGAATCAACATGGATCCAGAAAAAGTAAGGGCAATTATTGAATGGCCACCTCCAAGGAACCTGGAAGAGCTGCAGATCTTCCTAGGTTTATCTGGATTTTATCGTAGATTCATTCGAGATTATGCCAAAATAGCTGTTTCAATGACAGACCAACTTAAAGGGAAATGGAAAAGTTTTAATTGGGGAACAGACCAAAATGAAAGTTTTCAAAAACTTAAGGTAGCTATTGCTAGAGCTCCAGTACTATTAATAGTGGATCCCAACAAACCATTTGTGGTTGAAGCTGATGCCAGTGATAAGGCAATAGGCGCGGTTTTATTACAAGAAGGTCGACCAGTTGCTTTTGAAAGCAAGAAATTAGATCGTGCAAAACAGAATTATTCTGTTTATGAGAGGGAGCTGTATGCAATAGTACATGCAATGAAGAAATGGAGGCACTATTTGTATGGTGCTAAACTTTTGATATTATCGGATCATGAAAGCATTAAGTGGCTTAATGATCAACCAGATTTACACGGGCGTAAAGGCAGATGGGCTGAACTTCTCCAAGAGTTCGACTATGAGATCAGATATAGAAAAGGAAAGTATAATATAGTAGCTGATGCACTCAGCAGAATGGCCATCATTAATGAATTGAGTTTTACTCAGTTCACTTCCAACTTGCTTGAATCTTTACAAGGGAAATGCCAGGTTGATCCGGCATATTCCAACATATGGGAAGCAATAAAAAATGGGGATCCAACCGAAAGTGCTTCTACTTAGGAAGGAATATCTGAGGATGTTCAACAAGGAAATGGAGCATCAGGGGTTGCTCAAACTGGATTCAAGTGGAAGAATTTTACCATTGATAATGGTTATTTACTCTACAAGGGTAGGGTATGTGTCCCGAAAGATACAGAAATAAGGCGCCAGATACTCTTTGAGTGTCATGATACCCCTAGTGCGGGACATCCAGGAGTTAATAAGACTTATAGTCTTATTAAAAGGCAGTTCTATTGGCTTGGAATGAATAAGGACGTCCTTGACTATGTGGTCAAATGTAATAAATGCCAGGTTAATAAAGCTGAAAGATTAAAAATGGGAGGACTTCTCCATCCTTTAGAAATTCCTTCGGGGAAATGGGAGAGTATCTCCATGGACTTTATTGTTGCTTTACCTAGAACACAGAGGGGGCACGACTCTGTGTGGGTGATTGTGGATAGGTTAACCAAAATGGCTAGGTTCATTCCAACTTCAACTGATGTTAAAACACCAGAATTGGCTAGATTGTTCGTAGAGAACATATACCAATTGTATGGCCTTCCGGCAAATATAGTTTCTGATCGGGATAGAAAATTTGATAGCCATTTTTGGCGTGCGGTATTTAGGAAATTGGATACTAAACTTAGCATGAGTACGGCGGATCACCCGCAAACAGATGGGCAAACTGAAAGGGTTAACCAAATTCTTGAAGATATGCTTAGGGCATATGTAAGTAAAAGGCAAACTAATTGGGAAGAGTATTTACCGATAGCAGAGTTTGCATATAACAGTGCCAAGCACTCTTCCACTGGATATAGTCCATTTATGTTAATGTATGGGTTTCAGCCCAGAGCTCCTTTTGCAGTAGGACTGCATAAGGAAAGGGTTCAGGCAGCTAAAGATTTTTTGGAGGATATGAATAGTATGTTAAAATTTGCTCAAGAAAATATTAAAAAAGCTCAAAATTGAGCTAGAGCATATGCAGATCCTCACCGAAGAGACATCTCCTTTGAAGAAGGAGAATTGGTCTATCTTAAGGTGCCTGAACAAACTAAAACTATGAAAAAGGGACACTGTCCAAAGCTTTCACCAAGGTATTGTGATCCTTTCATAATACTTAAAAGGGTGGGAGAATTGGCTTACAAGCTCCAACTACCTGCTGGTAGTAAAATACATCCAGTTTTTCATGTAAGTAAATTAAGGAATAAGCTGGGTGATTTGGATAATCTAATCTTAAATGATGATATTGAGGAGTTATTCTATGACCAATCTAATCCACATGAACCAGAAAAAATATTAAATGTTCGTAATAGACGAACGAGAAATACTATTTATCAAGAATGTTTGGTTAAGTGGAAAGATTGTTCAGAAGAAAGCTCAACATGGGAGCGAGTAAGTACTTTAAAGAAAAGGTTTCCCGATTTACAGTTAGACCTTCCAAGTATCATTTTCGAGGACGAAACCGATTCTTAAGGGGAAGGAAATGTGACATTAATGTGACATTAATGTGACATTAAAAGTGACATTTAATGTCACGTTAAGGTCATAAATATGGAATGTGACATTAAAGTGACATTTAATGTGACATTAAGGTAAATCTAGGGGAACAAGCACGAGAATGAACGTCCGGGCTCTTGGGCGCCCGAACGGGTTTAAGGGGAGCCTAGAGGGTAAGAGAGTCCAAGGATAGTAGGACTCAAGAAAAGTTGACGGCTGGCAGAGGAAACGAGGAGGGAGGTGCCAGCACTTATCTAGGCGTGGTTGGGAGGAAAATACTCACTCGTGCTCAGGATTTGTTGATCGTTTTCTCTCTGTGTTGCCCGAATCATCTTTCAATCTCCCTGCATCTGTTACATATACACATCGCACCACTTTATCACAGCCGACAGTTGTTCCCCTATCACAGCCGACATTTGTTCCCCTTTTGTAGCCATTATCTGGAGTACCAGAGCTACATACGCACATACACATACACGACACTTATCACACTCACAGCACCGTATTTTCAGTTTCCAGTTTTTAGCTTTTCATTCAGCACTTTTATTTTGGATAGCTGGACCTCATCAGTTATATCACAGTTTGTCTCATAGGCCAGTTTTGGTCTTTAGAAGACGTTAATATAACTTTCTCTCTCTCTCTCTTTACTCTTTGTCTTGGTTATACGCTTCCACACTGCTTCACTTTGACAAAACGGTTCTCAAACAGATCGAAAACTGAGCTGAAATTGATAAGAATTTTGGTCTCAAAATTGAGGCAAAATTCATGCCAAACTAATCATAAGCTGATGTGAAAGTATAGTTTTAGTACTTGGGTGAAACTCATCCTCATCTGCACACATCTCACTATGACTACTGTACTACGTAGTGACCTCATGGCAAACATACTGTCAGCACAATACCTTGGATGCATGCTGAATACATCCAAGATCCACTACCTATACGAGAGCTGTCAATAACTAGCGGAGTGAAATTGCTACCTCCCTCTTGAGCATCAAGTAATACTGCGGACCCATGTTTTGTTGAACTTGATTGAGCTCGCACTAAAGTTGGCTCTAACTAAAAGGTATCTAGGTAAAGCTGTAATAACTGAGGATGGTTTCCCAAGTCATTCTTTGTCATCCATTTGGCATTCATTGGTAAATAATTCTAAAATTTCACCAAGTATGCTGTTTGATCTTCCAATACGCTAGCTTCAACAATTCTCGTTCTCTACACTTCTTAGCTGCTTGGCTCGTAGTAGGCATTTGGTTTACCGCTTTGGGTATTAGCACCATGGCATTCAATTTGAATGGCTTCAACTTCAATCAATCCGTGGTTGATAGTCAAGGCCGTGTAATTAACACCTGGGCTGATATTATCAACCGTGCTTACTTAGGTATGGAAGTTATGCACTGGCAAAAATTTTCCGACCTGCTATAGGTTGTTCAATCCGCCACGTGTCTTGTTGCTTGTTGACGTCAGCCCGCCAGGACACCTGTTGCTTGTTGACGTGTCCATGGACTACCTAGAATAGTTGTTGGAAACTGCTCAGATTTGCACCTGCCTGTCCAAGAAATGCCAATCTCTAACACCCTCCCTCAAATCCTGGACACGACAAAAGGCAAAAGACTAAGGGATCTAGAGTGATGTTGAAGTAAAGCTTGAGGAAGCGCCTTTGTAAACAAGTGTGCAAGATTTTTGTCTGTCTTGCAATAGACCAGGGCAATAGTCTCATCCAAAATCTTCTCCCGAATGAAATGGTATTGGATCTGAATATGCTTTGTCCAAGCATGAAAACACAGGGTTCCTGGCCAAGGCAATGCAACTCTCATTGTTGCACTGAAGAATAATAGGATCTCTCTGCGGGTAGCTAAGCTCCTCCAAGAGCCTACGAAGCCACACTGTCTCACATGTGGTAGAAGACGCCACCCAATAGTTTGCCTTAGTTGAAGATAGCTTTACCGTGGGTTGCTTCTTGCTGCTCCATGGAACAACACTAGCACCCAAGGTAAAGCAATAACCTCTCGTGGACCACCGATGATCCACATCGCCAGCCCAATCTAAATCACTCCAACCTATAAGTACCAAGTCTGTAGCACATGTACCTCTTGGATAATAGATCCCAAGATTAGGGGTCCCCCGTAGAAATCGCAAAATCCTCTTAGCAGCCTGTCAATGCACCATCTTGGGTTCACTCATAAACTCGGCCAATACACCTACAACATAACATAAGTCAACATGAGTTTTGAGAAGCTAGGTCAGGAGCCAACCAATTGCCTATAACGGGTAGCATCCTCCAAAGGAGAATTGGAATGAGTTGTAGCCTTCCAATTTGGGTCCATAGGAGTCGTAAGAGACTTGCATCCCTCCATTTTACACGTAGTCAAGAGTTCTTGTATATACTGTTGTTTGGAAATAAAGATCCCCCTTGGAGTCTGATAGATCTCATGACCTAGAAAGAAGTGAAGAATTCCCATATTTGTCATCTCAAACTTCTCATGAAGTGCTAGCAGCCTTCATCTGCTCAACCATCTGAGTATGGTCACCTGTCATAATCAAGTTGTCCACATAGAGGACAAACAATACATGACCTCCACTTGACATGTGAACATAAAGCTAGGGGTCGGTGTTGGAACACCGATACCCCAATTTCTCTTGGAGGAACGAGTTAATCTTTTCATTCCAAGCACAGGAGCCTACTTAAGGCCATAGAGAGCCTTTCTCAACCTATACACCTTACCATCAGAAGAACCAAAGCTTGGAGGTTGCTCAACATAGATCTCCTCCTTTAACTCCCACTTAAGAAGGTAGATTTTACATCTAGCTAATAGACCGGCCATCTCTTATGGCTAGCCAAGGCAAGAACGGCGCGAATAGTAGTCATCTAAGCTGTAGGGGCAAAAGTATTATGGAAATCAATGCTTGGGCGCTGTGTAAAACCTTTAGAAACAAGGCGGACCTAGTGCTTGTCCAACATGCCATCATTGTGGTACTTGGTCTTGAAGACCTATTTGACTCCAATGATCTTCTTATGAGAAGGCTTTGACACAAGGTACCAAGTGCCATTCCTCTTAATCGACTCCAGCTCCTGCTCCATTGCTCTTCGCCAATGATCATGCTGTAAAGCCTCCTTCATGGAGATGGGCTTCTGATTCTGCATGACACGAAGTCATCAAATAGTAATTAGTATACACAAGCTCGGTATGGTGTGCCTGGTTTCTCCAAGAACGCCGCAGACCATCTTGCGACTAGCACTCCTCAGGGACCCCCCCTCAAGCCCTGCATCACGAAGAGTGTCATGAGCCCAATGAGAAGGCCATATCTTGCTTTGTTGCTCTCCATCTACTAAAGTTTGTGCGGAAGGTCCACTGACTGTCGGGACGCAATCGGTGAGTTCGGTGGCTGAGAACTAAGCTCCTCATTCGAAGAAGAGTCCTCAAGAGGCACAGGCTCTAGAGGAACACTTGCGGGCGCCCACTGGGATCTCCAAGAACAGGGTGTTTCTCACCCCCCTGTGAGGCTGGAACTTCCACGAACCAAATATCATAGCTTGTATAGACATCCCACTTAAAGAAATCATACAATCGGTAGCCTTGAAACTATGAGGTATAGCCCACAAACACTTGTCTTTTGGAGGTTGCTTCAAATTTGTCACGCTATGTTTTCAGGATGTGAACACGAGCATCACACCCAAAAACCTTGAAATAAGAAACATTTGGCTTAGGCGCCTCATAAGGGGTCATAGTGCATGAGAGATAAAAACGAGAGAATGTGAGCATTGAGTTTGTCCCAATGTGCTTGAGCCTTTGCCAACTCCAACTTATCACTAGAAGAGAGTTTGGACTCGTCGCATGAAGAAGGACGATAAATAGCCTCTGTAACAAGCTCCACCAAATAATAGGACTTCAAAATGGCAAGCATCATAACTTGCCAGATGCGGTAGTTCTCGCCATCGAGCTTTTGATCTGATGGAAGAGCCAATAATACGGGCACCTTTTGGTCCATGATCACCTAAAACTCTGTCTTGACCTTAGAAGACATCTTCACCTACAATGTCTGCACAAAACACAAAAAGAAGCCCCCTTTGATTGTGTGAAAGCAGCCTGATAGGGCTCCACAACTAATACATGGAATAATGCAAGTAGGCTATGTGGCTGCATTAAATGCAGCCAACTGGACAAAAACTGTCCGATCTGCTGCAATCCGACCTACTGCAAGCTATCCGACCTGCCTTGTGTCCTATCACCTGTGCTGACATCCAGCTACCTACCACGTGGACTGCTTGGTACAACTGCTGGAAATTGCCCAGATCTACACCTGCCGGTCCAAGGAATGCCAATCTCGAACACATTTATGGTCACTTCTGGGATCAATTATGCATCAATTTTTGCATTGATTGCTAGTCAGTTTTTGCAATGAGTTTGTGATCAGTTTGGGGTCACATTTACAACAATTCGTGGTCAATTCTCATATCAACAAATGATCAATTTATGCTTAGTTTTCAATGGTTTACAGTAGGTTTCATGGACAACAACATGTTAGTAAATGCCATTGATAGTTTCAGCCATGGTTTATGCTGAGAATGTGCTTTACTATGGTTGTGAAGTCAGAACAGTTAAGAAACATGAGTTATGGATGTATCCAATTGTGGAAAATCAGAGTTTGCAGTAAGAAGAATGTGTACAAGAGGGAGATGAGAGCTCAAAGTACAAGAACAAAATCTTGCTTACTAAGTTGCTCAAAGTACAACTTGGGTACACTCTATCTCACACTTGATAGTGACCCATAGGTTGTTTATATAGCCTTTTTCAAGCTAGGGTTAGGGTTTACCAAGACTTGCCAAGGATGGAAATCTTTTTAATTAAATTTACGAATTTGAGGCCTTACATTTGCATAGGCCATGGCCATGATAGGAAGATGTTACCAATTGCCTTAAGCAATGGCAGTGTCTAGTCCTTTATAGGTGGCCAAGTACAACCAAATAGCAGAACTGATAGCCAAGTTTTAAAGTTGTAGAGTTGAAAATGGTTGAAAATCGTACATATGCAATATCTCAAGATAGGATTTAGGAGGTATTGTTCTTCGAACAACCCTTGATTTGGGCTTTACTGTTTTCCTAGGTTTCAACGAGGTGAGCTTTGACTGGACTTCAGGCTCTTTCCGATAATGTGGCCTATTAGAGGAGTTCTTGGTGGAGCACAGCTTATCGATCAACTCTATGCTCTTGGATGAATTAGAGGAGAGTACAATAACACTCATATCTTTGATGTACCGGTAGGCTAATGTTGGGATATGGTCTATGTGTTTATAGTTGTACACATAGCCTTACAACCAAGCAAGAAGAGATAAATGTTATCAAGCACTTGATGGATTTAATTTTCTGATAAAAAAACGAGATTGAGTCAATATCCAGCTAGTAACATGATTGTAAAATGCAACATTAGCGCTTACAAGCACTCATCTCAAAGTTTATGCCACTTGAGACGTAAGATGTGGATTGTTTGATGAATTAAAGAGGTCCATCGAGGGTAAGAACTTTGAAATAGAGCTTTCAAACCTTCAACTAACTTTGGAGAAGATCAATCAATGATTAGAATCATTGTTAGTGCTCAGAAATTGAAAAATTTGAAGAATAAAAAAGCTTGAAGCTTTTTGGCTATGGCTGCCAAAAAACAGGCACCAAACCCTCTTAGAGGGAGATAGCCCACTGGGGAGGCTTTGAAAGCCGTCTGGTGGTGGCTGGAAGGATTGCTGCGTCTACAGGCCGTGTTGAGCTCTGGGAGTTGACGCTTGCAGATCTGTGCTGTTTTGACGATTTGCACAATGCCGCCTTCCACGCCACCCAATGTTGCCCTCTAATGTGCCAGGATTGGTTGCCTTGTGTTGGGGAAGAAGTTCTCAGTTGAAGCCAGGAGTTGAAATACTCTCCTTTGGCTTCCTGAGGTTCTCCAAGCTCAGGGGGTCAAGCTGGCTATGGAGGTTGAAGGTCCAAGATGAGAGAATGAAGCTTTTCTTATGCACTTAGTGAAGCTGAGGTTAGACGAAGTTGAAAGGATCAGAGGAGGCTCTGATACCATGTGGAAAATCAGAGTTTGTAGCAAGAAGAATGTGAACAAGAGGGAGATGAGAGTTCAAAGTACAAGATCAAAATCTTGCTTACTAAGTTGCTCAAAGTACAACTTGGGTACACTCTATCTCACACTTGATAGTGACCCATAGGTTGTTTATATAACCTTTGCCAAGCTAGGGTTAGGGTTTCCCCTGTCCCTTAAGGCCATTCACATCCATTTGCCCTCATAGACTCTTGCTTAGGGTGAATTCCTATGCCTATATTGTAACATCAATGGGTTTCTAGCAACAGCTCTAGATTGTTTATGTTAGCTGGAAAATTTTAGCAAGGTTTGGGACATGTAACATAATTGGACAACAATGCACAATGTCGTGACTGTGATGCCTTGTGGAAATTTCGATGCAATATGCTTTTCTTTTGGCACAATATAGTGTACTCGAGGATGATTGCGGACATTTCAAGGGGGAGGTTTGTCCTGAGGACATGAAATTTTGAGATGCCTTAATCTTGCTGATAACATTTTGAGACGCTTCAAGTTATTAATCAAATGTGCAAGCTTGTTTAAGCACATGATGCACATGGCAATTATTTCATGATAACAAGTCAAGGACCTCGAGGATGCAATGGGTAGAGGCAAAAGTTGTGATGAGTTATACCAACTAGATTTTGTTGCTCGATTGAAATCAGATTTGACCCTAGGGCGGTGGTTTAGCCAATAAGTGTTAGTGGTGACAAAAGGGACTAGCATTAATTAAGTCTAAGGGTCAACAAAGGTTGGGGACTACTTCATGTTGCAAATGGCCTAGCCAATTTAATTATGGATGGGCACATCTAATTTTGGGTAAGGTCGGAAGGATTGAATTTAATTTTTAAAATTATTTAATTTTGAAAATTAATTAAATGACTAGATAATGCTCAAAAATGGGTTTAGAAGTTTGCCACTAGGCAAAATGCCCATGCAAGTCTAAGAAACGTTTTTGGAGGTTGGAAAGAGGAATTCAATGCATTCAGGCTGAGAGAAAGAGAGAGAACAAGTTGTTGGTTTGATTTCCCAACTGTGGGTGATCTTTTGGAGGCAAAGGATAGTAGCAAACAACCCATCTAAAGCAAGCAACAACTATTGTGGGGTCTATAGAGATTGGGGATAGCAGAGCTAATGGCTGGCAATAGCAATTTCTAGCATCTCTAGTAGTAGACAACAGCTCTTGGGCAGTTTTTGATAGGCTGCAACCAATCTGAAGGGTTTTCCCGCGAAGAAATCCAGAATTTCTCTCTATTCTGGCATTCTCACACCTTCTCTAGTTTGTGCTCATGTGTTCTCAACATTTCTCAACCTTTTGGATCAGATTTCAGTTAAATTTGGTGGACAGTAGAGAGATCTTTGTTGTAAACCCTAAATTTTTGAAAAAATTAGGGTTTGACAGCCACCTTGGGACCCATGCCAATTGATGAAGGCATCATACACTAAATTCAGCACCTGAAATTTGTGTAACTATTAAGGAATTCAAATGCCAGCCCATTCATTGTTCATTGGGAGAGCATTTGGCTAGTTGGTGGTTCCATTTGTGCAAGTCTTGCGTGAAAAATCAGGGGGCATTTGGCCCGAACTGATTGTTGATTGTTGCTATAGCAAGGGGCCTTTGGAACAACAAAGGAGATTGTGAATTTCAGTTTATACTCATTCCATTTGCAATCAAGCTAAAGAAATACCAAAAGGGGGAGCCAATTTTGGAGCCAATAGGGTATCCAATGTCCAAGATTATTAAGGTAATTTATGCATTTCAAGTTACACTCATTTGCTGATTACTGTAATTGAGTGCTTAATCAAGGAATTACCACCCTTTCCATGAAGAAAGATTGGTTTTACGTTACTAGTTAAATCTACTTGATCAATGAAAGATTCATAATGCATTGCCTATGCGAGTCTTCTTATGTCTCTTCATGGTGATGTGCCTAAGGATATCACTAATGAGATGCACCCAAATGTTGAGGAACTTGATGAGATCTTGGTTCTTGAACAAATATTGGCACATTAGAAAAGGAAAGTAAAGTTAGAGTGGCTTTGTTTAGAGCTCACTCAAGTTTAGCACATCCTAGACTTGAGGATTGTTTGGTGATCGAGAGGGGGGTGGTGCTTCTACATCCGTGGTGTAAATATGCATAAATATCTAGCAGCTGTTAGGAGATTTTTCTAATACAATGCAAGTATTGTGTGCTGGCAATTTTAGTTTTACGACTCCTATGATCAGTGCAAAGTTGTCACTTTATATAGTTGTGCTTGGTTCTTTACTAGTGCCCCGACAACCATTTTGATAGTTGTACATTGACAATACACGTATGGCAATAATATCGGTTGGTTAATTGGTCACATGTATTTTTTACTTGTAACGAGGTCATGCATTTTTTACTTAGGTCCCTTGTAACAAGTTACGTTGTGCATGTGTAGTGCACATGTAAAATTAAGTTGAATACGAATTGCAATGACAAACATTGAATAGCCCCTTGGGAATGACTTTTGGTGACATGGGGGTTGGGGAATTAAATTACTAAATGTCTTAGACTAAGGTTTGTGGAAGTTTCAACACATTCAGGTTCAAAGAAGCTAGGTATTTTAAATTGCGGTTGGGCAGGGCCATGTATTTTTCCATTTATTGAATTATTGTTGGTTGGAAATTCAGCCTAGAGGCTAAACTTTGCATGGACAGGATTGCCACTTGGTATGCACCCATGTTTTAGAGTCATGCAAGGTTGGAATGAACCATTTTGGGCAGTTTTGGGCTGGAGAGGTCAGCTTGGGGGGAAGTGACAGCAGCGGATGCACAATTCAGAGTATTGTGCAGCAGCAAAACCCTAAAGGATAGCAGGCAATCTGATAGCATTTAATGCAGGTGACAGCAGCCAAGGCAGCATTTAATGCAGGAAACAGCAGCCAGGGCAGCATTTAATGCAAGCAACAGCGGCTAAAGCAGCAATTAGTGCAGGTGACCAGATGTAGGGTAGCATTTAATACTGGCAACAGCATTTAATGTTTAATGCACACTTGGATGCAGGCAACCTGATTTTGGGCAATTTCTAGATGAAAAATCAGAGGATTCTTTCTCCTACTACTTCTCTCTCCCCCGTACCTGATGCATGTGCAATTTGCTGAAGAAAATTGATGGTTCAAGCCTCATGTAAAATCAATCTGCTGTCCACCTGATTTTGGGCAATTTCTGGGTGAGAAAAATCTGAGAATTCTCTCTCGTACTACTTCTCGCATAGCCATACCTGATGCATGTGCAATTTGCTGCAGAAAATTGATGGTTCAAGCATCACTTTTGGACCTTAACTGTTGCTGTTGGGATTTTGTTGATCCAAGTATGAAACCAACACGGGTTATGGTTTGCATTGCTGCATTCAGATGTGTGCATGCATGCCTCAGTAAATTGTGAACATTTCCAATGCAAATTCAATTGGTGGACAGCAGATTGGGCAAGATCTGCTGGTCCACAATTAGGCTGATGTGCATGCAGCTGGAAAAGACTCAAATTTGGGCTCCACAAGCACTCAAATCAAAGGGGCAAACTAAGTTTTAAGGTTGCCGGTTGTAGAGAACAGCAAGTTATTTCAAAATTGTGTGAATTGAACCTCGATTTGCTAGAATTAGAGGAGATTTCAGTTGAAGGAACTTGGACAGATTCTTAGTTCACGGCCCGGTCTCATTGGGAAGAATTTTTGTTGAAGGAACTTGGATGGATTCCGAGTTCTTGGCATACTTTTAGAGCTTCAGCCTTTCCCAGTTGTAATGAACTTCTGAAGTAATTGTAAAAAGAAATATCGCAAGGGGCACCAACGTTTTCAGCCAATCAATGTTGGCTCATCTCTTTTCTTGAGGGCAATTTAGCCCAAAGCAGTAAAGCACTAAATTTTCCAAATTATCATCTATTTCATGCATTAAGTGCTTGATGTAATCATTGTAATTCATTCCACCACCCTTCTCTAAAAAGAAAGGCTGGTTTTATGGTTCCATTGCCAGGATACAATAACTCTGCTGAGTGGGTGGGCCTGAGGCACCTGATTGCCATTTTATGCACAACAAAATCAGAATTCTCTCTCTAAAAAGAAAGGCTGGCTTTATGGTTCCATTGCCAGGATACAATAACTCTCTTGAGTGGGTGGCCTAAGGCACCTGATTGCCATTTTATGCACGAAAAAATCAGAATTCTCTCATCTACTGCTTCTTTCTCCTCTGTGCCAGTTGAAGTCTTGTCAATGAGTTTGAAGTATTTCAGGAGTAAATTGCTGATTACAAGCCTAATTTCGGTTTACCAACTGTCTTGGGATGAATCCGGCAAATCATGGCATGCAACATGGTGATTTGCTGGAAATCTAAACGATTAACAGCAGATTTGAAAAGATTACTTATCTATAGTCAAAGATGCTTCCATGCAAGAGAAGAAGACCCAATTTGCGCTTGAATGTGCTTGTAATCAAGGGCACTTTGGGGAGAAGTGCTGCTGGTCATTATTTCAAGGGTTGGAAATCAAACTTTTCTCTCTCTCTCTTGCTAATTCTTCCTCATCCATGTCATATGTATGTGAATTTGGCAACGAAAATTGGAGGTTTGAGCCTCAAATTTGAACATGATATGTTGTGGATTGCTGATTTGTTGTTCTCAGTGCATAGCTAGGAAGGATTAGGGTTTGCATGGCGAATACGAGCGTACATGCGTCTATGATTAAGGAAGGTTGCCGAAGCAAATTTGGTCAACAGATAGCAAAATAGATGAGATTTTGAGTCTACATTGGGTTTTGTGATTGCTGGTTTCAGAGGATAGCTTGCTATTCCAAACATTGAAGAATTGGCTCAATCTACAAAGGAGTGGATCCTTGTAGAGCGATGTCTCTATTCCACATTGTCATAGAATACATGCTATGAACACTACACATAATAGTAAAATCACTATCACTCAAAGATCATATTCTTGCATACCCAATGGTTCTTGCAAAAGATGTTAGTACACATGATGCTAAGTCCAATGTTTAAATGTTGAATAATGAACAAACATATATCTTAAATGAACTTCAAAACTGCTTTTCTAACTCCTTACCTAGAGAATTATCACTTGAAGACCAAAGGATCATCCCATTGACCTTGTCCATGGTACAGCCTGCCTAGTCGACCCTTTTGCTATCACCAACTTCTCCACAATCTCCAAACAGTTATTGCTAAACATAATCATCAAATCTCTGTTTCACTACAGCATCCACATCAGATTTCAGCCTGATATCACGCTCAGCTGTAGTCCACTTTGCCTACATCTTTTTTCTTGATATTGTTGCACTTGGGATCTGCACATGGAGGAAGACACTCTCTCACACTCTCCCTCAGCCCACTCCCACAAGAGTCAAATTTGTAATGTGACCCTCCTGTTCACAAATAAAGCATTTATTTGCAGCCATCAAATCCCTATATTGTGCCAATATTTTTGAGCCCTATCTTTGCTGTTTCGGCCACTTTTTAGGCTGCTTTTCAGATCTATAACTTTTCTGAGTCTTAAACAACTTTTATTTGGCTTCTTCCCACTCTTTAGGAAGCCCGAATCCTTCCTACACAACAAAGTATCGGCTGTAGTAGCAGTCTATGAGTTGAGACATGCTAGACACGGTGGATTTAATGTAAAAATGCCTAATTTCTTTGAGTAGTCCACAAACATATTTTTCCACTTGCTCATGAAGGGGTACGAGCCGATAAGAGTAATAGGTAGCAATGCATCTCAAAACTTCTTATTATATTGCTCCAAATTCTTATATTTCTTAGTATCTACCTTATTCCAAGCTGTCATGATGTCCACTTCAAAGGTACTTGTCAACCAATTCGATGCAAACATTTGCTTAAATTGTATCCATGTTGACAATGCTCTACCTTGCATCAGAAGAATGGACCACCATTGCAATGCATTCCCTTTCAAGAAAGTGGTTGTCTTTCGAATCTTGGAGGACTTGGTGAAGTTTTCCCTTGAATAGGCTACATTAAACTGTTGAATGAAAGTCAAAGCTTTTAGCCTATCTTGTGTACCGTTGAAGGACTTAAACTTCACTGCTTTTCCACCCTCGTCATAGTTTTTTGCTGCCCCTTTGGGTGTGAAGTTGTCATACACTAGCTATTGCAACAAGGGTGCATTTTTTGAATTTACATAAAACCCAACACCAAACAAAGCATTTGTACGACCAACACTCATCCCTTGAGCCCCATAAGCGTTTGGTGGTATAGATGCATTACCAAGCACGCTACTTTGTGCCCCAGGCATCAAACCAATGTTGCCATACATAGGGTTTTGCACATTTCCAGCCATACCTGAATACATTGAGTCTTGCACACCATGCATGGGCTGTTGCATACCATAGGGATTTGTGCCAGCCAACCATAGAATGAAAAATTATGTTTCCACCAAAATATATTGGTTGCCCCATCATAGCATGCATGCCCAGTTGTCCAAAATCCATTGGATTGGCACTTCCATAATGACCTTGCGTTTGCATTCCTTGCCTCGTATGTACCAACTGTTTTGTTCCATTAGCATCTTTGGAAGCTTCGAATGAAGGCTTTGGCATTACCTTCATTGCACGTTGCTGTTCTGAAGGTGTAGAAGATGCCTTCTTCTTATTGCCCTTGCTATCCTTCTTTGGAGCATCCAAAAATCAGATTGAACTGGGGTAATAGGGTACGCCCTAATCCAGAATATAAAGGATCTTGCCAAGTTGCAAGATACCCCGGATCGAATGTTAAATATATTCAAAAGGAAAGATTCCTTTCTTAGCAGTTGCCAACAATAAGATCGATTAATGGAAATGTTTGTGCTTGTTAGAGATTTTTAGAGCACTGTTTGATTTATGAATTACAAATTAAATGAATATCTATACTTCAGGTTGAAGGCTTGAAGGGAGAGGCAGGTTCAGTTACCCCCGACTGCCTGCCTGACCCTAACCAAGGGGGTTGTTGACCGCGCCGGGAACGTGGACCGAACCCGCCGCGAGAGGTCTCTGCGTTGAGCTCTACTTGGAGCAGGAGGACGCTTGGGTGCCAGGGGGGGCTCTGGCCGTAAATCCCTCACCTCCGGGTCTTGCACAAGAGGCTATAGCTGTAAACAATTGAAAACCGAGCATAAGCTGATCAGTTGCTGATTTGAGAACTGGTCACAAATTGCTGCAAATGTAAATCCCAAACTGATTGCAAAAATAGATTAGTAACTAATGCAAAAACTGATCTCAAAAGTGACCATAAACGGTTCTCAAACTGATAAAAAAACAAAGCTGAAACCGATTAAATTTTTTGTCTCAAAACTAAGGCAAAAGCTCATGCCAAATTGATTATGAATTGGTCCCATCTGATATAAAAGTATAGTCTTAGAGCTGCGGTAACAACCATATCCATTTGCATACATCTCATAGCGACTAGTACATTGAGTAATGATCTCATGGTAGACATACTATAAGCACAGTACCTTGGATACATTCTAAATACATCCGAGATCGACTACATATGAGAGCTATCCTCAATTGGCGGAGTGGAAGTGCTGCCTCCCCCTTGAGCATTAGGCAATACTCCGGAACCTTGCTTTATTGAACTTGGCTGAGCCTAAACCAAAGTCGGCTCTAACTGAAAGGCATCTTGATAATGTTGCAACAATTGAGAATGGTCTACCAAGTCATCCACTTGGCATCTATTAGTGAAACAATGCTGAAGCTTCACCAAGAAGCATATGGAAACTTTATCTCTAACTTACTTGCCTCAAATCTCCACCAGGTTGTAGGCCTTTCTTTCCCTGAAGCATTGTAATGCTTAATGCTTTCACATTGTTGCAATTTCAACTTAACTAATATGCAACATTATCCAGTTGACTAGCTCCTCATGTGTACCTGACATGCTAGGACTGAGGAGAACTATATGTATTAGGAAATATTCTTATTTGTATACTTTGGACCATTGCAATGTGATTGTGTATGGGAATTTGCATACTACTAGCCATACCAAGATACACTTTTCCATGCATTGTGTGCAATATTGTTATACATGGGGTTATATATATTACTAGCCATGCCGTGATAGATTGGGCCCTGCACATCACACATTGGTTGTTGCATACCATAAGGGGTTGTGTCATATATTTTTGTATACGGCCCTTGATCTACCATAGCATGGAAACTAGTGCAACCACCAAAGTAATCTACCCCTCCCATAATTGCATGCATGCCTTGTTGTCCAAAAAGCATTGGATTGGCACTTCCAATTTGGCCTTGCACATGCATTAATTGCCTCACTAGCATCATTTGCTTATGCTCACTACCCACATTTGAAAGATCATGTTGTTGTATTGCCTCTAGTGCAACCACCAAAGTAATCTACCCCTCCCATAATTGCATGCATGCCTTGTTGTCCAAAAAGCATTGGATTGGCACTTCCAATTTGGCCTTGCACATGCATTAATTGCCTCACTAGCATCATTTGCTTATGCTCACTACCCACATTTGAAAGATCATGTTGTTGTATATACTGCCTCTTCCTTCAGTGCATCTTGTTGTCCTGAAGCTCTTAAAGATGATTTTCTCTTCTTGCCTTTGCTAACTCCTTTAAGGCATACAAAAAAGTGCATGAATTGAGGATAATTTACCAATGGCATAAAAATTTAAGTTGTTGTTATTAGCTGATCTTTAAAATGGTCATCACATTCCTCTTTCTCTTGTTGATCATTAGCTTCTAAAGGCTAGAACAACCCACATTTTGATCTGAACCAACATTGTTAGCTTGCTGTCCATGCTGCGTGTCTTGTCCAAGATCAGTATTGCATTTTTCCCAACACTTTGTGAAATTTTAGATTGAGAGGCATCATTCTTGCTTGATCCCATCTCACTATCTGAAGACATTCTTGTTATAATGCTAAACTGAATACAATTTCAGCATTAGAGCAAAGCTTCTAACCTTCAATCAAGTACCTCGGGCCCACCAATTCGAGAGAATTGATGGTATTCCGGCAATGAAATCATGAAATCAACCTTTCTTCTTGGATAGGGTGGTAAATAACTTGTTTAAGCAAGCAAGCATAAAATTTACGTAAATTGTAAATACACACTTTATTAACTTTAATCTTGGACATCAGACATCTTATTGGTCCCAAAATTGGTGTCCCTTTGCGGTATTTCTTTATCTTATATTGCAAATGGAAGGAGTACAACTAAGATCCTCTGATCTCCTCCGCTAATCCAAGTGCCTCTTGGTGTTAAACTGACCATTAAGCCTTCAAACTAATTTGCTCCTTGGTTTGCTTGGGGATTGGCCTTCACAGTGCTCCTTGAAAGACAAATTCCATCTCAAATCTGATAGTGGTTGGCTAGCCTCTTGAATCTCCATGAAATTCCTCAATTTCGGCTACTCGAATTCAAGTTCTAGGCCTACTTTTTAGAGCACGGATCGCAATGGGCCTGTCAAAACCCTAATTTTTAATGTAAATTAGGATTTATAGTGGAGATTGATTAACATCTCTTTCTCTAATGGCTTAAACTACTGGAAAATATTGAGATAACTTGAGAGATGATTGGGGGATGAGAGAGAATATTGTAGAGAGACAACTTGCAAAGTTTTATCGCGAGAAACACTAAAAAACTGTTGTTGCCTTGCTCAAACAGCCATGGAAGCTGTCACCTACAGCTTAGGACTACTAGAAAGATTGTTGTTCCCTCATGTTTGCTGTCACTATACTAGAAGGACCTTGGCTGTTGTCACCTACTCGTGCAAGGATCCAAATTGCTGTCACATGTTGTAGGATTGATACTTGGAGACTACAAATCACATCAATAGGCTCTCCTTGCTCTTTAACAAGCTTATTCTCTCTCACGATGGCTGGAATAGACTTTACCAGCCATAAAAACGTTTTTTCCACTTGCATAGGTAAGTTTTGCCAAGTGGCAACCTTCTAATCTTATTTTTAGACATTATTCAACTTATTAAATTAATTTTCAGAATATTAATGATAAAAATTAATTTAATTAATATTCTACTGCTCAGAAAAATAATTCCACCAACCAATAATTAAATTGGCTAGTGCAATTTGTCTTTCAAGTATCCTTGAGTAGTTATTGACTCTTAGATTGGCATTAATTACTTAAACAATGCCTAGTCTCTAATGTTATCATTGACGTTAGTAGCCACTAAATTGGTCTAGGCCAAAATTTGACAACGGGTACTACCTAGTATTTTTCAAGCATAACTTATTATAACTTTTGCCTCCGGCAGCAACTGATATCTTGGGGTTCTTGGTCCCACATTGTGAAATAATTGACTTGCATCTCACATGTGTAAGTCACATTAGCACATTTAATTAACTTTTAATCAAATGCTAAGCAAAGCAATAAAATTTCACATCCTCGCAACACATGTTGTGTTTCAGAGTCAATGCTTTTCTAAAGAGTATCTTGTAGTGATTGTGGAGGCTAGGCTTTGTATGAGATTCACACGACTTGATTCTGACTCATAATGTCTTAAGCACCTTCTTCTAGGGATTCTATGATACCCTGTTAGACTTTTATATCATTGGAAGCTCTAAGAAGGCATTATAGTCTCGAGTAGGGAGACATACCTTTATGTTTACCATCTTTTTTACATTTTGGTTATCTTATAGAGGAGGTGTAACCGGCCTGTTCACTGGGAAGGGCGGTAGTGTACAACCAAAATAAATAAATGCTTTCACCCAATTTAACAGTCGCCCACTTTACTTGAACTTAAAGACACAGAATCAAGAAGACATACAGGAAGCTAGAATGCTCCTATTGCAATACATACACTTTGTTGGCCCCTAAGTTAGGTGCCCCTTGTGGTATTTCTTTATTTTTAAAAAGAGAAAGTACAATGGGCTGTCTTTCACCTATTCTGGGTGAAATTTGACAGCATAACAGTACAATTACTGACCCAAATCAAGTTGACCAGGAGGGGAAACTTTGCCCAAGTCTGAATCTTCTGGTTGGAGTGCAGAATTGGCCATTTCAACCTGCTGTATTTACTGGTTCAGACCTGTTCTGAAGCCTGTTTACAACTCATACTATTCCCTGTACTGTTCAGCCCACTGTAATTACTGGTTCAGACCTGTTCTGACACCTGTTCTCAGCTCATATTGTTCCTTGCACTGTTCTGCATCATCTGGGCCAAGTGCCCCTTGATTCTAACATCAATTGGGCTCTGAAATAACCTCTGAACAGTCCAGAATCAGAACTGATTTAATACTGTTTCAGACACTTGCTTGGTGAGGTTACCACCCTCACCTGTTCCTGCTTGTGGGCAGCAAACAATTGCTCCTGTTCCTGGAGAAAAGAGGCTCTTGCCTCATGCAAAAACAACATATTCCACACAGCTGTACCTGAATCAGAAGAAAGGCCCTTGATTCTGTAGATTAACCATACTGTCAGGGAGAGAAAGAGAGAGAGAGTAAGAAGCAAGCTCAAGCCTCTGTGCATCATAGACAAGGTAGACCAGCTCTCAAGAGCTCTCCATCTGCAGCAATCCATCTCCCTTTCACAAATGAGTCTCCCATGCATTGAAACTCGTTTTTTTGTGCTGCCCTCTCTCTCTCTTTTGGGAATTTATGCCCAAATTGTGACACATGGCATACATGTAACAATTTTCCCGTTTAAACCTTTCGGTCTAAAATTCTCCATCCTCGGTTCAAAATTTGACCTCGGCACAGACCAGAGGATTAATCCTCGTACAAAAACGAAGATAATGACGTGAACAGATTCTGGGGTCCAAAAATAGTAACTCCCTAAATTTTAGGAGTTGCTTCCATTGCATCCCCACTAGTCTTTTGACCATCTTTGCAGACTATGGCTACATCCAAATCTGTAATGTAGCTCAACTGAAAGTAAATTTCCACTAATGATCCCACATGGACTAATCTCTTGGAGATTTGTCCATCTTCACTTTGAACTAGTCTCTTCCAGGCTAGTTCTTCAACACACTTGTCCATATATACTTTCACAAGTCTCTTCCAGACTTGTACTGGACCTTAACTGTCCAGTCTTGACTCACTGAACATTCCTGTCCGTTTCACATACTGGCCATGCAACTCAGGCATTTAGATTTCAAGAGGGATCCTTCCAAAATGAAAAACCAAATAAAATATGTAATAAAGAAATCAACAAAAAGGTAATAGTTGTCACAGTCTTGTGACAGGAGGAGTTTGAGGAGTACTTGCGGATCACATACAATTTGGTTTACACTCCTTAAATGAGTGCTATTACTCCATTTGAACCGATTGATAAGACTAGGCATCTCCTTGATCTTGGAGGGACCACAACATTCAGCACACGTTTGGCGATCTAGCTTCTTCATATTAGCTAGGCCTTGTGTTAGGTTTATATAACCATTTTGAGTTATATGAGCCAAAACTCTCTTTTGTTTCTTCTTTTGTTGTGTAGGATCCGGATGATTTTCAATATGTTAACTTTAATAGAGGAGACTCTCGAAGTAGATACCCTTTATTAAGTATATCTTTATCATTTGATTCATTTGAGCAAGTAAACCACACTTCTTAACTCCCTCCTGTTCCATCACTATCTTCTCTATATTCTAATCTACTCACATCTTCATTCCAAAACTTGGGATTACACTCCACTTCCGCTCAAAGTACACTAGGGGTTGGATCTTCCATCTGTGCTTGTAGCGCTTTCTCATTCTCCATTCCACCATCTATCTACCCTCTATTCACTACACGTCTTAGTGCATCATTAGGGGAAATGCCACCCTTTAACATTGTACCTTCCACATACCATCACTTTACCACATCCTTACACTCTGGGACAACTATGATGGGTATCCTCCTCACTACTCGTGGTGGACACTCACAACCTCTCCCACACGGCTTTTCAGACGCAGGGATATTCATTCTCTACTTATGGATTGTTGTCACACATCCACTCCTATGCAGGGATTTTCATTCGTGTCCCTATTGCTTCACCTTGGGCTCCTCATGTGGTTACCATGCCTATACCTAGTCCGCCCATGCCTACATTTAGAACCTTTACGCACACTTCTCATATGTATGGTGGGAACTCTCAAATTACTTCCCTAGTGTACTCCACTTTCCAATCCTATTCCCCCTATCCACCCTACCCACATTACACACCTCTCTTTTCTAGCACTACCACTCCTATTGCAACGGCCAAGAATACCTTCATAGATAAAACTTGTTTTAATGGGTTGAATTTTACCACTAGGTCGAATTTCATGCAACAAGTGTTTGAATCTCAAGGTCTTTGGGAGCTTGTCGTTCGTACCAACGGACCCTTGATTAGCTCATCCTGATCACATGCGTCAATGGAAAGCTTGCAATGCCACGGCGAATGTTGAGTTAATACAAGGATTGCTTCTTGAATTCCACTCTTAGTTATAGTATTTTCCACTTGAATCTGAGCGTAGGAGTCATCTCATTGACCGCCATGTGGCTTGAGATCACACTCCACGTATCAATCTTGATTTTGAGCTTCAAGAGTTTTCCATTAAGAAAGGGGATGATTTGAAAGTCAAGTTGACCGAATATGGGTGGTTACTTTCCTAGTTTGCCATTACTAGCTCCATGAAGTCAAGTGACTATCAAGTCATTGGCTTCTTGAACAAGTTGCTCAATAAATACTTCCATTTTATTCAACACATTATCTCACTGCCTAGATTGCTAACCTTTTACGAGTTTGAGTGCCAATTAAAAGTCTTTCAGAGGGATAAGGGCTGGTTGCCTCTTCCTCACAAGGGAAATACAATAGTGCCAAGAACTCGGAAGATGCGAAGGCAAGCCAAAACAAGGGTGATATACCCCTTTCTCCAACAAAACAAAGAAATACGACTCCTTTGGCAGCAAATTCCTAAGAAAATAAGGTTTCGCTCACATTGCTAGAGGTCGGGCCATGTGAGGGTCTTCCATCTAGAAAACTATAGTAGACTATTACAATGATCTGTACTCTGACTGGCCGGTCCAATGGGGATACTTGCTACTATTGTGCCATTTGCTTCATCTACTCCAGTGGCTATTAGACATGTGGCACGTGAACAACGTAAACAACCTATATCTTTCACTACTCTTGAAGGTATAGCTTCACCATTGCACCCTCTAGGGCATCCATTGCACCCTCTAGGACCACTTCATCACGTTGTTGGGGATCTCATTGGTAGAGCCCTACTAGTGGTTGGATGTACATGATGGTGGCTACACACAGCCTTTCCCTTTTTAGACTTCTGCTCCCTACTTACCAACTCATTGCATTGCACTTAGCTTTGCTTTTCTTTATTTTCAGCTTTGTTTTTTGGAGCATCTCACTACTCACCTCTGTGCTTGTAGATTTTGTTATCTTTTGCAAGGTTTTATATTTCAATGCAGGGTCAACATGCAAGTTTGCACCATTCCTTCTTGATCTAAAGGAGGTTCATGTTGTTTCTTTCATGGTTCCATCTACTTGGGAGTTTTTCTCTTCTATTAGCATGGAGACTTGCCCTCCAGCGGCGGATTATACAACATCTCTCTTGATGCTATCATGGGAGTGACTTCTATCCTTGCTCTTCTAGTAGGGATGCTTCATTATTTTCTCCACATGTTTCTTAGTACCACATGAAGACCGACATCATCAAGCTTCTCTTTCTTCTTGAGCATCGATATCTAGGTTGAGAAAGGGTTTCTATCCTTCTTGGTTATCTACAAGTTTCGGCACTTGTCTTCGATATCAGCCTTTCCCTCCTGTTGTATCTTCTCCTATGCATTGCTTGATTTCATCATCTTTGTACTAGAGTGCTTGGGCAAGTGAACAATTTTTCCTTGAGAGACGGTGTCCAAGTGGCATCTGTTGCATAAGCATTCTTTAGCATGTAGCATACTATGCATCCCATTGTGCAAGCATCACTAGACGGATAATAAGTTGTTTTCACCGGTGAATTACACCACCATCCTTCTTTGCATGATACTTCATCATCTTTCCCTCATCATTGATATCCTCGAGTGGATGGGTAAGCTTGTATAGTTTTGTGATGTGTTGGGTGTATCATCCCTACTTCCATCTTTTGGGTCACTATTACTTAATCAGCCACCACCCATAAAATTCATCTTTAACCAAATAAACAAAAACCCTAAAAAAGAAAAAAACAAAGTTCAATGTGGTTCCGTGTGCCTTTGTGGGGCTTGTTAAGCCACTGGGTAGCCAATAAACACCCTTTGTCCAATGCCTTGTTCTCTTTGGGGTGACTACTTGGACTTCCTTCATAAGAGAACCATTGCCTTTGTAGTCTTGGTAGGCCACTCAACAGCCATTATACACCCTTTGATCGATGCCTTGGCTACTTTGGGGTGGGATCCTTAGGTAAATATTGTTGGGTTTCTCTTTTCGGTTCAATTTTGGGCTTGAAAGGGGATATTGACCTATAACACATTATATAATTGATTAGCATTTTTAAACAGCCCCAAAAAAATGCAAATTTGGTATACGGTTCGAGAGTTTCAGTGATCTTCCAAAACCCTAACTTTTTGGAACACCCTTCAACATCTATAAATAGAGAGGTTGCCCACCATTCAACCTCAATCCTTTTGTATAGGTTTCTTACTCTACTGTACAGAATTCAACCATTACCCACCTACCATCTGCTGTCTAGCCATCACTGATTGCAACCCATCACTACCTAGCCTTAGGCGGCTTGTTTTTAGCCCCATCGCCCTAGTGTTTGGAGGTCTCTATCTGCTGCATCATCATCATAGCACCTGATCACCCTGTGTTTTCAACATCTAGTGTTAGGTGATAGGCTATGGCTATCTCTCCTATTAAGTGACTATTGCAGTACCTGTGTTTTTGCTATCCAGCAAGCCACCCACATCGACACACACCTATCCTATTATTGCTTTATAGCTCTTTGCCTCTGGTGACCATTTTTCACCCTTCTTTAGTGGCACACTACTATGTTTACCAGATTTCAGCCTCCGACTGCTATGTTTTGGCAACCAGCTTGCTGCCCTTCATTATCCAACACTCTCTCATCTCCAACTGGTGGTTACAACATTCGGTATCCATCTTTGGTGGTTGTCACTCTTTGACACTCCATTGTTGTGGCCTTGGGCATTCTGTACACTTTTACATTCATTTACAATATTCATTCACTTCAGAGTTTCTTCTCCCTACATTTGTCTGTATGTTTGAGTTTTGATTTTTTGTGTTTGCATTTTGCATTTTGTGTTTAGGGTTGGAGTTTTGCTTGTCACTGTTCGAGTCTTTGTGTTTTAGTCTTGGTCATACATGCTGTGTTTCCTCAATGCAAACCCTGGTATATCCTCACATGTAGGAACCAACTCCTCCCACTTAAGGATCTCTGTCCATCCTGAAGTAATCAAGGTAGAATAGAATGCATTGAATTGGTGCAGTAATTGAGAAAGAAGAGTTATCGCCATGTTCTTCGAGGTAGTCGCCTTTCTTGCATTTTGGATCTGCATCTGCAATTGTTGAAGCTTATCGATATGCTTCCGCATAGAAGAAGATTTGTTAGGACTCAAACTCCTCATCTGAATCTCCAGAGGCACCCGCTTTATCACGCTCATCCAATTGTACATCTGATCTAGCTCCAACCATATCTCTCAGGCCATCATCAAGTGCTCGATGTGAGCAATGATGGTTGGAGTGCAAGAGAGAAAGAGAAAAGAATGGATGCGGGTATTCAATTTGTCCCAATGTGCCTATACCTCCATCAACTTAGCTTTCTCATATATAGAAATCTTGGAGAAATCATGGGTTTTAAGATGGTTTATAGCCTTGGTCACGAGCTTTGCCAAATCATAAGACTCCAGGATGGCAAGCATCATTACACGCCAAATGTAGGAATTCTCCCCATTAACTCTTGATTTGAAGGAAGAGCCGACAACACGGGGACCTTATAGTCCATAATAGTTTGAAACTCCGCGTCAATTTCGAGTGACTTTGTAAATGGAATGGCCTACACAAAAACAATGGCAGCCCCCTTGTACTCTGCACATGGTGCCAATGCCTATTAGGGCTTCCTTCACTTGTCCTCAAAGAGTTTCACATGCCGGAGGTGATGAAAATTCAAAATTGGCTTCAAAATGTCGAAAATGCAGCCTTTCCTCCTCCACCAACAAGGACTTGCCAAAAACAACAACTTTACTCCTCCGCGCTTCACCTATTTACTTGAGCCTCTACACACTGTAAATGCAAACTTTTGTCGCAAAGAATCCTCCCAATCAGGTCTGCCCTGTTAGGGATTGTCATTCCCTGGCGGAGCAGGCAGCCACGTCAGCTGCCACGTGGCAGTCTGGTGCAGGTCGGACAGACCTGTACCAGTCGGCTGCATTTAATGCAGCCGACCTGCCATATTTTTCGCATTATTCCAGGCTATTTATAGCTGGCAGTCCGCACATTATTCCCCACTTGTGAGTGCAAATTTCAGGCAGGAGATCGCGTAGACTGCAGCGTACTTCGAGGTGGACAGCAGGTTGCATCGTTGAGGTGGAGACACGCAGTCCCGCGCACTGCGCCCGTGTATATATCTGCATATCTTTGTATACAGCACACCTTATACAACAGATCTTCATCTTCCACTGTCTCTTTCTCTCTCTCTCTCTTCTCTCTGTGTTCACTCTCTCTCTCAGTCTTGGTCCCACACTTCCGCATCGTTCGACTCTGACATGGTATTAGAGCAGTGAAGAAGGGCTGACTGAGTCAAGAACTTGCCTGAAGAGGAGATTCCATCGCGACACAAGGCTGCGTTTCCAGCGTTCGAGGGCGAGCGGGAGGGCTGCGCATCGGAACAAGGCTGAAGCGAGCGTGGGCGCACGAGAAAGGAGTCCAGTTGGTAAATTTGCTGCTGTTTGCTGCTATTTGAAGAGGAGGAAGGCTGTGTTTTTAGCTTTCAAGTGCAGGTTTTACTTTTTCATCGCCTCCGGCGGGTGAAGAAGGTTCGGGACACGGAAGAAAGAGCCCTAGCAGGCTGCGTTTACACAGTCAGAGGGGGCTGCTTTTGCATTTGTGCAGGCATTACAGGTGAAGATGTCTACAGAGATTGACTTGGAGTTTCAGACGATCATGGATCGGAAGGTGCCTGTCTTACCGGCTCTTCCCTCAGATCAAAAGCTCGATGGCGACAATTACCGCATCTGGCGCGTGATGATGTTGGCCATCCTTGAGTCTTACGATTTGGCAAAGCTTGTACAGGAGGAGATCGACCGGCCCTCGGTGAGAGATGAGTCCAAACTCTCTTTCGATGCTCGTGCAGAGTTGGCCAAGGCCCAGTCTCACTGGGACAAATTGAATGCCCGGATTTGTTCTTTTTTTTTTCTATCTTGTACTACAGCCGTGATAGTCCACATTGAGCACTTGACGGTGGCTCGGGAGATATGGCTGGAGCTTGACCAGATGTATAACCGGATGACCCTTATGAAGCGGGTTTCTTTGGAGGTGCAGATGCGGACCTTGTCCGTGAACAAGTCATCTTTGTTGTGGGAGCACATCAACAAGCTTAGACAGCTTCAGATGCAGCTTTAGAATGAGGGGAAGCTGATTTCCTCCGAAGATATGGCGATCACACTCTTGTTCCAGTTGCCGCCACGATTCGGTGCTTTTTACTCCGCCCTTATTGCTTCGGGGCGTAAGTCTACTCTCTGTTGGGAAGAGTTGGTTCCTATGGTCTTGGACCAAGAGGAACAACTGAAGGGATAGCATGCTCAAGCCTCTCAAAAGAAGGGGAAGGACCAAAAGAAGAAGAAGGAGGACAACAAGTCAAAGAAGAACAAGAAAAAAGAATCCACATGCTATATTTGTGGTAAGACTGGCCATTGGAAGAAGAATTGCCTCGACAAAGACAAGAAGGACACCAACAAGAAGGACTCGAAGGATTTTGGAGCGGTGGCTATACCCTCATCAGCTGCGTTTCTTCATCTAGCAGTCATTGAGGACTCTACACCGAAGGCTTCTGATGCTGCGATGACAGCCCCCCAGGCTCGAGAGTGGATTGTAGACAGTGGTGCCTCCCGGCACATGGCTCCTTCATCAGTTGGTGTTGCCCAGTTGCGACCTTCGCGTGGGCAGATTTTCACCGGAGATAGCTCTTCGATGTCTATTGCAGGACGGGGTGAGATGCAGCTTATTCCAGATGAATGTGGTGGAACCCATACCTCAGAGGTGTTGCAGTGCCAGGTTTAGGGTATCATCTACTTTCGGTTCATAAGATTTGTTCACTTGGACTTTTGGTGGAATTTGACAGTGATTCGGTACGAGTCCTTGATCATGGATCACGGAAGGTTTTCTTATCAGGATATGAGGAGAACGGCATCTACAAATTGACGTCTTCTACCGCTCTCCCTACTCTTTTTCTTACCTCTCAGACACAGTCCGAGCTATGGCATGCTCAGTTTGGTCACCTAAACTATGATTATCTTCGGAGGGCGTCACATGGACAGCTTGTTTGCCGGACATAATGGTGAGCTAGCAACCATGCGTCTCCTGCATTCGTGGGAAGCAGCATAGGGACGCGATTCCCACCAAAGCTTTGCGGCGGTCTACTTCACCGATGGAGCTTGTATCTACGGATCTTTGTGGCCCATACGGAACGAGTCCTTGAAAGGAAGCTCGTACTTTATGTTGATCGTAGATGACTATAACAGGATGACTTGGGCCTACTTCTTAGCATTGAAGTTGGAGGCTTTCTCCCACTTCAAGGATTGGCTTCTCTTTGAGGAGAACCGATCGGGCGGGCAATTGAAGACCTTGCGCTCTGACAAGGGTGGTGAATTTGTTTCTCATGAGTTTGCTCGTTTTTGTGCAGGTAGAGGCATTCACCAGGAGTTTGCTAACACCAATACTCCTCAAGAAAATGGCATTCTTGAATGGAAGAACCGAAGTGTGATCGAGATGGCGCACACCATGATGGAGCACCGACAGACACCTCAGTTTCTATGGGCCAAGGTTGTGGCTACTGCAGTCCACATCCTCAACCATTGCCCCACTTCGGCGGTTGATGGGATGACACCTTTTAAGGCTTACTTTGGGACTAAGCCCGATGTTTCTTATTTTAGGGTTTTTGGGTGTGATGCCTATGTTCACATTCCCAAGACTCATCGTGATAAATTTGGAGCGGCTTCCCAAAGACAGGTGTTCGTTGGCTACAGCTCTCAGTTCAAAGGCTATCGCTTGTATGATCTCGTAAAGCGGGATGTGTACACCAATCGAGATGTGCAATTCGTGGAGGTTCCAGCCATAGCAACGGGTGAGGAGCATCCCGTTCTTGGAGATCCAGGGGAGAGTTAGGCTCCCGAGACAGTTCTTTTGGAGCCAGTGCCTTTTGATTCCGATTCTGTTTCCGATACAGAGTCTACTGTTCCACCGGTCACCCTCGAGAAGTTACCACCGGTGGATATCCCAGAGTCTTTAGCTGATGGAGAGCGACGAGGAGAAATCCGGCCTCCTCCTTGTTGGGCTTGTGACACACTCCGAGATTCAGGAATCGAGGGGGTTCCTGAGGAGTGGGGACCGCAGGATGGTCCGCGGCGGTCACGGAGGCACCAGGCACATTCTACGAAGCTTGTTTGCTCTAACTATTGTTTGATGACCCATGTTCTGCAGGATCGAGAGCCCACCTCCGTGAAGGAGGCTTTACAGTCCGCATCATGGAAGAAAGCTATGGAAGCCGAGTTGGAGGCTATTGAGAGGAATGGCACTTGGTATCTCGTGCCTCGCCCCTCGCATAAGAAGGTGATTGGCGTCAAATGGGTCTTCAAGACCAAGTACCTTAACGATGGTTCTTTGGACAAGCACAAGGCTCGCCTTGTTGCTAAAGGTTTTGCACAGCGCCCGGGATTGACTGCCATGATACTTTTGCCCCCACTGCTCGTATGGCGACTATTCGAGCTGTTCTTGCCTTGGCTGGCCATAGGAGATGGCCTGTCTACCAGTTGGATGTGAAGTCGGCCTTCCTCAATGGTAATTTGAAGGAGGAGATCTATGTAGAGCAACCTCCCGACTTCGGATCTTCCGATGGGCAAGTCTACAGGTTAAAGAAGACCTTGTATGGCCTCAAGCACGCTTCGCATGTATGGAACGAGAAGATTGACTCATTCCTTCAGTCACAATTGGGATATCGGCGTTCCAAGGCCGATCCGCAGCTTTATGTACACACTTCCGAGGCTGGTTGTGTGCTTTTTGTATTGTATGTTGACGATTTGATTGTCATAGGTGATCATGCACAGAAGGTCAAAGAGACGAAGGCAGCTTTACATCAGACGTTCGAGATGATGGACTTGGGTCTACTCCACTTCTTCTTGGGCCATGAGATTTATCAGTCTCAGAGGGGGATTTTCATCTCTCAGCAGAGATATGTACAGGAGCTCTTGGTTTCTTTTGCGATGGAGGATTGTTGGACCATTTGTACTCCTATGGATCCGAACTGGAAGGCCACTTCACATTCAGATTCTCCCTTGGCGGATGCTTTCCGCTACCGTCAGTTGATTGGATCATTGATTTGGTTCCTCAACACTTGTGTTGATCGTTGTTTTGCTGCAGGTCTCTTGGCAGGGTTCATGAGTGAACCTCAGACAGTGCATTGACAGGCTGTCCAGAGGATACTTCGGTATTTGCGGGGGACCTCTGACTTAGGGATTCATTATCCTGCAGGCACAAGTGGTTCAGATCTTGTGCTTGTAGGTTGGAGCAACTCGGATTGGGCTGGTGATGTGGACCACAGGCAGTCTACAACAGGCTACTGTTTTACCTTGGGTGCAGGTGTTATCTCATGGAGTAGCAAGAAGCAGACCACGGTAGCCCTTTCGTCTACTGAGGCGGAGTATCGGGCCGCGTCTTCCACCACATGTGAGGCTGTGTGGCTTCGGAGATTGTTGGAGGAGTTTGGTTGCCCCCAGACTCGTCCTACTTTTCTGCGATGCGACAATGAGAGTTGCATTGCCTTGGCACGGAATCCTGTTTTCCATGCTCGGACGAAGCACATAGAGATCCAGTACCACTTCATCAGGGAGAAGCTTCTGGATGAGACCATAGCTGTGGAGTACTGCAAGACGGAGGACAATCTTGCAGATTTGTTTACAAAGGCGCTTCCCCAGGCTCTACTTCGGAGACATGCCAGATCCCTCAGGCTTTTGCCCCGTCCAGGCTCTGAGAGGGGGTGTTAGCGATTGTCATCCCCTGGCGGAGCAGGCAGCGACGTCACCAGGCCACATCAGCTGCCACGTGGCAGTCTGGTGCAGGTCAAACAGACCTGTACCAATCGGCTATTTATTCCAGGCTATTTAATGCAGCCGACCTGCCATATTTTTCGCATTATTCCAGGCTATTTATAGCCGGCAGTCCGCACATTATTCCCCACTTGTGAGTGTAGATTTCAGGCAAGAGATCGTGCAGACTGCAGCGTACTTCAAGGTGGACAGCAGGTTGCATCGTCGAGGTGGAGACACGCAGTCCCGCGCACTGCACCCGTGTATATATCTGCATATCTTTGTATACAGCACACCTTATACAGCAAATCATCTTCCACTGTCTCTTTCTCTCTCTCTCTTCTCTCTGTGTTCAGTCTCTCTCTCAGTCTTGGTCCCACGCTTCCGCATCGCTGCACTCTGACATGCCCATGATCAATCGGCCCTTCTACATTGCTCTGATACCATGCTAGAGTGCAACGAATGTGGAAGCATATGGACAAGACTGAAAGATAATGAACATGAGAGAAGAGGGAGAGAGAAAACAGACAGAAGGATGCATAAATCTGCAGTCAATGGATTCTGAAATGAAGAGGGCATATGTAGAAGGGCTGTCAGTGAATCTCCTCCTGCTGGATCTCTCTCACCAAACCTGAAAACAGAAGTCAGGAAGGTAGGCTGCACAAGTGCTATGTATAGCACAAAAAGAGTGATAAAATATGGCAGGTTGGCCAGCCAAATCTGGCCGATTGCTGCCATATTTCTCTGATCTACCAACTCTGGCCCCAATCTCCCTAAATCTGGCCGCCTACGAAGCTGCAATAAATGCGGTCTGATCAGATTGCCCATGTGGCACTTGAGTGCCCACCAAATCTGCCTAAACATTGATGCCTATTGAAAAGGATGCCCAAATAAGTGATAGGAAATGCGTAAGTCCCTCTAAGAGAATTGACTGCACCACCTATATCTTGAGAATGCTAGTCTAGGGGATGATTGTGCTCTAACGTAGTCCGCCTTTCTTGAAGCCCACATCGTGTATCATTCTCTACAAATTTCTTTGAGATTTTGATAGTGTTTGGAATTCACTTAGTAGTTTTTAACACATGACATCAATGTTGCTTGAGCATGAGTCTTCTTTACTACAACAAGGGAGGTTTCTATCTTAATTTGCTGCTTTGGTTGCTTCAGAGAGGGGTGGCTTGTAGAAGAGGAAGAAGAGTTAGTGCTAGCATCGTGGTAAGAAGGGGCAGCTCCACGAGGATTTCAAGTGGTATTGCAGAAAGAGAAGGGAAGAAGAAGAAGAAGGGCAAGGACTCCTCTGACAACCATGGGGCTAAGGCTATGATGGGCTCGGAAGTGTTATTTTAGCCCTAGTGGTTCTGTCATCCCTCACAACTCTCTAGTTTCCAGAGAGTCTGTGAGCGGGTGGTGGTGTAGGGATTGGTATGATCGACATTGACACTAGGGTCTTTTCAAGACACCTTGGTGGTGGCTTGATCACCCACCGCTTGGGTATCCATGGTCCTATTTAATTGTCACTGTTATTTGTACTATGGTGTCTCTTTCTTGAATGCATATTTTATTCTACTTATCACCCATGATGTAATGATAGAGGGTGTTAGGGACATACATATCTTGGGTGTACAGACTCATAGTCGAAGTGCATTTTAGTTTGGAGAGTAGCACATTTAATGCTGGCTCACCTGATATCTGTGCATTTTCGTTTTGAGTGTGCAGACTCACAGTCAAAGTGCATTTTAGTTTGGAGAGTAGCACATTTAACGCTGGCCGACATGATATCTGTGCTGTATTATTTCAGCCAACTTAAGGCAGCCTCTCCCCTAAATTACAGTCATTCACATGAGCACATTGCATCCTATTGGAGAGAGGGAGACTGAGAGCACTCTGGTGGTTGCCCACATCAGTCTCCCTCTCTCCAAATGGATGCAATGTACACATCAGTCATGTACACACTTGTGCCTTGGCATATGGATTCCATTTCTTGAGTTCATTATATTTGAGTGCATGTGTTTTGTTCTTCTATTCAGTTCTTTGTGTTTACATCAGCTTTATCTTTTTGCTTCCATTGCTCTCTGCCATTCTGATTTATTTTGATAAAACACTCTTAAATGGCAGCACATTTCTTGATGATTAGTTTCAACATAAGGTCAGCTGCTGTTGAATTTTTTATGTTTCTGTAATCCCAAAACAATATTTCCCTTTAGTAGCTTATATGAGTATTCTGTTCAATATTTTGTGATTCTATGCAGGCACTTTTCAAAGCAAGATATGAGCAGTCTTTGGAGTCTGTCATAAAAAATATAGAAGCTACTGAGAAAGAGTTGGCATTGTATCGTGAACAATTGTCTAAGGAAGGTGCTCAATTACTAGGGCTGGACTCCACAAAGGAAATGCATGCAAGTTCAAATGGTAGATCTAATTCTGAGCAAACACAGGTGTCAGAATCAGCAGAAGATGAGATTGGTTCAATTCTCACATGCAATTCTGATTCCAATACGGATACAGATTTAGACTCTGAAGCAGATTTTGCTTCAGAATTGGACTTGGATTCAGATCAAGGGGAGGGTGAACCTTTTGATTCAGATTTGGATTCTGATTGTAAAGATGCAGATGTAGATACTACAGCTTCGTCAGATGATGACTTTCGATGGTAGCTCTGAAATGTTCGAATGCCTTTTAAAGAATTTACTGTCTGCTATGCTTCATGATGCACATCAGGATGAGTGTGTGTATCATATGATACACTACTGAGTAGCCTGAAAAGTCACCTTCAAATCACAACTTGCTTCTTGCATGAGCCGGATCATTCATATCAGATTGTCTTCAATATGCTAACAGACACCAATTTGCAAGTGTCATTTAAGCACAGTACAATTTTGCATTGCAGTAAAATGGGTATTGCTAAAAGACCTGCGAAACTTGCTTGCTTTTTGTTTATGGATGCATTTAATCCTGAAACTCACTAGGAATTGCAAATGTAAAGATCCAGCATGGAAACTATACTCCTTAAAACACTGATCAACTTAATATGTGGGGATTATTGTACTGTAACATGTAAAGTAGAACAATAGTGTCAAAATAACGTTTGAGCAGTGTGGGTTTCTCTTATTTCAGTACATTTTGTTAAATCTATGCTGTAGAGGTTCTCAGAACATTGGCAAGTCACTTTTATCTGGAGAGTTATTTAGCTGTGTAGAATAAATGTTACTTGGCTCATGTTATTTGGCTCTCTGTAGAATAAATGCTCATGTTACAGACATCAGTCCCAGACAGCGAGTATCTAAAAGCATACTTGAAACTTCTCATATCTAGGTCATTGACATCTTGTGGGTTTTCCAAGCTCAGCATGGAATAAAATAGGTGCAGATAGCTTCTGACTTCATTGTCATCGGATTGTGTGCATCAGTAGACTTCTATATGTTCTAATATATTTGGATCCTGTTGAAAATGTGTCCTTTGAGCTCACAGTTGGGAGGGTTGTAAAGTAGACATTATATCAAAGAAAGTAATATGTGCAGTGCGGTAAAGAGAGCATTCATAATGAGAAACAAGAAGCTTAACTGACTCGTCTGTCTACCTCTTAGGTTCCAACTGGTCGGCTTATCAAATCTTTCAGCAGGGTTAACCATCATTAAACGTGATTCAAAATCAGCTGATTTCTTGCGATCTGTACACTGTGAAGAGTCGCTACCTGATTACGTTAATCAAAGCAGGGCGATATCCTGCCTTGAACTCCCGTTAATGTCTGCCTCCTGGTAACTATGTCATGCAGACTTTCTTTGCTTAACCACGTCTGAATCTTCCACCAGCGATTTCTGACTAACTTACAGGACCAAAACAGATAATAAGTGTCTTCCTCGTTACTCTTACATACATGACCTCTATTCATTCAGATACTCTCTCTCTGGCCAGGACCTTCTGCATGATGATTCTCATATGCAAGACATTTTGTTTAGTGGAAGGGGTGATTTTCCAAGCTCTCAGAACCAAATTCCTTCATCCCAGGAGTAGACAGTTTTCTATCTCTACTAGTTCCAGCGGTCTTATCTTTTTCAAACCACTGATGTAGGTAGGGATCTACCACTAATCTTCTTAGTCTTTGTGAGAAGTTCATCTACCAAAGACCTAAAGGTATGGAACGCCCACCTCGAATAGCAAGGAACAAAAGGCTGGATCTCTATAGAAGCGGCTCTCTGAGAAGGCCACTAAGATTGAAAGCCTAGCAGAGCTTTGTGCTAACCGGCAATCCATGACACCTTGCTCATCCATTCCAATGTTTCATGTCGCGTGGATGTATTCTATTCACAGCCTTTGGAGCAAAGCTATTAAGGGACAATCCCAAATAACTCTTTTGAAGCAATATCCCGCGCTGTTCACCTTCACACCTTTCCATTCCAAGAATTAGATCGTTAGGAGAAATGCCTCAGAAATTGAAGAAATGGGTGGAAATACCTCAAAGCCTAATTCCGTCAAGTAGCGTAAGTCTGGCTGGTCAGGAAATGAATGGAAATACCTCAACGCCTAATTCCGCCAAGTGGCGTAAGTCTGGCTGGTCATGAAAGCCATATAAGTCACGTTCATCACCTTAGTCATGATTCCCATCTCAACAAGTCAACTAAGTTGGCTGTTTCTCATCAAAATTGACTCTTTTCCACAAACTCAGTTGACTTGTTAGATTCATGATAGAGTTGACTCTTAGACACATGCCTGAAAAACAATAGTAATGAAAACAATAATCTGGTATTCAAATCATGTTGACTCTTAGATACAAACATGAAAAGCAATGGTAAATAGTCCTTTGAAAACAATGCTCTTTTATTCAAATCAAGTTATTACACTCATATGTGCCCTGTCCAAGGGCACGAAGCATCCACCACATGGTCCATCTTGCCCTTATCTAGAATGGGCTTCACAATGTGCACATCGGGCTCATAGGGAATCTTTTGCTCCATCCTAGAACATGAATTATCATTCTAACTAGACCCCACTTGGTTCTTATGTTGCCATAAGAGTGAACTTTTCCCTTGTGGATGACCCCTTCCACCATGCATTGATTAGAACATTGGGTGGATGTGGCCCTTGGTGAGGGAGGCATGGTGAGAGCCTTATGGAGGCTACCAATGTCAAGTTCAATATCACCTAGTTATATGGAGGTTTAAATTGTTGTATATCGTAGGGAGAAATAAGACAAACGTTCTAATTTATCATTCAAAACATTCCATAATTTACATCCATCGAAGCACATTATGAGTAATTTCTTAGATAAAAAGCACAAAACCATCCTATTCATTGGAAGTCTAGTAATTAAACAATGTTATCAATGAGGTACTTATTTGAAGTAAAACTAAGGTTTCTTTTTTGGATATGCAAGGATTTTGTAGTTCCATAGTTCACTTAGATTAGGTGGTTGTGCAATATTGGTTCTTGTTTTGTTGAGTTTGTTTTGAGGATCAAGGTAAAGAGTTTTGATCAAATGGTAGATATTGTTGGATATTTGTTAAATTTTTAAACACGTCGTTTTTTCATTGGATAGCTTCTAGTTGCAATTCATTTCATTAGACAATATTTTTTAAAAAGAATAAGTTATTAGAAACCATTGGATGGCACTTACTGCATTTTGTGTGTCATGAACATAGCCATTAAACTTGAAACATCTGACATATCATTGTAAGAACAAGGGGAAGGAGGAAAGAAAATGAGTAGATGTGAAAATTGTACTTGAAAGGGAAGAAAGTAAATGTATTAAATTAGGTTATAGTATGACGCATGACCACACTTTTATGGGATATGAAACTGTTGATGCATTAAATGGGCCTTGGGTCAAGGAGGTGTAATTAGAGAAGAAAGGACACGTTATTCGAACATGAGGGAAGGCTTTGCTCTACAATTGGCATGGTGATGGGAGGAAGAAGGGGCTTTCAACCCGACCCAAACAAGGCCTTGCAAGTGTTTTTCTTGTAGTGTTTTATTTAAATTTATTATTAACTTGGTTGACATGTTGAAGTTCTATATGTAGTTTTTACATGTTTGTTATGTAGCAGTTTTATTGATGCGAAGTATGTTTGTAGATGAGTTTTTGCGTTGTTTAAATACATGGAGGATGTCGAAAGGAGAATAGGTATGTATATGTAGTTCGAGTCGCTAATCGTGATTTTGAATGTTCACATTTCTTTTGGTCATACTTAGGCACCATGGTCAAGAGGGAACAAGAATGGAAGCATTGCATTTTTCAAGGTGATATCTAGGCAAGGTGAGGTTCTTGTAGGCAAGCCATCCATCGTTAATGTCATTGTTATGCATGCAAACTCGTGCTAATTGGCTCTTTGGAATGCCTGTCGTACGTCGACTTGGTTTGACTACATTTTCGAGCAAACTATAAGATCTTTCATTCTCGTTTGGAGCATTGGGTCGAATGGAGACCTTTCACAATGGAGCTCTATAATCCTTTCGATGGATTGCTTGTTGAGGATGCAAAGCCCTGCCCTTGGATGTTGATGTTCTGGTATAGTCATGTACTTCTAGATCAGTGAATTATGTAGCATGTTCAAAGCAAACACATCCGCAATATCAGATGTAGTCAAGTCAATTCTAGTAGATGGATGTGAAAGGATCCATCATTCCAAGAGACTAGAAGGTAATCGAGAATAGATTGACTGTCCAAAGTTCCGTTCGCAATCGCTCTTATCATTTTGCAAACCGAGATGGATGTATCAATGATGCTCAATAGTTGAAGCTATAATAGCTTTGCATTGAGAATTCATTTTGTGTAGTTTGGTAAGTGTGACACCATGTATTTATTTCTCTCTTTCTTCACAAGACATGGTTAGCATTTAGTTATCATCATGTTGACTACATGTTGTTGGCATGCAAGGATGAGAATAGTGCTTCACAAAGCCATTGTAACTTGTATTTCTTCTGTAGATGGATCGTTCTTTTACGAGTTGACAGCATGATGTTGCATTGTGACTATACCACAGGATGTGCACATTGTTAGTCTTCCAATGATGCTTTCACATTCTATCACCCAAGATGATTTGAATTTTTCTATGTCGTACCAAGCTGTATCAAACGGTTTTAGTGATGTTTTTCTAGAAGCCATAGTTTTTCTTTTTCTAGAAGTCCTAAAGGATGCCTTGTGACTTTGTTTCTTCATAGCGTCCATTGATACTGATGAGAACAATATGTTTTTATCATAAAATTGCAATACACTTATTCACGAAAAAACATGCTATACTTCATAATTTCATTTTTAATTTAAAAAAGATTGTTTATTTTTGTATATGCAAAGAGGTTTTTTTAAAAATAGTAATTCTAATAAAATCAATAAACAATAACAATACTTCAAAAACTTAAAAAAATAAAATGAAATGAGAAAACATGCTATATGGCATGCCGAAGAGTTGGCACAAATCTCTTCGTAATTGAATAATTATGGGAGAAGGTGCAGTTCCCCCATCCTTTCAAAATATCTGATTTGTTGAAATTTTATGCTTTCATTTTTTTCAGTTGGTTTGAAAGTTTGTTACGCTTTCGTTTTCACCATATGTTCAAAAGATCGTTTTTTTCATTTTCGTTTCACTACTATTTACTAATCCTAAAAAGAACGAATGACAAAGATTTGAATCTAATCTTAATAAACTAAAAAGATGAAGGACGTGAAATGAGAAAACATGCTATATATCATGCCGAAGAGTTTGCACAAATCTCTTTGTAATTAAATAATTATGAGAGAAGGTGCCATTCCCCAGTCCATTCAAAATATCCGATTTGTTGAAGTTTTATGTTTTTTTATTTTCTCAGTATGTTCAAAAGTTCATTACGCTTTCGTTTTCGCTATACATTCAAAAGATCGTTCTCTTTCGTCTTCATTTCACTACTATTTACTAATCCTAAAAAGAACAAATAACAAAGATTTGAATCTAACCTTAATAAATTAAAAAGACGAATGGAAATTTTGTTTAAACTAATCCTAAAAAGAACGAATGACAAATATTTGAATCTAACCTTTTAGCTTGCAAACGCGATGACCGAGGAACTGACATGTGCATCTCCACACACTTGTGTATGAACTTCCTCTCTCCTCAAATAAGAGATGAATTTTGTAATGAAGTACTACCTAACTCCCCCCCCCCCCCCCCCCTTTTATATAGTCTTAAGGCTTCACAACATTCAAAGCTTTCCTTTAAGCTTTTTAAAGCTTTTGTAGTTTACAAACTTGAAAAGCTTAAAAGCTTTCAAAACGTTTAATCTTTTCTTAAAAAGCTTTTCTTCAATTTTAGGTGTACACTTACATTTTCCTTCTTTAACAAAAAACAAAAAAACAAAAAAGATAATTACAAAAAATCACATAGCTACACTTTTTTTTTAAAGTTTATTTTTTGAGAAAGCGGAGCAGGGCAAGAAAACTTATTTAAGCCTTCTAGCCTAAGGCTACTGATTGACCCACCCTTGTCATTCACCACGACTGCCACGTCTCAAACTTGCCGTCGCCCTCGAGCAAGGCAACACGTGGCCGACTACCACCAACCACTAGAACCATGATGACAACATTATGAGACGACAATGCCACCCCTACTGTGGTTTGATGCAGCCTATCCCTCTGCCTAGCTACTTCGACTTCACCATAGCACTCTGGCGTGACACCACCTCGCTAGTCCCATCACCATGCGTTGAACTTGTAAGTGCCCCACTTGGCTATCAGAGATGCCACTTGCTCAGGATTGGCAAAATTGCGGCTTTTGTTCTAACTTGTGGATGCAACCACTAGCTCGATAGCTCTCCAATCGCCCTGATAGTCCTTCATGTCCTCCTCCTCTTGGTAGCTGGCCCTACATGCCTGTCACTAACACCATTTAACATCCCTTTGTCTAGCCTAGATATCCTCGTAGCGACTTCCACCCTGGCAGCCTAGGCATCCTCCTGCCACTTATTGTATAGCCGCCTGCAACCCACACACACTACCTCGATAGCTCCTCCACCTAACGCCACGGTTCCGCCATACCCAACTTCACTAACCAACCACACCTAACATGAGGGAAGGAAGGAAGAGCTGTGAAAAAATCATCACTTATCAAAGGTAAGCCAAATTTCATTGTGTTTTCAATTCTCTCAATACTACTTGGGATAATTTGGGGGCATGGACAATATTGCGACAATGTGAGAGTGTGTATGTGGGAGAGATAGTGGCACATTATAGAAGTTGATTACAAGAAAGCGGTTGCCTTAACTTGTGCTTTTGGTTTGTCAAAGTCTCATTAAATTATTGTAAGGTTTTGTGTAACTAAAAAACCCCACCACAACCTATAAGTTGTAAGTCATCAATCACCAACTTCTTGATCACCAATTTGTCGTTGCGTCAACTGTCCATTTGTCAAGTCATTGATTGAAGACTTGTCGATTGACAACTTCTTGACTCATCATAATAAAGTTAAACTTGTCAAGCCCCAACTCCTCAAACCACAACCTCCCAATCATCAACTCATCAATTACTAACTTGTCAATTATCAGCATTACCTTTGGTGTGATGGTTCTCTTTATCCCAAAGATCCTCACACTATTAGCACCCCATCCTTTTCAAACCTGACTACCCTTCTTAGGTTTGTCGGAAATGGCTTTCTTGGCTATCGCAAAGCTATCTCTACAACATGTGCAATGGAGAGTGCAATGATGCACATCAAGAGAAGAACCATCAATAACTTAAAGGTGGAATGAAACTTCCAAGAAGAAAAGATCAAAGCCCAACAACATGAGATAGAAAGGCTGAACAAGCAGCTACAAATTTTGAGACAGAAGCAAACATTGCTTGGCCCTCGACAAAGGAAACGAGAACTAAAGAACATAGAGGACTTGTAGGTGGGCTCTAGAGGTATGAAGAAACAAATAAGGGCTATTAGGTTAGGAATCTCTTGTCTTACTACTTTGTGCTTTTTTGTTATTATGTCTCCTTACTTTACATTGTCCCTCTTGTTTAGGGATGTGCTACAACCAAACAAGGAAAATTGTAGCCCCAATGTCAACCTTGCAAAGTGACTTAAGCCACTTGTTAGCTCAAAGATTGCAGAAGAACTCATACAAGAGAAGAATTTTAAGGTAGTGCAAAGGCAAGCTGTTGAGCAATTTGTGAGCCAGAACACGGTTTCTGTGGAGGGTATACAGAGCGCCATGGATGAGAGTGGTATAAGTCCCAAATGGCTATGGTTTCTTACAAAAAGAGGTTACAAGTTCATTTAAATCATAGGGTATTGAGACAAATCTCCTGCCCACAACTGCAACAATCTAGAGACTTCAAAAATATCTTAACTTAAAGCAGGGGGAGTATGTTGGAAAGCCTATCACATCAATGGAGAGTTTTAGGCAAAACAAGGTCTAGTTGTCTATGACGAATACAACAATATCTTCATGGATTTGGAGATACTACAGGTTCGAATGGTTGAGTTTTACAACACCTCACATGCAGAGACGAATGGCATATTGAACTTTACATTAAAGATGGATGAGTGTTAGATTCAGAAAGACGTTAAGACGGAGAGGGTAGCCATTACGTTGATGGACATGACAATGGCAAAAATGCCAAGGGATGATCCTCGTTACTTCAGTGTACAGTCCGAAATGAATTTATGGTGGCTTGGGACATTTCTAGTTGTGTTAGAGAATTATGAAGCATTGGAATGGGTCTTTCAGAAGACTCCACTACCAGATATTATTAATGCTCAAATGAAAAGGCAGAAGATACTACTAGTTCCAAACAGGGGCAACTTTTAAGTTACTTGCCATCTTGCATCAGACTTGAAGACTCTATAGTGCTTATATAGTTGTAATAGAGGCCCAGTCACCCTTCCTTGCATGTATTGCATGGAGGATGCAAAAACACTTGATCAAAAGTGGTGGAAGAAGGCACCTAATCGTCACTAGTTTGACAAGGATTTCAAACCAATCTTTGATATACCTCTATCAAATGCACATATATGTGCAATGCATGCATTTGTCGGGTGATTGAGAAGCTTGTCAACCTATACATTGGATTTTCTTGGAAGATCAAGAACCACACAGAATGAAAGAAGGGGATTGCCGCTCTTGAGATGCTATTGGCAGACATGAAGCTTCATGGAGGAGAGGTACAAATTGTGCAAGATCAAAAAAAGTCAAACAACAAAATAGACATACCAAGAAAAGTTTCTCTTGGAGGCATGAAAGCAAGACGATTCCTCTTGAGACCCATCGACAACAAGCGACAAAATCTTACCAAACGTGGAAAGTACTACAAAAGGACGCATGTGAGTAGGATTGAATTTGAGCAATGGAGAAGGCTGCACAACATAGTAAAGGATCACGAACCTCTTTCAAGACATGCAAAGGCATAAGTGTGGTGTGCTATGGATATCATATTTCAAATGCTCGATAAGGAGACATGGACAAATACAGATAAGAAGACATTTTAGACTACTCTAGATCTATTCAAGAAAGAGTTCCTAAAAGCATGGAAAAACATCAATTTTACACACTACTTGGTAAGACTAGTCTTTGGTTTCATACATGTTAGTATAAAATTGTCTATGTCTAGTAAACAATATTCAAAGACGTTTTATCTACATCACATCATATACAATCATATGCCATATTTCATTGAAAAGTATGGAGATCCAAGTATTTGGAGAACACAAGGTATGGAAAAGTCCCATTACATGGCACTCAATGCGTATTTCATGCATACCCAACATGGTGGTGGTGGTAGAAAAGCCAACAATCTTAGCGAGCTATTCCAATGGTTTTACAAAAGGATATTGCAGATACTATAGACAAAAGAGGAATTAAAATCATCAGCCATTGCACAAGGATATTGCAGATACTACACACAAAAGAGGAATTAAAATCATCAGCCATTGCACAAGCAGTACGAGATGCTAGGATAAATAAAGACAAGAATATCGAAGCATTCAGAAATTCAAATGCACTTGAAGGAATCGCAAAATGGAGGCAAGGTCGACACTATCACAATCGTCATTGGGTTAGAATACAAGAGGAGACCTCTCAAATTGATGATACACTCTAAACTTGATAACTATGATCACCCCAATGTATAATACATGCTTTTGAACGATAATACATTTGATGTTCTAGAGTCAGTGTCTACTGCTTTTGTTATCCATGAGCTGATTCTCTCCCCCTCCCCCTCCGCCTCCCCCTCTGTTGACTCCCCTGGCACCGTGGAAGGGGTCGTGTCTAGCGCTCCCTCTAATCAAGGCAGCCTCCATGTCATCCCATGCTACCTATTCCAACTGTTCTCTCCGCTCCCTCTCGGCTATCCTTCTCGCGCATATAAACTCCTCCACCTCTGCTTGGTCTTTCAAATTGCGGCATAGTCTCTGTATGCCTTATAGCAATGGCACGATTTAGTTCTTCTTGGTGCTCACATATTACTGGTGCTTGTTAACTTCTCATAGCACCCTGGTCGCCCAATGTTATGGCACCCTGGATGGACAGGAGGGATCGCAAGGATGTCATGCATGCTAGGTTCATGGATGGGGCTGAAGCAGTTGATCATATCTATAGCGGAGCCTCCTGTTAGTGTCAAAGCCTCTTCCATCACAGTAACCCTGTGTGCATGTGCAGCAAGCGTGTAGGAATCCTCCATGAATTCAATCAAGAAATCTTCACAAATCTCTTGGAGGGAATAGACGATCCATCGCATCCCTATTCTATGACACTTGCAAATCTCTCTGACAACCCTTTGGAAAGGGAGCCTTGGGATTGCAGGTTGCATGTGGTGCAAAATGCGCCTAAGCTTGTCAAGAATTTCCCTGTCGTTGTATCTTCGTCTCCTGGATTGAACTTGTAACATAGCATCACCTTGGTCTGACACAAGGCTTTGTTGTGGTTGGCCTTTTCATCGTGGCATCTGCAAGCATATGATAGTAAGTCCATGGGCCTTGCATTAGACTAACAAGGTCCTTGGGCCTCGCATCAAACCATGATGGCCCAAGAAGGGGAGGTCATCATCACAGGGTGAGGGGGCGCGATTGACGGGCCTCTCTCGCACCGTGATGGCCTAGGAGGGGAGGTCATCATGGGGCCAAGGGGGTGCAGTCGACGGATTGAGGGGCCTCTCTCGCACTGTGATGGCCTAAGAAGGGAGGTCATCACGGGGCGAGGAGGGTGCAATCAACAGATTGAGGGGCCTCTCTGACACCATGATGGGCCAGGAAGGGAGGTCATCATGGGGCGAGGGGGCGCAGTGAACGGATTGAGGGGCCTCTCTCGCACCGTGATGGCCCAGGAGGGGAGGTCATACCAAGCAGCCAAACTTGGAAGATGAGAGACTTAACATACCTTGGTAGATGAGAAGCTTTGAGCTTCGACAGTGAGCAACTCGAAGATGTAGGGACGAAGCGGTAGGGGAGCAGGCGAGCAACACGAACACGAAGAGGCAGGGGAATGAGGTGAGCAACACGAATATGAAGAGGCAAGGAATAGACGGCAATACAAGGAAGTAACTTAGCTTCTTCCTTCTATTTTAAAAAATTTAAAATTAAAATAATCCAAATCCACTCATCAAACGACAAGCCCAAAACTAGTATTTCTAAATTTCCTATACCTCCAACGAAAAAAAAAAGGAATGAGCTCCTGCCTTCAACAAAATATATATATATTATGCAACAATCTTGGGATAGACTCTGCCAATGCTATGTTGAATCTCTGTGACATGAGGGTTCCTTGATTCTCTTCAAAAGGGGAAAGGGAAAGTCTATTCATCATGACCACATCCTCAGCTTAAAGGAAGAGCGAGCCTTGGCAGGTAGCAACCCTGTGGTGCCGAGATTCGATGTGGATGCCCCAGGGAAGAGTAAAGAGATGGAGGACGAGCCTCAAGGCCTTCCTTTATCATGCCTGCCGAGTTTCAAGATGGGCCCAAAAAATGAAGAGTTTATTCTTTTAGTGGACATTATGCAACAACTAAATATGCGTGAGGACTAGTGTCTTGCGTCATCAACTGAATTCAACAATGCTAATATTGGTTCCGTTGTGGATGAAGAGGATAAATATTTTTTGGCCGACTCAAAAGTCAAGGAGAGGGGGGTTACAAGGCAGGAAGACAACTGCTCACATAGTTTTTTGAGGAGGCTAAGTCACAAGAGAGCCAATTTCCCCTGGAGATAAAGACTGCTCAAGCTACAAAGCATTTAGGAGTGTTGGACATGGGCAGGATCCAAGAGAGAGAAGCAATGCCACACACTAGGGGGACAATCTAGTTATGGTCAAGAAGAATGCTAGAAAATGATGAGAATCATGTAGTAGTGTGTGTTCCTTTTGTTCTTAGTGTTAAGTGGTTGCTATTGCTATGGCATTTTTCAATTTTGATATGTTTGATTTCCAGCTTCTCATTTGCGAAGATGAGTTCATTAAAAGAGCTAAAGGAAGCAGGTCGCTAGGCAGTGCATCCTCATCTTCCTCCAATTTAAAAGAGACTAGAAAGGATTCCATGTTGTTTGGCCCACTATGTGGGATGTTTCAATCATAAAAAGGTAACAAGTCGTATGTACACATGTACATATACAAAATTGAGAGACAAATATATATGTAGATATTATTTTTCAATGTTTCCTTACAAGCATATTTTCTTTTCTTGTTTCTTGACAAATCATAATATTTCACAAGGATTTCTCTCTAGACAATGCAGTGCTACCTCTTTTTGCATTGAAGGTAGTTTCGAGGTATTTGGGTGGCCATCTTGTGGTAACCAATGCCAAGAAGGTGATAATGGTAGCAAAGCAATTTGCTTTGCGAGTTTTTGGTATAGGATACAGATGAGAGGTGCTTCAAATGTCATATTATTTATCATATGCGGGTTCAGCTATTGCAGCAGGGATGACACAAGTTGAGGACCTGCATCCATATGGGAAGAGAAAATTCATGAGGAAAAAGAAAACAAGGCTATGCAGGGGTGCACTGCCACAACCTGATGAAGGCCCCTCCACAATGATGCTGATGCTGAAGGTTGGATTCTTCACCTCCTCTTCGTCGCGACGCCCCTTCTTTCTCCCTTCTGCACTTCTCCCTCTTTTTCAGGTATGGCGGTGGCAGCAGTGGAGAGAAGTTCTTCTCTCTCATTCCCTCTCCCTCTCAAGGCGACAATCTCTCTCACTCTCTCTTGAAAACTTTTGTGGCAAATGTCACGCTTGGGTTTTCGGCACTTTTTTTTTCTCAAAGCGAGATCGCTATTAGTGTCACTATTTGCATCGGTAACAACGTTGCAAATGCAACACTATTAGCGATGCTAATAGCAACACCACTATTTTCCATTGCAAACGACCATTGCTATTTGCCCATTCCCTTGAAGTGTCTTTAGGAGGATTAGCACTCATAATAGTACAGAATATATCCTGAAACTCAAATAGTGTGACAAGCAAGAATAGGGACTTAATGTTATCCTCAAACTTGATGCCCTACGAGATAAACTGGTTGAAAATTGAGTGAAACTCATTGAAATAAGTAGACATAAAAGTGCCCTCCTTCATAGGAAGATCCAAAACCTTCTTCAACCAATATGATCATGAGATAGGACTTTGCTTGTTATAAAGATCACATATCTTTTTCCATAAATCATAAACACCACCTTCAGTAGCAATAATATTAAAGTAAACATGCTTAGAAAAAGACAAGATAATGGTGGACTTGTATAACTCATCAAGCTCATCGCAATCATCTCTATTCCAATCTTCTAGCTTTATTCCCTTGGTTCTCAATGGCCTAACTTACTTCTTTTGTGCGAATACATGCCAAATCTAGGTCTTTCGATACTAGAAGTGTTGCCATTCAATTTCTCTATAGTAAAGCTATCATTGTCATTGAAAGCTTTTGAAATATCGGCTATTATGTTTGCCAACCAAAGAGAGTATGTGTTGCTATAATAATAGTAAGTTAGCTCCAAAATCGAGCCAAAAAAGCATATAATAGGAGAAAAACTAAGCCAAAATAATATTATCCACAAGCAGGAACCAAGTGTTGAATACAAGTGTCTACTCTCCAAGAAATTGCTCAAATTTGAATTTTAGCATGGATGTCCATAAAACTGTAGTAAATGAGTATATAACTATATGCAAAAGATCAAGATACAAAGCTGCCACCACTAGTAGGGAGGGATACTAATGCAAGATAGAGCATAAAACCACCAAGGTACCAAATGATGTCAAAGACCCAAAGATGTCACATACATAGATGCAATCACAAACAAAAGAGTAGCATGTAGATAAGCCAACTATCCATAAGAATTCTCCAAAAGAAATATAGATCCACCAACCCACAACTAACTCGTTGCATATGAATAGTGAAGCTCAAGTACATAACCAAGCATGCATCCAAAGCTAACAAACCCATCAAATAGAAGGAAGTACCGAGTGTGCAAACCAAACCAACCCATAATCACCAATGTTTATAAGGATAGTGTATACCAGAACCAACCAAGCATATATGCATAGGCAAGAGACTCCCATTGGCTCAAATAAACCAAGATTTGCAATAAAAAATGTCAAAGTGCTCCCATAGTAGCAAATATGGAATGTCCAAGAGCAAATCAAAGCTCAAGTCATGTGTCTCATCATGTCCGAGTGCCCAAAGACATGAAGCAATACATTAGGGAGCATATACATAACATAAGTGATCAATCCCATAAATGGGAAACCACTAAATCAAATAGCCACTACAAGTATGTATCCAAAGAAGCTCAAATCCAAAGCTTAGAGCTCAACATTGGCATATTCATGCATATTCATGCTTAATAATCAATGCCATAATACATCCATGTAGCATCCCCAAAGCATTTGTAGGCATAAGAGCTTCAAACATAAGTCCAAGAAAAAAGCTCAAATCTCCAAGTAAAAGACTTTGAAAATTTAAAAAAACAACTCAAAAATCAGGGCTAGGGAGAAAGAAGGGAAGAGCTACGAAAACATTTGTTAAAAACAAATCACTAAATTGGCCAATGTCACACTCTATATGGCTTAGGAGAGGGTTCAAACATCAGTACATGTGGAGGGCCAATGGAAGGCTGCATATATAGGCCTATAGGAGACAATAGGTGCTAGCCTAGCAAGGGCTATAAGCCTAGTGGAAAATGAGACCCATAGCCTATATGAGGCCACACTAATCTAGGACTAGCACTATACAACAAAGGTCAACACAAGTTCCAATTGGAAGCTTATAAGTATTCATGGCTTAGGAAAATGAACATTTTAAGGAAGCTGCAGTGTTGGCCCACACTCCATAGGTGGAAGATCTTGATGAACTCAAAGGCTCAACTTAGGTTGATTTATTGCACCTTGGAAAGCATGGACAAGATTTGTGAAATCAATCTAATGGCTATAGAGCAAACAAAGGAGGACTTGATCCCTCATTTGAGGAAGAAGGGTTATGAGAATCAAGAACTAAAAGCAATTGATCTTCTTCTACCAAAAACACCCCATCTAGGATCTTCCATTGCCATAGAGCCACCAAAGGTTATGACACTTCGTGATCTACTAGAGCTACCGGAGTTTGATGTAGGTGAATCCAAAGAGAAGATAGTAGAAGTAGAGGATCAAGAACATAAGGAGGCATATGTCACTATGGGATAGACACTAAGAGCATTATCTTAGAGTGTGATTGAATATTTTCTTTTCCCTAAGCTCCTATCATAGGAAGAAGAGGAAAATCCAAAAGAAACTCCTACTGAAGGTGATTGAATATCTTCTTTCCCCTGAACTCTTACCATAGGAAGAAGAGGAAAATACAAAAGAAGTTGTACGTTTGCTTTAATGTGTGATGTAGAGGGTTGTTCCTATGCTAGAGTGTACATGCCCCAGTATGCTTTAGTCTGATCTATTGCTTGTGCTCTAGTGATCAATATTATGTGCTATATTGCTTTGTGGTGCTCAAGAATTGTGTTGTGCACTAGAGCATTGTGTTATGAACTACAAAGTGTATTTATTTAGTGTGCTCTTTTTTTTTTTTTTTTTTGGTGCTCTAGGGCATGTGATGTAGGGGTCAATAATTGTTGGGTGGCTCAACGCAAGAAGGTACAATGGTTTGATGAATCTTTCCATGATGGCCAGCATGGCATGGAAGTTATCATGGCATGTTGTTTGTGACATGTCATAGTGGCATGTTATCATGGTTGTCAAGTGTTATTTAGAACACATTTGTTTTTATGGCATGTGGCCATTACTATACAAGCATGACATGATGTTTGATTGCGCTTGTTAGTGAACATGCATTGGGTATATCATCATTGGGCCATTAGTGAACAAGAATTGGGTGTGTCAAAGTGTCTTGTTGAGCACCATAGTCAAACACACTAGATAGTTGCTAACTATCAATGCATTAGGTGCTCATGATTAGTACCCAATTGCAAGGGCATGAGGGTCAGACACACTAGATAATTGCTAACTATTGGTGCACTAGGTGCTCATGATTATTGCTCAATTGCAAGTGCATGAGGGTAGGTGCTTGAGAGCAAGTGCTTGAAAGCCAACAACATCTACTAATGTGGGCACATGTACTTTGATGAGTGTTTGATGGTTCAAATGCGATCATGATGATTCAGATGCAAGGCACGGTTATTTAAAGGTACATCATTAACATCAATGAGCATCTCCAAGACATTATTTGTCATCAAGTGAGCTCATGAAGAGCTTGAGTATATTGCTATGTGCTTTTGGATTACACTAACATGGCGTGATGCTTATCAGGGGCACCCATCAATGCTTCATTAGCAAATAATGGAGCTATCCATGAGTGTGTTTCCAATAAGAAATAGTTTTCTAGAGACTTTTCCATTTCCAAAAGAAAATTGAGGACAAATGGGGAGTTTTTGAAAACCCCCCACTCCAAAGAAAATATTGAAATACATTACTTTTTTCCAAATTTTGGAAGGTGGAGTTGGGACTTAACACCTTCTCCCAAAAAAGGCAAACAGTTTCCTTCAAAGAATCTCAATGGGAAGGGGGTTTTTTCCAAAAAAATTTGGAAACCCCCCCCCCACCCCCCCCCCCAAAATGAGAAAAACTCCAATAACACCACATAAAGAGGCATAATAGTTTATTATTCATGGCAAGACAAGCATGGATAGGGAACCCATGCACACTATTAATTATCAAATCATCTTGATGATGACCTTGCACATTGTGCATGATGGCTTCAAAGGGGCCACAACATGAAGCAGTTTTCATGAAGAACAAGAATCGTGTAGTAGTGATGATTGATGAGACATGTGGTTTCTTCTGCCTATTTCAAAAAGGTGCATGGCACAATATAGAATAATTCAATAGAAGCTACAAGCATACCTAGCTATGAAAGCTTGATACTAAGATTCGAATTGATTGTGGCTACCAGTGCTTCTACAATGCACTTCGCCTTTCCACATGGCTCTATCCTCCCTCTCTTTCTCTCTCAAAGTATAATACTTCCCCCCGTTCTACCATTTCTCAACAAGCACACAGAAGAGAAGAAATTTGCCTACTTTTTGCTCTTTAACTTTACTTGCACTCCCTTAATTTCCTAAGGTTTTAGAGATCAAATAAAGGGAGAAAAGATCTTGCTTTCGTGCTTCAACTTTTCTATGAAACCCTTGAGACTCCCCATTTATGTTTTAATATGAGATTATTCATTTTTTCCCTTGCTAAGAAGTGCATACCAAGTGAATTTTCATTCTCCCATAGAGACCCTCAATGTAATATTTTTTAATCCTTTTAATCAAATTTTTTAAATGTTATGCTTTCTTTTTCATGTTATTCTTAGCTATATAGTTAATCCTTCTAGCAAATTAAAAATGACAATGGTCCTCTCTATCCTACAAAACTTGCAAAAGGAACAAATTTCAATGCATAAACATGCCCTAACAACCTGCACATGTTTCAAAGTTACACATAGTGATAGCCTCCCTATTTTCAATGCAATGAGAGCACAAGTGACCTCATGGTCAAACTATCCTTGGTCTTGATAGCAAACCCAAAATGTTGTGCTTTCTGAGCAGGATTCAAGGGCATACTCTTATTGTTTCAAGAGCTTTGATACATATGCATTATCTGGCTACCTCTCAAGTGACCATGATAAATGCTCTTCTCAAAATTGATCTAGCACCTATCGTTCGTATCCAAGAATGAAATATGAAAATTCATACTCGAGTTGTGGTGAATAAGGACTTACCTCTGTGTTATACTCGCCTCTTCCAAGGCTTGTTGCTTGCTCCACAATCCACATGATCCTCCTTGTGTTGACCAAGACTTTGCCACCACCCTTGTGTGCCTTGCAAGAACCAACACTTTGCCACTACCCTTGCATGCAAGTGTAGAAGAGAAGATGAGGTCATATTTGATCTTTATTTTCCCTTTTTCCTAGCATTTTCTTCCCTCTTGAAACCTTGCGCAGCAGGAATCATTAAAGCTTGATATCAAGCTTCAAATTTCATCAAGAAAGTTTCAAATCTTGCTTCTAAGGCTCACCTCTATTCTCTTCACCTTAAGCCTTATTGTCATTTTCCCATTGCCTTTCACCATAAAACTACAATAAGTAAATGTATAAATGTAGGAAAAACAACCACCAAAAAAAGAGCAAAAAAACTCCCACTATCAAGGATATTTGGGGAGCAACTGGGATATACAAGGCAACTAGTTGTGCAGGAAAAAGCATGAAAACCACCAAGGTACCAAATGTTGTTAAAGACCCAAAGATGTCATATATCCTATTGGTCCTCTATTAAATATATATTTTATTTCATCTACTTTGCTTTTCAAATGCATTGAAGAAGAAGGTAGAACTCTGATTCGTAATGGACTTACAATCACACTTTGACTTCAATTCTAGTATCTCCTAGAGCTTGAATAAAATTCCTAATATTTAATAGGATTTGAATTAAATACATATTGTTATAAGAGATAGAAAGCATGCTAGACAACAAATTAGAAATTTCCAAGAGTAAGCACCATCCTCCTCTATGACTCTCACCCAATCTACTTGGGATTGAGCCCCAACGACTATCTAGATTGCATTATTCCACCTAGCAAAAGGGTCATGGCTTATAGCTAGGCCTTCAATTCAAGCAACAATTGCTCTCTTGAGAGAAAGATAATGGCCCAAAAGGATGTATTTAACTTAGAAATAGGATGCTCATCAATAACTTGTAAAGGGGGCAATCATTTTGAAGAAGAAAACCACAAGGGGGTTTGTATGAGTTGAATAAAATGCCTTTAAGAGATGTGTTAGAGATTGTCATCCCCTGGACAGGCATTTCCCTCAATTAGGCTATGTACATACATATTTTCCAACCATGCAACCTTTTGAGAGTGTTACAGTATGCGGAGCATGTTAAGGTTAAAGCAGCAGACATGCAGGTGCCACATCAGCAACCATGTCATCACTGCCAGGGAAAATGCCACATGGCAATCTTTTGCAGTTGGACAAGTGCAATCGGGCAGTACAGGTCCGGACAGTTCTGTACCAATCGGCTCCATTTAATGCAGCCGACCTAGTCATTATTTGGCATTTCTTTTTTGCTATATATAGCAGCTCTCCAACACATTATTCCACACTTGTATCTGACAAATTTCAACTTGCTGTTGACGAAGACGACACTCAATGCTAACAGAGATCGAGGTCCTCAAGGTGGAGACATACGCAAATATTTTATCTACACCCATGTATAATTATGCATCCTTATACAACATTCTTCACTGCGGATTTTCTTTGTTCCACTATCTCTTTCTCTCTCTCTCTCTCTCTATTCACTCTTTGTCATGGTCATTCGCTTGCGCATTGCTTCACTCTCACATGGTATCAGAGCATTGAAGGATTGGACCTATCTAAAGAGGAGTTTTCAGTGCGACACAAGGCTGTGTTTTTAGCATTCAAGTGCGAGCAGGTGGGCATGCATCAGAACAAGGTTGAGGCGAGCATGGGCGTGCGAGAAAAGAGAATATTTGTTGAAGCTGATGTTGTTTTTCTGCTATTAGAGAAGAAAGAAGGCTGCATTTTTTGCCTTCAAGTGCAGATTTTACATTTTCATCGCCTCCGATGATGGCTAAAGAAGGTTCGAGAAGCGGAAAAGAGCCCTAGCAAGTTGCGTTCTCACAGTCGAAGGGGGTTTCTTTTGGGTTTGTGCAAGGATTGCAGGTGAAGATGTCTACAGAGACTAACGTGGAATTCCAGGCGATCATGGATCGGAAGGTGCCTCGAAAGGTGCCTGTCTTACCGGCTCTTCCATCATATCAAAAGCTCAATGGTGATAATTACCGCATCTGCTAGCGCATGATGATGTTGGCCATACTGGAATCTTATGATTTGGTGAACCTTGTGATGGAGGAGATCGACCGGCCCTCAGTGAGTTGAGTCTAAACTCTCCTCAAATGCTCGTGCGGAGTTGACCAAGGCCCAATCTCATTGGAACAAGCTAAATTCCAGGATTCGTTCAATTCTTTTTGTCTTGTACAACAATCATGATAGCCCATAAAGAGCACTTGATGGTGGCTTAGAAGATATGGCTGGAGCTTGTGGTTGGACCTTGACCAAATGTACAACCGGATGATCCTTATGAAGAGGGTTTCTTTGGAGGTGCAAATGTGGATCCTATCTGTGAATAAGTCTTCTTCGCTTCTTCAAGAACACATCAACAAGCTTCGGCAACTTTAGATGCAAGTTCAAAATGCAGGGAAGCCCATTTCCTCTGAAGACATGATGATCACCTTATTGTCCCAGTTGCCGCCATGATTTGGTACCTTTTATTCCGCTCTTATTGCTTCAGGGTGGGAGTCGACTCTTCATTGGGAAGAGTTAGTTCCTATGATCTTGGACCAAGAGGAACAATTGAAGGCACAAGATGCTTCCAAATCGGAGGCATTGATTGGTCAAGCCTCTTGGAAGAAGGGGAAGGACCAAAAGAAGGAGGACAAAAAATCCAAGGACAAAGAGAAAGAATTGGCATGCCATATTTGTGGTAAGACCGACCATTGGAAGAAGGATTGCCCCGACAAGGACAAGAAGAAGAAGGACACGAAGGATTCTGGAGCAGTGGCTACACCCTCATCAACTGCTTTTCTACATTTAGCGGTCATTGAGGACACTTCACCGAAGACTTGATGCTACGATGACAACTCTCCATGCTCAAGAGTGGATTGTGGATAGTGGTGCCTCACGGCATGACTCCTTCACCAGTTGGTGTTGCCCATTTGCGACCTTCACGTGGGCAGATTCTCATAGGAGACAGCTCTTCTATATCTATTGCTACACGGGGTGAGATGCAATTGATTCCAGATGGATGTGGTGGTATCCACACTTCCGAGGTGTTGCATGTGCCAAGTTTAGGGCATCATTTGCTTTCGATACATAAGATTTGTTCTCTTGGTCTCTTGGTGAAGTTTGATAGTGATGTTGTTCGAGTCCTTGATCGTGGATCGATAAAGGTTCTCTCTTCAACGTATGAGGAGAATGGTATCTACAAATTGAAGTCTTCTTCCGCTCTTACCTCTCTTCTTCTTACCTCTCTCAGACACAATCCGAGCTATGGCATACTCAGTTTGGCCACCTAAACTACGAGTATCTTTGGAAGGCGTCGTGAGGATCGCTTGTTTAAGGTTTGCCAAACATAGTGGTGAGCCAGCAGCCATGCGTCTCCTGCATTCGTGGGAAGCAGCATAGGGATGTGATTCCCAACAAAGCTTCAAGGCGGTCTACTTCACCTATGGAGCTTGTATCTATGGATCTTTGTGGCCTCCTTGAAGGGGAGCTCATACTTCATGTTGATCGTAGATGACTATAGCAGGATTACGTGGACCTATTTCTTGGTGCTGAAGTCGAAGGCTTTGTCCCACTTCAAGGATTGGCTTCTTTTTTAGGAGAACCGATGGGGCGACAATTAAAGACCTTGCGAGATCATACGAGGGTGGTGAATTTGTTTCTAATGAGTTTGCACGTTTTTGTGAAGATAGAGGCATTCACCAGGAGTTTTCCAATACCAACACTCCTCAAGAGAATGGCATTTTGGAGTAGAAGAACCGAAGTGTAATTGAGATGGCATGCACCATGATGGAGCACCGATAGAAACCTCCGTTTTTGTGGGTCAAGGCAGTGGCTACAGTAGTCCACATCCTAAATCGATCCCCCACTTCAACCGTTGAGGATGACACCTTTTGAGGCTTACTTTGGGATTAAGCCTGATGTCTCTTATTTCAAGATCTTTGGGTGTGACGCCTATGTGCACATCCCAAAGACGCAATGTGACAAATTTGGTTGGCTACATCTCCTAGTCCCAAGGTTATTGCTTGTGTGATCCCGTGAAGTGGGATGTCTACACAGCCGAGATGTGTGGTTTGTGGAAGTTCCGGCCAACATAAGGGGGCGAGGAACACCCCGTACTTGGAGATCCAGGGAAGAGTTGGGCTCTCGAGCCAGTTCCTTTGGAGCCGGAGCCTCTTAATGGAGATTCTTCTTCAGATTCCGATGGTGGATGTACCCGAGTCTTCAACAGATGTAGAGCGACAAGAAGAGATCCGACCTCCTCGTTGGGCTCATGACAACCTCCGAGATTCAGGGATCAAGGAGGGGGTCCCTGAGGAGTAGAAACTGTAGGATCGACCGCGGAGGTCACAAAGGCACCAGGTACATTCTACATAGCTTGTTTGCTCTAACTATTGTTTGATGTCTCATGTTATGCAGGATAGAGAGCCTACATCAGTGAAGGAGGCTTTACAATCTGATCATTGATGAAAGGAGATGGAAGCCGAGTTGGAGGCTATTGAGTAGAATGGCACTTGGTTCCTTGTGCCTTGTCGCTCTCATAAGAAGGTGATTGGTGTCAAATGGATCTTCAAGACCAAGTATCATAGTGATGGCTCTTTGGACAAGCACAAGGCTTACCTTATTGCTAAAGGTTTTACACAATGCCCATGTGTTGACTTCCATGATACCTTTACCCCTACAGCTCGCATAGCGACTATTCGTTATGTTCTTGCCTTGGTTGGTCACAGGAGATGGCGTGTTTTTCAATTGGATGTGAAGTCGGTCTTCTTGAATGGTGTTTGGAAGGAGGAGATCTATGTAGAGCAGCCTCCTAGCTTTGGTTTCTCATATGGGAAGGTTTACCGGTTAAAGAAGGCCTTGTATGGCCTAAAGCAAGCTCTGCATGCTTGGAACGAGAAGATTGATTCGTTTCTCCAGGCCAAGTTGGAATAACAATGCTCTAGGGATGATTCCCAGCTTTATGTGCACACTTCCAAGGGTGGTCGTGTGTTGTTTGTTTTGTATGTTGATGGCTTGATTGTTGCAGGTGATCATACCCAGAAGGTCCCTACATCAAACGTTCGAGATGACAAATTTAGGACTTCTCCATTTCTTTTTGGGTCACAAGATTTATCAGTCTTAGAGGGGGATTTTCATCTCTCAATAGATCTATGTACATGAGCTCTTGGTGACTTTTGAGATGGAGGATTGTCGGTCCATTTCTACTCCTATGGACCCGAAATGAAAGCCCACTTCACACATAGATTCTCCTTTGGCAGATGCTACCTACTACCATCAACTGATTGACTCATTGATTGGCTCCTTAAGACACGGGTTGATCTATGTTTTGTTGTAGGTCTCTTGGTTGGGTTCATGAGTGCCCGTATTGCCAGGCTGCTGCTCAAAGGATACTTCAGTCTCTGAAGGGGACCTCCGACCTCGGGATTTTCTATCCAACAAGTACATGTGCTTCTGATCTTGTTCTTGTAGGTTGGAGTGATTCAAATTGGGTTGGTGATGTGGATCAAAGGTGGTCTACTATAGGCTATTGTTTTACCTTGGGTGTTGATGCTATCTCTTGGAGTAGCAAGAAGCAACCCACGGTAGCCCTATCTTCGATAGAGGCAAAGTATCAAGTTGCTTCTTCTACCACATGTGAGATTGTGTGGCTTCGGCGGTTGTTGGAGCTTAATTGGCCCCAGACTCGTCCTACTATTTTGCGGTGTGACAATGAGAATTGCATTGCCTTGGTACGGAATCTCGTATTCCATGCCTGGACAAAACACATAGAGATCCAGTATCACTTCATCAAGGAGAAGCTTCTGGATGCAACCATTGATGTGGAATACTATAAGACTGAAGACAATCTTGCAAATTTGTTCACAAAGGCGCTTCCCTAGGCTCTTCTTCAGAGACATGCCAAATCCCTCAGTCTTATGTCCTGTCCAAGATTTGAGAGGGGGTGTTAGAGATTGTCATCCCCTGGACATGCATTTTCATTAGTTAGGTTGTGTACATATGTATTTTCCAGCCAAGCAACCTTTTGAGGGTGTTATAGTGTGCGGAGCAAGTTGAGGTCAAAGCAGCAGACACGCAGGTGCCACATTAACAACCACGTCATCTCTATCATGGCAGATGCCACGTGGTGGTTTGGAGTGGAACAGGTGTAGTCTGACAGTTTTATACCAGTCGACTGCATTTAATGCAATCGACCTGGTCATTATTTGGCATTTCTTTTCTGTTATATATAGCAACTCTCTAGCAGATTGTTCCACACTTGTATCTGACAAATTTCAACCTGCTAGTGATGGAGACTGCACTCGAGGCTGACAGAGATCGAGGTCCTCGAGGTGGAGACATACGCATATATTTTCTCTACACCCGTGTATAATTCTGCATCCTTATACAACATTCTTCATTGCAAATTTTGTGTGTTTCACGATCTCTTTCTCTCTCTCTCTCTCTCTCTCTCTCTCTCTCTCTCTCTCTCTCTCTCTCTCTCTCTCTCTCTCTCTCTCTCTCTCTCTCTCTCTCTCTCTCTCTCTCTCTCTCTCTCTCTCTCTCTCTCTCTCTCTCTCTCTCTCTCTCTCTCTCTCTCTCTTCTCTCTCTATTCATTTTTTGTCAGTCATTCGCTTCCGCATTGCTTCACTCTGGCAAAAAGATCATGCAAGAGAGCAAGTCTATAGGAGTTGAATCAAAAGCCAATGGCAAGGGGATTTGCAAAAGTTGATCATTATAAGAGATAGAAAGATCATGCAAGAGAGCAAGTTGAAAATCCCCACCAATAGGTGCCATCCTCTTATGATTTTCCCATCGCTTGCCATGGGACTTAGCCACCAACAACTGCTTGGATTGTGTTATTCCACCTAGAAAAAGGGTCATAGGCCTTCTATTCAAGCAATAATGGCTTTCTTAGGAAAAACATAAGTTCCCAAAACGATGCATTCAACTTAAACATAGGATGCCCATAGTCATCTTGAAGGAGAAAACCACAAGGGAACAATCCAAATCAACTACTTCCCTTGGAACATGCAGTTTTAAATGCAAACCAACCAACCACCAACTATCATTACAATAGATCATATCAAGCCAAGTGCCTCACCCATAATATACCATGTACATGTTATTCCATGGTGCATTACTTTAACTTGGCTAGGATAAGTAAAACATCCATCAACTGATGTTCAAATGCCAAAGGCATCCAAATTGAACACAATAGAGCATGCTATCTTTTCCATGTGATCTGTCAACATCACTCAACATCATGTTCCAATCATCAAAGAGGATTGTGATGTGCATTGCAATACGATTTTCAAAATCTCCCACAATTTATTCTAGCCTTTTTTGCAAACACGTTAGGAGCATAAACAAAGGTAGATATTGATTTCGTATCCACATATTCTATCATTGATACAAAAGCAACTTCACCATATTACCTTGAAAACCCGATCTTATAGACTCTCTGGCGAGGAGAATGGTTCCTCCCCTCCTCACAAAGCCTATATCATAAAAGCATAATTACGTGTGGTCTTCTCCAATCTTCACCTCCTAAAATCCAACACTATCATGCTTTACATTTCTAGCAAATCTCTTGCATGCAACTTGTCACTTCTAAGAACACAAACCTCTAATGGTTCATGCCAAGATTTTTAGCTTGTGTGAGGTTTCATCATACAATTATTCCACATCATGATCCTTTTTGTCTCTATAAGCACTACATAAACATTAATTTTCAACAACAATCTCCTTGCTAGTGTTTTGATATTACATTGCTTCTTAACTTGCCCTTCTTGCATCTCTTTTTTCCTTTATCAACATGCATGTTCTCCTTGTCAATGACTATGATCCAACAAAGCAGGTTCCTTGGAGGTCCTTCCTTCCTTCTATACTTTGGAGTCACTTTCCCCTTTCCTTTAGCTACTCTAACAAAACCTTCTACATCTTCCTTCACTTTAAACTTGATATATGTCCTATCAAAAGCCCTTCTTGGGTTGGTGGCAACATTTTTTATTTCTTCCTTGGTTCATCCAACACAATTTATTCAAGCAAAGTCTCTAGCACAATGTCCTACAAGCTTGCATAGGCCCAACAAGAATCCAAAAAGGTCTTTAGCATAATGCAAGACCTTCTTTCAACCCTTGTAGCACTAATCACTCATGAGATTCTTAGCATCAATCCCCATAGTATACAAGCTCTTTTATCTACCCTTGTAGCACTTTTGTATGGAGGAACATGGGGGGACTCTTCCCAAGGTTTATACCTAGATTTTGACCTACCTATCCAACCATGTTGGGATAGGTAGGAAGGTAGCCATGTAACATAATTCATTCTACAAAAAATTCCTATGGGGAAAATTTGATGTCCATAAACAAGCTTCCTTTGGAACCTCTAATAACACTATTAAGGAACAATGTAGTCTAGTAAAACTACAATAGAGAATGTATTCCATGATATAGTTTCTCTAAACCAACATTCGAACTTGTATTCACCTAATATTACCAGCCCATATGATAGAAAGAGCCAATCAAGTAATAGTCATTATACTTGCTCTTGATCTTAAAAAGTAAAAAGGTGACCAAAGCCTTCAATATATTATTGCACTTTGCTTGGATCTACAATGATCCAAGGCCATATTTTACGGGATGCTTGATACTTCATGTGACAGCTAAGGCTTTCAAAAGTGCCTTTCATTTATTTGGATTAAGCCTTAAACTATTAAGAATCCAAGTAAGCTATACATAATATCAATGAAAATTATCATCTTTTACAAGGCATGTCACCTGACGATTTGTGGCTTTCTTGTTGAGTTTTATATGGCTATTGTGGATGTTTGCATTCAAGATCTTTGTGATCTCCTAAATCACTTTAGGAACATATGCTCTATAAATAAGGAGAAAAATAAAAGAAGGGTTTATTAAAGTTGTCCCTATCCTCCCATTGGTGGAGAAACTCACAATGTTCAATCTCTCATACAAGGTTTTTTTCTAAAACCATGGTTTTGAATATTAATTTTTTCTTGAGATATTTAACCCAAGATAATGGCATGAAAATTCATGATGTCATGCCTAAAACTTAGGTGCATCATGAATTCTGTTTTGGCTACTATCCAAAAGGCTATCCTCATGAATATGGATTTTGATCATGCCTATGATTGTGTTTGATGGCATTTCATTTTGGTGGTTAAGGCTCATCATGGATTTGCGCATGGATTTTTTTAGTATGATTCTCATATAACACCTTTACGTAAAGCCTTGGCTTTGAATATTAATAACATTTTTCTTGAGATATTTAACCCAAGATGATAATGGCAAGAAAATTCATGATGTCATTTTAGAACTTAGGTGCATCATGGATTATGTTTTGGCTACTATCCAAAAGGCTATCCTCATGAATATGGATTTTGATATAGCCAATGATTGTGTTCAATGACATTTCATTTTGATAGTTAGGGCTCATCTGGCAGATTAGTCAGCTCATATGTGATTCTGTGCCGCAAAGGCTGTGGTCTTTTTGTAGTTTTTTTTTGGCATTTTTTGGTGCCCTTCTTAGGGCTGGGGAGCATTTAGTGTTGGCTGAATGCATTTATTGCTCCTCCATTTTATGCCTATATATTGTTGGGCTCCTCTTCATGCACTTCAACCATCGTTTGTGGATTCTTCTAAGGAGAGAGGAGCTGGAGCCAAGGTACCCATTTGTGTTCATTTATTCATTCTCTCTTATCTTGTGTTTCAACAATTTTTTTCAACATGTTTATGTTTCCATTGATGCACCACTTCTAACATGAACACTTTGAATAGTTTCATCATTCAAACTTCTGGACTACCATCCAATCTTAGATCCAAAGCCATTGGGACTAGAGGTGCTTACATCCTAATGTCCTTTGCATGCATGCATGCATGGAAATGGAGGCACATGTAGATTAAAAGCTTCATCAATTACCCTTATTCCTCTCTCATCTTGAAAGGCAATGCTTTCAACTATTGGATTTATGACTTTCGTTCCGTAATGTCGTCAATGGTTTACTTAACCACACTTAACCTTTGTGCCAAAAGTTTGAGTTAAGAGTTGATCTTCCATAACTCTCGATCAAGGTAGTTCTATAGTATATACCTATTTCAAACCGAATTGATATATCAGTGCTGTCCATCATTGAGATTGGAGTAAAATAATGTTCATTGAGCTGGGTCGTTCTTACAAAGACACATCAACGCTTTCCACCGTTGGCACATGAACAAGGGGTGGGTTTCGACGGCTTCTAACTAGAACGGCATCCAACATACGTGTCACATGTAGAGTTTTTCATAAAGATGACCGCCAAGTTGGAAAAAGACCCGCACTTTGGCCCCCTCCATCAAACCTTACCTATTTGGATTCGACGATTCAACACGTGGTGGAGGGCAGAGATCCAAACAACGCGCCAATCGCATTCTCCTGAATGTTCATCCAGACACTCTAAAAACACCATTCACCTTTTCTTTGAGGGCGACTGCCTCCGAAACGGGCCTAAAATAAGCTTTTATTAAGCTTGGATATGTTTACGAAGGTACTCTCAGGAGAAATATGCAGAGCTCTTGAGTACTCTACGTTCATTAAGCTTGGTCATGCTTACAAATGCACTCTCGGGAGGCTTATGTATATAGGCTTATGTATATACCCATAATATACAAGTTGGCATCGAATCCAAGGAAAATGCTTGCAATATGCACGTTTCAGAATGTGGACTAGAGGTATTTGTAGCGCTAAGATCATGAATGTGTCATGGCCTCTCTCGTTCCTTCATTCAAACTCGGAACGTGTTATAATATGAGCTCCGTGGAAAAAAGTGCTGCTGTACCCACTTCCTGACATGGGTTAAAGCCCCAGGCACATCATCTGTAAAAGATACACATGGAATCTTTTGGACTCCGCACGCAGACCCGCGTTCACAGCCTCTTGACGTTGTCCCCGTGAAGACCGATAACACCTTCGGTTGCAAGATTGTTGAGTGCAATTCGCAGCTGCCGATTGGAATTCATCTGGTTAGCATCTTGTTCTATAAATTTAGTACCCGTAAAACGCCACCTTTGAGGATTCTAAGAGAGCACTTACATCTTGCAGGCTCACATCTATGTTGCTGTCCTTACGCAACTCCTCCAGCAGCTGTAGACAGAAAGTAGTAAATGAATAATTTGAAGCCACAATCTTTTCAGCCCATCAATTTTAACACTTTGGCTCATCACTATACCTGTGCTGCTCGCATGCCAGACCCTCCAGCTTGCAGCTGCTCAGAAATGAGGTTACGGACGGCCGCAGCCAAGCTGGCCCTCTTGGTTCTCTCACTAGCAGATACACCCGTTGTAATGAGATCCATGTCTATGGTTCCTGAGACATCAGGATAAACCAGCTGCTAAGGTTCTCTGAGGGGAACTTTGCGAACATTAAACACACTGACCCATGTGGTCAAGAGAAAATATAGCTCAGAAAAGATACCGGTTGAATGATCAGTGGCAGATTGCTGAAGAGCAACCTCAAGTAACCGCAAGGCCTCAACAGCATCGCATCTTTCAACCTGCAGCAATGTCAGCGTGCATAGCTTAATCTCCTTGACGTATAACCAGAGCCTAATAGATTTCAGTGGTGCTTGCGCATGCACCTACCGTCTCTGAGTAACGAATTCGTGCCAACGCTTCACTGATTCGAATCAAGGACTCAAGCTGACGGGGGGTCGCTGTAATTACCTGCACAAGTTTGATAGATTCAAATCATTTCTCCAAACCCACATTATTTGGCTAGAGGCTAACATTCTGCGTTTCGGATGTAACCTTCCTACTGCTGCCGGGAAAGTTTCCTTTCCTCCTCATTGCCACATAACCACTTATAAGATCTTCAGCAGCTTCATCTGAGAGCTTAGGATGGATGTGTTGCCTGGCATATGTGATGTAAGATGTCAAGGTAGGAAGGTTTAGGGCTTCCTGCGTCCGAACCTGCCGGACGAAGAGATCAACGTAAGCAATCTAATCAACTCTCGAAACAAAGAAAGCTAGCCGTTTCTGGGAGTTACCTCGGGGTCCTCGTAATGTAGGGCGACCAAGTGCCTTGCTAGTCTTCTGTCAGTCTGTTCGTCAGGTTTATCCAGCACCAAGTATATCAAATCAAACCTTTAAAACGATAGTAGCTCCATTAGTCTTCCATGCGAGACAAAAGAAGCTTGCTCCATTAGTCTTCCATGCGAGACAAAAGAAGCTTTTCTGCAAAAGAAACATCTTAAACATTTCACCTGGACAATAGCGTTGGAGGCAGCTGAATGTTGTCAATCACAGACATACGTGGATTGTAACGTGATCCACTTGGATTAGCACAAGCAAGCACGGATGTTCTGGCATTTAAAGTTGCTATGATTCCAGACTTTGCTACTGACACAGTTTGCTGCTCCATTACCTACACTCCAAGAAGTGACCCTTACACATTAGCTGCCAACAGAATATGAACAATATGGTGAATAAAAGCAACGAGCACACTAGAGATGTGTGCTACCTCGTGTAACATGCTCCGAGCGTTGTCTGACATCTTGTCAAATTCGTCTATGCAACAAATACCACGATCGCTCAAAACCAGGGCTCCACTTTCTAATACCTGCAAGGAGAAGAGAAAAAGTCCGAAAATCCAGCGGGGAACGTTACAGATTATAGCGAAGTTCCAAATGAAGCACACAGATCGCTGCAATGACATCGCTAGACGCATCCTAAGCTAAGCCCCCGGAGTTGTAAATATGTGCATTGCACATCTTCCCCTCGGGTGCGGTGTGTGTGTGGCTGGCAGGATGCTCCACGACATCCACATGCCGTGGACGTCATCTTTTCTTCAACAGAATTCTATTGGGTTTTGATCCTCTTTGCTCCTTGACAAGAAACTTTATGGAAATGCACATGGGTTAACAAGTTGAGTAATTATCTTCCCCACTCGTTCTTATTGACCGCAAGCATCCCATTATACAAGAATTCTAGTTCTTTTTTATTGCAAGCGCCCCAAAAATCTATGTAATACGAGAAATCTAACATTCTTCGTATACATCACGAAGTCACCAATTGGGTTCATCGTGTTGCTTTAGTCCCGGTTCAGGACAGAATATAGATTTGTTAGCATTGACGGAAATACGATACTGGATATATGAATCAATGGCACTAAACTCTTTTCATAATTGAGGGCACTTCACGATGAATAGCAAGGTCATTTCAGAGGTGGATTTAAAAGCCAAAGGACAATGTCCATTTCAGTTCTCGAGTGCAGAATTCAATTAAATAAAATCTACCAAGGTCCAGTTTATAAAACTATCTACACAATACCAAATGTTTAACATTTCCTTGGTCTCGATAGCCATACCGTTTCTCCAGTTTCGGGATCCTTGGTCACATAGGCAGTCAGACCAACTGCAGAGGAACCTCTACCACTTGTATATATGCCCCGTGGGGCAAGCTTATGAACATACTGCAGCAATTGAGACTTGCTAGTTCCAGGATCACCCACGAGAAGCACATTCATGTCTCCTCTGAAGGAAGCCCCTGACTTCAGCTTCTTCCCACTTCCACCGAACAACTGTTTTGTTACCGAGACAAATCACCATAAATTAACTACGTCAGTAACCACCATCCGCCAGACGCACCTAGACATATGGCAGTCATAGCAATATACTCACTTGACATAGCAGCCCTTTCTTGATGTCTTCAAGTTCCCAGATGCTAGGAGCTAAAGATCTTGTAAGCCGCTCGTAAATGTCTGGAAGTTGAGAGAGCTCCTTCAGCTTCCGGATCTACACATGTGAACAATCTCGTTTTACAGACCCTGCAGCATTAGACGATATAGTCTGCCTGCAATGCTTCCCAGAGGCCTACCTGTTCCTCGTAATCCGCTGGTGAGATATCACCTTCTGAAAATGCTGCATAATTTTCATTCTGAACATCCTGTTCCAATGGATCCTCAGACTGCAGACGGCCTTTATCTGACTTCTTCAGATGCAGGCAATCAATGTAGGTCTGCCAGAGAAGCCCAAACACCACTGGGATTGTCATGAATCGTCAATAGCTTTCCATTGAAAACTGCGGGACACTTTCCTACCTTGAAAAGAGACTTCAGAGTTCTTTGAGTAGGCCCAACACGTACTGACATGGCACGGAAAACTCCTGTTACCTGTGTATACCCAATAGCGAAAGTGAAGAGGCAAAACAAGCCCAATCGCAGGCAACTGAAATTGTCAATCGGAAGGTACATCGCACCTCCACCCGATCACCAGGCTTAGCTGCATCGACAAGTTTGTCATGCATAAGCAGACTCACTGTGTGGGGCGTCTCGCCCTCGGGAATTGCATCAGGTGTCTCTTGTAACCGTACAATTTGCTTGTCCGCAAACCTACATTTGAAGTATTAGAATGCAGAATGCAGCAAAGCATCGAGACTAACAAGTTTACATGGCTAGGTCACTAAAATACCTGCATCTGTTGTGGATGAGAGCCATCGAATTGAGGGCAGCACATTCTGGCCGGCCACATCGGTTAGGTTCTTCTACTCGGCCTGGAAGTACAGAGTCAGAAAAAGCCAAGACAATTAAACAAGTTTCCAGAGAGAATCATCAGTTGCACGTCAGCTTACCTCTATCAACACCTGAAGGAGGAGGCGAGTATCCGCAAACAAGGCAGCGGAAAAGGGCTTCCTTGATTTCTGGTATAATTGAGCTGCATCGAATGATCATACCCTTTACAGACACCATCTTTTCGATATCTGCATTAAGAATCCCCAAAGTGAGGAATGGTTGAACCATACGCATGTGAGGCACAAGGTTGTCATTGGGACAACGCACCTGATGGGTTAAGGTCGCGCATGTTTACAGTGTCTCTAAGGTTAAAAATTCTGACCTGTACCGCAGTTCGAGAGAGCATGTTTAAAAAGCCATAGCAGCAGTCATTTTTATAATTGTACAGAACAGAACATTGGAACACCAATGCATCCATTCAATGCACAAGCGCATGTACGCGAATTATAACCTCAATGATCATGACAAACGTACTAGGATAAGTAGGTTGATTAGCAAACCTGAATGTGCTTCTCCCACAGAGGCCTCATGCGAACCGCCATATCCATGAGGACTATGTCAAAAATAGCGAGAACTTCCAGAGGATATCTGACCATTTTCACATACAGATCTTCGTCGTAGTCAAGTACATTGCGAGCATTGATGTTTAGAGAGTCTCCTTCCACTTCCATGACCTGGAGAACGAAGGAGTAGATCACATACCGATTGCATGTTGACGTTTTGCAGAGCAGCCAGAAACCAAGGTAGTACCTGTTCCAGAAGCTGAAGATACTTGGCCTCAAGGTCATCAGAATTGTCGCGATAGTTCCTTAAGAATCGCTGGACTGCCTGGTTGACGTCCTGAACGCTTATGTTAGTCCCCCACACCAAGGTTGGGGGAGGGGCATCCATGTCTCCTTCCGATGATGGACGACCCTAAGAGACATGATACTGTGAATTAAAATCGAAGCCTCAAGAGAAGCACTCCCTTCGATTTCGTAAAAACCAAAACGAGTTGTTCAGGAAAGAAAGTACTTCGCTAAAGCTACTGGGAGTAGCAGGTTGCCTGCGTCCTGAAGAAGGAATTGCAGAGTCATTTCGCTGATAGGAGGGCCTATATAATCGGTCAAGGACATGGCACTGCCAAAATCATTAGATACTAGGTCTTTCATATTTAAATCGTTGACACGGATTCTGACATAACATCGTCGCTAGCACACAGCAGGAAACGGACGGTCTACACTAGTGACAGACTCAAAGTTATGGCAGAAAGAAAGGCATTTAATAACCTGCAAACAGAGAGCTACAAAGGATACGTGCCACGCGTAAACTGAGAAGAAGCAGGGGTCCCGAGGTCGAGAGGGGAGCTGTAGCCAGAGGAGGAAGGGCCAATGCTGCGGGACCTGCGGCGTCGGCGGCCGTTACCATTGGACCGCTCGCTGGCAGGGAGGCGGCCTCCGCCATCGGAGGACTGCAGAGAGGGGCGCACGGGGCTGGACTCTTCGTCCTCCTGAGGAAGGCGAGGAGGAGGGGATGAGGGAGTGCCTCCCGCGCCTCCTCCTCCTCGTGAAGAAGAAGATCGAGCGGATCGGCGGGACCTGGTGGCAGGCGACAAGGATGTGTTGGAGCTCGCCATGCCTGTGCGAGCGTCACCAGTCAATCCCCCCCCTCTCTCTCTCTCTCTCTCTCTCTCTCTCTCTCTCTGAGTCCTGTCCCAAGGGATGCAAGAAACGTCGCTCTCTCTCTCTCTCTCTCTCTCTCACCTTCATTGCCCAAGCGATGTATGCAATTGCGCGGGAAACTTGTTTTGGCGGGAGAAAATAATAATAGCCCCCCCCGGACCGGGGCACAAACACAAGGCTGCCCGCCCGCTAAAAGGAGGGTCAGCCTGCATCCCACAACCCAAGTCTCTCTGGCTGGGTGTGCTACGAAGAGCAAAACACACCGGTGGCCTCTAAAAAGAGGAAGAGTTTTTTATTTTTGCTAGGTAAGGCAGCCGAAGCAGCCGATTTTTTTTTTATAATGCGGTGTTATGTAGAATTTATCCAAAAATTTACATCTTTCACCAAAAAGGTGAGACGAACCTAACTAAGAATTCTCAGTTACAACACTTAAGAGCTTTGAAACAAGCTCTATAAATAGAGGCCTTCTTTCCTAGACCTTTCAATGATGTCAATACATCACACTTACATTGTTGAAGACTAAGAGGGACAAAGAAATAGACCCTTGCAAGTAACTTCTTGTTCCAATGGTTCCAAACGCTCCTAATGACAATAGCCTGATGACATTCTAGGGAGGCGCCTTGGCTTCTCGAAGAGGCCCAAAATCACCAAATAGGGCTTCCCTTGCATCAATTTTAGCATGCAGTCCTACCTTCTCCACCCACCTACTTAAAGCCTTCCATAGCCACCTAACATCGACGCAGTCCCAAAATAGATGTTGAGCAAATTCCTCCTCCTTTTTGCGTAGCACACACATAGGTGATACCTTGGTAAACTTAGTTATCCTGCTCCAGTAGGAAACTTATTCATTAGGACTTTCCAAAGCACTAGATTAAGCTTTCGAGATGGGGTACTAGCCCACACAGCCCTTGCCCTTCTTTTCCATGTCCTTAGCTTTGTTCTAGGGTAATACTTCTTACAGCATTCCTACACCTTTAACACATATCTCACATTATAGTGATTGAAGTCATCTCTTTTGGCTGCCTCACAAAGCAACTTCCCCTTCTCATTTTGATAGCACTTCATCAGGGCCATCGGTCTGGTTTTGAAGGATGTTGGCCACTCTTCTCTCATGCTCCTTAGAACCATCCCTAGCCAGTTCTTTTCGTTCTCATTCAACTAAAATATGTGCTTACACTCCTCTAGTGACAGGAAGCAGAGCTCCCTCTGTTCCTATATATCCAGCCACGTCCTAAGCCCTTTTCCATGCAAACTCTTTGCTAGTTTAGGCTTGTTTAAAATAGGTGTAAATTCATCTTGATAGGCAGCATCTGAAAACCAAAGGGACTGCAGTAGACTTGGATCTCCCCTCCCATCAGGGCAACCCCTCCATTTAAGCTCGCGTATTACACTTTTCCAGCTTCCTACTAGCATTTGCAGACTCTGGTTCCTTTATCTTTATTTTCAAGCCACATGCAAAGACAAGCTGCTCCTAGCTTATGTCTTCCCATATACCAGCTGAAACTTTAGATGACTCAATCATAGCTTTTGCTATGGTGGTCCATGGTTGTTTAAAGTACATTATGTTGAGTAATCTCATGGACAGTCAGCGAGCTTTATCCTTCAATGATTCAATGCCTAGTCCACCTTCCTTCTTGCTGGCAATAAGGAGATCCCAGGATATAGCATGCCACTGCTCTGTTTCACCCACTATCCCTAGAAATGATCTTAGTGCTCTCTCCAATTGATTCCAGCATGCTGCTAAAAATGCTAGTATGGCTGCAATAAATACCACACTGGAGACTAGCATTGAGTTGATGATGATCAACTTCCCTCCAAATGTATAGGCTTCATGAGACCACATATGTAATTTGGTTTGAAACTTGCTCTCAAACCATTGGAGTCGTTGGGCTTGTGTCAACCCCAAACCTAGGGGGCAGCCCAAATATCTGAAAACCTCCCCTTTTTTTAGTATCCTGTATCCATAGACACCAAGCCAATCCGGGGGATCCTCCAACCCTACATATAGTAGCTCAGTTTTATTAGCGACTAATGAGGGACTCTATATGTAAGAGAAGTCCTAGAACACCTCCATTAGAGTGTCTATCTACGCTTGTTCTACAAGAACCATATTTGAATTATCATCAGCAAAAATTTGAGATACAAAATACTCGTTCATGGGTAGCTTTAGTGGCTTGAGAGTTCCCATTCAAACCAGACAATCTAGCTTGTGAAGCAGGGGGTCAATGACAATAGCAAACAATAATGGGGCTAGTGGAAAGCCTTAGCGAACTGACCTATGAAGATTGAATGGCTTAAACAAGGATCCATTAGCATGGACTTGAACAGTTGCATTGGCAAACAACATGCGGACCATCCTAATGAAACCATCTCCAAAACCCATGGCTAACAAGGCAGAAGTGATGAAATCCCAGGAGATCCTATCATAAGCTTTGTCAAAATCCATATTAATAAGAATTGTTCTCTGTCCACTTGCAATGGCCCAATCAATTGTAAGCATCAAGTTCATTATTGCATCATGTATTCGACGCTGAAATATGAAGCCATACTGTCTCTCATGCACAACCTTAGTGAGCAAACACTTGATCTTGGCAGCCAAAGCTTTAGCTAGTATCTTGTAGAATAAGTTAAGCATCGTTAGGGGTCTCCATTGTGACATCTTCATTCTTTGTGGGCCTTTGGGTATTAACTTTATCAAGCCTAGATTGATTGAAGAGGGTAAAACACCCTTTTTGCACCATTGATTAACTGCTGCAGCATAATCCTTGCCGCAAGTGTCCCATATACATTTGTATAGCTCTGCTAGTAGCAGGCCATCTATTCCAAGTGATGTGCCAGTCTTCATGCTCTTGAGGGCACATTCTAACTCATCCATAGTGAAAGGGGACTCCAACTTTGCTGCCTGATCCTTGGTGATTTTGCTTCCATACCCTTGGAAGAAGGTCTACAACTTCAAATCATAATCCTAAGCCTTCTCATGCCTTCGCCCCACTATGGATCCCAAGTGGCTACTGAATGCATCCAAAATCTCCTCTTTTGCTGTTAGTTTGTTGCCATCTTGTGTTTCTATGCAACTGATCCATTCCCTTTTGCCTTTCTTCTTTAGAGCATTAAAGTAGAAGCTCGTAGGAGCATCTCCCTCAGCCTCCCATTTTGCCTTCACTTGGATTTTTGTTGCTTGGACCTTATAGGCTTCATGAGTCCTAATGTACATCTCAATCTCTTGCAGTAGGAGTTGGGCATGCCTTTCTTGCATCATCCCACACTTGCTTGATCTTTGTGACAAAGGAAGAACCATCTAAGAACGATGTATTGAAACGAAAAATTGGCGGCTCCTCTCTTGTGCCACCCCCAATCACAGGGATGAAACTCACCTGAATTGGACTATGATCCGATGCAAAAACCTCAAGAAGCATTGCAAACCTACAATCTGGAGCAATCCACCATGCACAGCCATTGAAGTATGCTCTGTCTAGGCACACTGCTCTCCAACAATTCCCCTTTTGTTGGTTGTGCCAAGTGTAAACAGCTTCTGTCTTTTGAAATGTGAGCGCCACATCCACGAGGCTGTGTCTTGCCTGGAGTGCATTCCAGCTCTCTTTCTCTGCTGTCAATGCAGAGCCACTCCCATGGGAATGATCTCCTTCTCCCATTGTTACATTCTAGTCCCCCATCATGAGCGTGGGATCACCAGCCAGTTTACCAACTAGCATAGTCCATTGCTTGCTTCTTATTGCTAAGCAGTTAGAGGCGTATAAAGAAATAACAAACATCTTCTCTATATAGACATTAATCTCTACAGCTAAAAAGGAACCTTTCTCTTCAGCCCATGCAAAATTAGGGGCCAAATAGTCTTTCACCAACATCATGGACCCTCCTCTACTTTTGGTGTAGTCTTTTGCAATAGTTAAGTATCTAGGGGCTACTAAGATGTTTGCTTCGTCTTCACCTACCTTTATTTCTTGTAGCATCAATATATCTGGCTTATGCCTGCTTATGAGTCCATACATAACTTCTTTTCTACAATTTGAGCACAATCCTCGGACATTCCAGGCTATGGTAGTTAACTTCTTGGATAGTCCTATCATGTTAACCATATGGGGCCTCCATAAATTCAACCTCCTCCCCCAGAGCAACATAATAATTGCGATCCATGAGGGGCATTCTTGCCAATCTCTTAATGGAAACTTTGCCCTGCTTGGAAGTCCTGCTTCTATCTCCCTTTACTGTGGGGTCAACATTCTCCTTCCCTCTGTCCTTTGTGACTTGGATGTCACCATTGGTCTTCTTATTAGGCTTTGACTGCAACTTGACAGTTTGCAGGGCCTCCTACTCTTGCTCTATCCTTTGGAGCCACTAGGGCTTTCCTTATCAACCTGCATTGCAAGAGGTTCAGCTGTGCTTGTTTTAGTCGTCGTCTCTGTAGGAGTTATTGTTGGAGCTTCATTATTGTCCTCAGCATTCTTTTTGGGACAGTCCTTGGCATAGTGACCACATTGTCTACATATGTAGCATGAGTCTGGAAAGTTGCCAAAGTGAACTTGGATAACAACCTCAAAGCCTTGGTGATCATTTGTAACCAATTGCACAACCCAAGTCCGAGTCTTTCTTTGCTGTGCAGAGCTAAGTAGAACCATGAAAAAGCCTCTTCCCACAAACTTGAATCGAAGCATGAAAGCTATCTCGTGGTATGTGGCAGTGAACCATTGGTTGAACTCTTCTTCAGAAGGTGGCCTATCCATAAAATAGAAAAACACCCCAGCAGAAGCATAATCTACATATCTCTGTCAGATATGCTACAGCGACGCGGCCACAGATGCTTTGAAGCATGATTTGCCTGCCTCAGCAGCTTTTTCTCTCCTTCTCTAACTGATAAATGTTTGCTCCTACATAACCGTGTGCTCCACCTCAGCCATGTCTGTGCCACCCTGCCTAGCCATAGCAGCATAATCCATCTCAGTGGTTCTTTCATTCAGGCATGCTTGCTTCCTCCCAGGTTGATTCTCATCAACATTGATGCCTCCAGGATGTTTGCCTGCCCCTGCACACTACATACATACATAGGGAAGAGGAGACCTTACAGGCCAGGCCAGAGAAATCTTTGCTGCAGAGACGGTAGCGATCTCTGCCATCATGTGTGCTCTCTATTCCTCTAACCTCTCTCGTTTGACCTTCTCCGATATACTACAGCTATTAAACTAAGTGAGATGATTGGATTTGGTCGAAGCAGCTGACTTGGAAGTTAGCACATGCCTATTGTAATTCTTCCTTCGTAACACCTCTCCCCTTCTCACTCATCTAATCTATCCTATACATCATTGAGAGTTTTACCTCGGGGATCTTGAATTCATTAGAAGGTTCCCAAGCCTATGTGGCATGAGGAGGAATTTGATATTCATGAATTAAATATAGCTTTTTTTTGGAAGGGTGAGTGAGTGGAGGTTATATTTATTTTATGTCATCTCCCCCACCCAATAAGATACACATACACACACATTCTCTCTCATATATGATTTCCTTTTTTAATTAGATAGATGAAATGAAATGATATTTAATAGTTGAACATATGTATGCAATATGTATATACTCTAAAAACATCCACAAATGCACATCTATAATATATTATTTTGGTTATAGGTTTGGGAGGGCCCAAATCTCTAGAAGGCCTCCCAAACCTATACCATACACTTAGCCTAGATAAATTGATTCTATTATATATTATTTTGGTTATAGGTTTGGGAGGGCCCAAATCTTTGAAAGGCCTCCCAAACCTATACCATACTCTTAGCCTATATAAATTGATTCTATTATATATTATTTTGGTTATAGGTTGTTTGGGATGCCCCAAACCTCCAAAAGGCCTCTCGAACCTACATCATACTCCAAGCCTAGATAATTTTGAAATAAAGTAAATAGATTTTTCTCTCTCTCTCTCTCTCTCTCTCTCTCTCTCTCTCTCTCTCTCTCTCTCTCTCTCTCTCTCTCTCTCTCTCTCTCTCTCTCTCTCTCTCTCTCTCAACACCAAGCAAGTGGGTGAGCAACATATCAATAAGAAATAGGGTAGGGTAGGGCATGGAAGAAGCAATGGAAGGTATAGTAGGGAAGAGGCAGTGAATGCACATGCACCCTGACACAAGGAACAACAAAGGATATTTATTGCATGGCCCAAATGCTGGATGGGTGGGACCTGTAGAGGTGGTGAGTTGACCTAACAAGGTTAACGATGGTAAGTAGGTGAGTGAGGTAGAGAGAACGATGTCAAAGGCACCTCAATGAGGCTGAGGCTAATGAGAGAGAGAGAGAGAGAGGAATTCAAAATCATATTGTTAAAAAATAAAGTAGATAGAGAATGTGAGAAAGAGAGGTATTTAAACTCATATAGAGAACAATTTGAGAGAGAGAGAGAGAGAGAGAGAGAGAGAGAGAGAGAGAGAGAGAGAGAGAGAGGAATTCAAAATCATATTGTTAAAAAATAAAGTAGATAGAGAATGTGAGAAAGAGAGGTATTTAAACTCATATAGAGAACAATTTGAGAGAGAGAGAGAGAGAGAGAGAGGAATTCAAAATCATATTGTTAAAAAATAAAGTAGATAGAGAATGTGAGAAAGAGAGGTATTTAAACTCATATAGAGAACAATTTGAGAGAGAGAGAGAGAGAGTGTGTGTGTGTGTGTGTGTGTGTGTGTGTCTCCAAAATATGACATAGAGAGAGGGGGTATTTAAATTTATGAAGTAAAAAAATTAGAGAGAGAGAGAGAGAGAGAGAGAGAGAGAGAGAGAGAGAGAGAGAGAGGAGAATAATTTATAATCAAAGAGAGTTCAAAAGAAGAATTTGAGAGAAAGAAGAAGAAGAAGAAAAAGTTAAAATGAAAAAGAAATAGAGAGAGAAGTTAAAAATGAGAGATATATACCTTTTTCACACAAAGAAGTTCAATTCTTGATTTTAGGCCTCATGATTATCTTCCATCTCATCTTTAATGAGGCATTTTCATGAGATTGATGATTTGGAAATAGGGACCAAAAGCATATGTGTTCACTATCAACCACATGGCAAGTGGTCTAAGTTTAACAAGGCATTTTTATGAGATTGATGATTTGGAACTAGGGACCAAAAGCATATGTGTTCACTATCAACCACATGGCAAGTGGTCTAAGTTTAACGAGGCATTTTTTTGAGATTGATGATTTGGAACTAGGGACCAAAAGCATATGTGTTCACTATCAACCACATGGCAAGTGGTCTAAGTTTATGATTGTTCTAAGCTTGGGTAGGAAATCACCAAAAAAAGTTGGGGTTGACCAAGGTTGTCCATGTCTAATAGACTAGACCTCTAGTTTAATTCATATCCTAACCCATTCAATTAGTCTATGATCCCATCCAATCTAGGTTGATGGCATGGCCATTGGCTCACATGGGTCAAAAAGTGCCTTTTGAATTAGATGCTTAGGCAACCATTTTCAACCATTTGTGGGTAGTTTTTGGACTATTTTGATAGCTAGTTGAGGGTTTCCTCCCCCACAATACAAATCAATCCTCCCCCTCTTTCTCTCATACTATCTAACACTCAATGCACTAATCTTTAAGCCCTAAAAAGGGAGAAGCTCTCTTTATAACTGCTTAAGCTCTCTACCCTCAACTTTCAACTTCTCCACTCCCATGTACTCTCATGTTCCCTAAAGGAATAAAAGTTTGAAGTGAAGATTTTGAATGTTTGAAGAGGATAGTTTTAAGTTTCAATATGAAGTATGGAGAGAGAAAGAGCAGTAGAAGAGAAAGACAGATATGAAGAGGATATGAAGAGAAAGGTATAGAAGCTATGCAAGAAGGTTGAAAGATGTAAAAGCCTTTGATTATTGCTAAAGGGTGAAAAATAAGTTTCTTTACATTTTTTATACCATACCGATGTAGTGGGTATTTTCACTTATTTTTCCCAATATGATAGTGCCTTTCTACTTCTTTGCAATCCATCCCCACCAAAAGGTTTTTTTGCTAAAAAAACAAAGAAGGGACTTATTGCAAATGGTTTCAAACAATGGAGATAACAAGGTATTACTCTATTTCAACATTACAAGAATCCAAAAATCTAGAGAAATTTTAAGGAATTGGATTGGATCTAGAGTCGAGGACCAAGTATATCATATGTACATCCATCGAAAAGCATAAAGTTGGAAACTTGGCCATAAAATCATTGAATAGACTCCTATAAATAGTAGACAACATGTTGTCTACTATAGACCCTGCTTTAGTAAAATTGTAATAACTTTCTATAGGCTACTCCAAATTAAATGTACCCTATGTCAAAACAACAATTATTTCATGTACTTTTAGATCATATAAATTTTATTTTTCTATCATTAGTTTAGTATGATTTTTTTTTCCAAAATAATTAACTATTTGTGGTAGCAATCTATAGTGAACAAAGGCCAAACTTGACTATTCCTTAGCCACAATAGCATCTTTGAGTTAAGGAAAATCCTCCAAGATAGTTGCTAGTCTCCAATAAAAATTTTCAAGATGTAGACCCCACCACTTGACCAAATGCTCCTAGATTGATTGGAATATAAGATTCTTCTCACATTGCCCCATGATTTCCTTGAAAATGTATTGAATCATGCCCTCTTCATCTATTTGTGGTAGCTCTTTCACATAATCTACTTGGGATCTAATAAAAGCTTTGAGATAAATCACATGAAAAATAATGTGAATCTTTGTGGAGGAATGGAGTTCTAGGCAATAAGCCAAATCACCCACACACTTGAGAATCTCATATGGCCCATAATACCTATGTGCAAGCTTGGTGCTAGAGCCATCTTTACGAGTAGAATAGCTTGACTTTGGCACCTTAAGAAGTACAACTCTCCTTCTTGAAACTCCATAGGGCCCCTCTTCTCATCAGCATATAACTTTAATTGATCTTATGATTTTTTAAGATACACTTTGCATTGCTAAAGTAGGGCTTCTATATGCTCCAATTCTTCTTTTCCTTGAGGATTAATCTTCTCACTGAATATGACTATAGGAAGGGGTACTTTGTATCCATACAAAGCCTCGAAGAGAGAGATTCTTTTACTTGAATCTATGGAGTTGTTTTAGGGAAATTCGGCCAAATGAATTCATGAATCCCAGCATGTTGTACACCATGACAAAAATTTCATAAGTAGGTCTCAAGACACTCATTCACTCGGTCTATTTGACTACTAGTTTGGGCATGATATGTTGTAGATGGAGCCAAGTTTATCCCCCATTGAGTTGAAAAATGCTTGCAAAAAATTACTTATAAACTTGGTTTTATTTTTGGCCTTTTAAAAATATTTTAATATTTATTTTTTTAAAGTATAATTTAAAACATGGCTCCCCATTCATCAAGGGTACCACATCAAATTTTTAAAAGAAAGTGGAGAGAGAGAGAGAGAGAGAGAGAGAGAGAGAGAGAGAGAGAGAGAGAGAGAGTGTGTGTGTGTGTGTGTGTGTGTGTGTGTGTGTGAGAGAGAGAGAGAGAGAGAGAGAGAGAGAGAGTGTGTGTGTGTGTGTGTGTGTGTGAGAGAGAGAGAGAGAGAGAGAGAGCGAGAGAGAGAGAGTGTGTGTGTGTGAAAATAGAGATACAAATAATAATATAGTAATAATAATAATACAAGGTTAGAGAGAGACATAATAAGTTTGTAAATTTATTTGATTTTTATACAAATTCTTGAGAGAGAGAGAGATCATTTTTAAAAAAATTTAGATTTTCTTATAATACTTATTGAAAATTCTACAAATGTAAAGTGATACATTTGAGATGTCTTTTTTAAAAGTTTATTTGATTCTTTGAACAAAAGAAAAATCTAATGTTGTGCTCTGGATTGTTAAGTCACCATGTCACTATTTAAATTAAAGATTGTGAGAGGGAGGAAGGAGGGAGGGAGGGAGGAACATTATGAGAGAGAGATAGATAGATAAACAAACAAATAGATATGCATTCAAAAAGTTCATTAGAGTCTATTTGCATGGTAATGTCTAGAAGCATCCTTGCATAATGTTGCTCACCACATTGGCACTATAAGTCCCTCAACCCTAGTGCATCTCTAACTATTAGACTTCCTTTTGTAACCAACTAGATCTTAACTCATTTATTGTGAAGAGAAGATTTTATGCAACCCATGCAATCTGGCAAAATAACTACCAATCATCATGATAACTCTGTTTTAACAAATATGGGCATTGCACTGGAATCTTTCCATGATATAAAGTGGATCTCACTATAACAAGTCTTTACAACTATCTTTTTGTAAAGTCAAGGAACATGAATGAATTCAAATGGAAGATATACTAAAAAGGGAAGTTATTACATATTTGTGTATTGTGACTATTTGATATATTTTTTGAGCTCACCTTTTATACCCAATCATTTAAATCTTCTCCCTATCTCAAAAAACCAATAATCTAAAGTGAGGGTATGACTTATCCTTCTATTCTAATCATCTACAAACCATTAGGGCTAGATGAGTTGTTACAGTTGAAGAGGAATATCACTTATTACTCCTTTCATGGTAGCAAGTTCCTCGACAAGGTGACCCTAGAGAGAGTTGTTTTGTATTCAAAATTTCCACCAAGGGTTCAACGTTAGGAGCAAATCTAGTGCTAAGTTGCATTTACACTCTTGTATTATTTGAATGTTTATATGTTCAATACATCCATATAAAGTATATAATATCTTAATTGTTATATGTTCACTAATCTTTAGTATGAAATAAATTTTTTCTATGCAAAAGATCTTTCATATTGAAAAATGAATTTTCATATGATTTTTTTGAACAAAGATTTATTTATCATTACGAAAGAGCATTGGATACAGAATCAATTATTCAAAGAACATACTTTGAAAGAAATGGAAATATAACACTAGAGATTAAATAGTATTTTAAAAAAAAGATTACTCGAAAGTCGATGTTTTGTATTGCATAATAGAGACATACTTCTTACTTGTAGCTTAGTGGGTTTTAACTTTTAAGTGTCATGCTCAAAGTAGGGACTTTGTTATACTTTTTCTTTGATCCCTTCTTGTCCTTGCAAAGTTTAAGTCCAAGAGGGCAAAAAAGAAGCATAACAAAGAGTCTACTCTAAGTAAGTCACTTCAAAACAACTAGTTGGAGATCGAGAAAAGGTCCATCTATCATGTAACATAGGGGTATTGAATTTTGAGTAAATTTTCATTATATTACACTTAATAACATTGTTTTTTTTAAGGCTTGCAATAAAAAAGAAGTATACAATAAACCATCTAAAGTTTGAAATAACTTAAAATATATTTATGTATTAATTTGATAGCTTAATTGACTTGATTTTGACTTGAAATAAATCCGATAAAGCATTTAAAGTTTGAAACAATTTAATAATATATTTTTTTATTAACTCATTTTTGTCATTAACTAAACAAGTTAAGATTTTAATCATTGTAGTCCATGATAACAGTTAATGTGTACAAGCATATAAAAGAAATTAACACTTACTAATTACAAATAAAAAAAGAGTGAATGAAAGAATATTTAAATGATTTCTTCTTTAACAAGTAATGGTACCAAATAATATGCTTTATCAATGTCATCTTTATCATTATAAAATGTCTAGTTCATCCTCCTTCTCACTTTACTCTTTGGAATGACCTTATGGATTTATCACATATTTTCTTGATGGTGATATAAGACATTATACAAGATGATACAATAAGGGGATTTTCCAAGATGCATAGATTAGAGCACAAGCAATTCATTGGCTCTATACATTTGTCATTTATTCTTGCACTTCGAATGTACGAAATCAAATACAAATAAATTAATTGGTTCACAACTACAACATGAAGTAGGAACAAATAATACTAGTGTAGTTATACGTTGAAGCTTGAGAGTCATAGAACCAAATCCTTCCACCGAGTAGGGTCTAACAAACTCTTTGTTACATCAATCTGCTAAGAAACCCTAAACATTCCTTCCCTATGTCAATACTTTACTCATTATACATATGCCTTCTTGTATTGGTTGCTTTGTAATAACTAGTTGCATTTTCCTAAAGTCTAACATTAATATGCCAAAATCTACTTGTAATAGTATCTCGAAGCACATCTTTCAATTTAATGAGAGCTAAATAACTAGTGGTAAACTAAAAGTCCTTAAGCATTTATCAGAGCGTTATCCAAATAATGCATGTGTACTAAAATTCCATTTTAAACTTCACAATAAAACTTGCATCCAACAACATAGGTTGGATGAATGGCAACTACTTTTCCACATCCTATAATAGTAAATTAAGAGTGTGAAATATATAAGGAACCCAAGTAATCTCTAAATACTTGGTCATTATGTGCTCACTTGCACTCTTATAATTTGAAGCATTATCTGATACAATAGTGGTGACATTGTTTGGACCTCTCCATTTTGCTATTCATCACTCATAGATATTTTCTATCAAATGAATTATCTTTTCTTGAAATGATGTATAAACTACTACTAAAAAGACTATGCCTTCTTGGACATATAGTGAGATTCTATTAATTAATGGCTTACATTGATTATTTGTCCAATTGTCTTAAATAATTATACATCCATATGAAGGGATAAAATCAAATACTTAGAGTTTTAAATGTGTCTCCAATTTTGTTATAATTCTATCTAAGTATTCTCTATACATTTTGTTATAGTCTAGTAAAGTGAATCCAACTTTAGCCGTGGACATTAAAGTAGTGTAAAATATTGAAATTTAGATGACATTAAAAGAAATTGCCACATGCTATAAAAATCTTGTGTCCACATTGGATATAATATTAAGTTATTTTGCTTTTCTAACCATGTCTTCAATCCTTCTTGGTGCAAACTTTATCATGCATAAGAAGATTTAAAACCATTTGCTTTGAGAAGAGGACATGGAGAAGAGAGAGAAATTTGACTGAGAAGAGAGAAAGGGGAGAGAGAAGGCTAAGACGAGAGAGCAAGAAGAGAAGAGAGAGAAATGGTAAGAAGCCATAAAAGCATCAATGAGCTTGAGAAGGTGAAGAGAATCTTATATTATGACTTGGTTTTTATTTAAGTCCCTTACATTTTATATACCTAGGCTAATGTCGCTCAAGGTATATTTCAATTTTAATTTTAAAAACTTGTCTTTTTCCCTTCATTAATATCCATCCAAATTCAACTCCAAACATGGTGCTCTATTTTGGCATTATAAAAAATCCAATGATCTTAGGGAATTTTAAAAGGAAATGATTGGATTTGGATTTCAAGGCCAAGTAATGATATATATAGATGCATCTGGAGTGATAAAACTGAAAACTTAATCATGAATTCTTAATAAATGAGCTCTTCCAAAAAGGTCGACATTGTGCTATCCACTATGGATCCTGTTGTATAAAATCAAATCTACCATAACCTTTCATAGGTTGATCCAAATGAGAAGTAATCTAGCTCCAACGAAAGCTTGCTTTGAGCACCGTTAATTTATATAAGTATTATTTATTTGTTGTTGGTTTAATATTTTGACTATTCCAAAATAGAGAGCTATCTGCATGTGGGTAAAACGAAGCCCGTACTTGACATATTTTTCAGCCAAAATAGCATCTTAAGATTGTAAAACTCCTTCAAAATGGTAGCTAGCCTCCATGAAGCTTGCTCAAGTGGTAAACCTTGCCACTTTATCAAGTGTTCCTAAATAGATACGGGCCTAAGCTTTTTTTCCTATTGTCCTATATACTGGATGGGAAAGCCTCTTTCTCCATCAGTGACAACCCTTTCAAGTATTCAATTTAGGAGCCAATGAAAGGTTTAAACTAGTTGTCCTATATACTAGATGGAAGTCTCTTTCTCCATTGGTGACAACTCTTTCAAAATTAGGCTTTCATCTTCACTCTCTGTCCATAGAGGGCTATATGCTTTTTGATTTGGCCTTGAGGCTATGTAACCATTGCTAATAGGCCATGGAGGCCTTGAAATCTATCAACTGGACTCGAGTCCTTTGCAACTAGGCCTTATAGGCATTGACTACACAATTTTGTCAACTTTGGCCATCCATCAGCCTTATTTGGACCTTTGTCTCATCACTTGGCCCTAATTGATCAAACGTTTCCAATTCGGTCGTAGTCACCAATTTGGACCATGCACTTAGGACTTCATAGCTGGACCCAATTCAATTTCCCTAGCATGATAATGTACTTTTTGACTAAGTTAGTTATCTAGTGTAACCATTAGTTCAGGTTTTTAACCACTCAAACCATTAGCCCATAATGCACTATCAAATTGATCAATTTGTCACAAGCAATGAAACAAACTTAAATTCTTGTTTACCTTTTCATAAACCAAATTCATAACCTCAAGGCCTTTCAAATTCGGTTCAATTTGGCCGATCTTTTTACCTTCATCCCAAAAGGCTGAGTGTGTTGATTTTCGACCTGATTGGGTCGAGTTGGTAGCCTTTGGGGCCAAATGGTCAAGCATGTTACCTATTGGCCCAATTTTCCTCATCCCAATCTTTGGCCTTAATGACCTTGGAATTTCAAATTTCACTCGCCAACCTTGAATTGCCCAATTAGATAGCTTTATTTGGGTTGCTCAAACCTCACAATTCCACCCTTTAGCCCTTTCTCATCATCAAATGGTAAAATTAGGTTGACTCCCTATCAATTCTACCAATTGGCATAGTGCTTCACCAATTCGGCCAATTTTGGCCTTAGCCATTATCAATTGGCTAATTGTGTACTCGTTGTCATCATTTCGCTCATGTTGGGCACATATGTCATATAGTTGGCTATATTTTGGGCCTAGTCATGTCATCAACCAGCCTTAGAGTGTCCAACTTTGGTTGTGTTCATTATGGCTTACCCATTCTGACTTGGATTGCTCAAGTCAACCTACATTTTTCACAAGTAGGCAATAATAGGACCTTAACTCATCAAGTTGGCCCGTGATTATCTATGATGCTACAACTTGACTCTTGGTAATTCAGTCTTGGGTAGTATAGCTTGGCCTTTTGGGTTGCAAGCTTTCCAAGCTTGGTTATTTCCTAGTTAACTTACTTGCCTAACAATTCGTCATGACTATGCACATTGCACAACTTTGAGGGGGGAAACAAAGGGACATAGACTAGCATGTGATTGGTTAGGAAGCACAATTGAATGATAGTTCTTAGCCTAAGTACTTGAATCCTAAGATTCACTATCACAACTTTGCATGTCTTGAGCATCTTAGTAAGACTTAATGCCTCCACCACACAACATTAAGATCATGAAGATCCCTTTCTTAAATGTGCATATACTCTTTGCTTGAGAGTAATTGCCAAACATTTCTTGGGTAGAACTTTTGATTTCAAGCCATAAAAAACCCCACAATCCCCCCCCCCCCCCCCAACAAGAACATTGGCACATCCTATGAGTAGTAATAGTCTACCTCAATCTATTTCATTGGAGGAACGGCTCTCTACAAAGCTACCTCCCAAAAGAGGTTTCTAAAGGTTTGACACTTGTTGTGTGAAGTGAACCTAAGTGACAATCTAAGAATAGTGTGTATATTGCTTAGAACCGTTTTATGAGAACAATATGAGTTGAGAAATTGAATGACAAAATTTGTTAAGACCTTGCATGATTAGATTGCAAAGAATGACCTTCCTACTTATGGACTTGACCACATTTAAGGAAAGATCAACCCTAAAAAGATAGTAGCCTTGACTTACATTATCAATTGCAAGTGGTTAAATCATTGAAAAGAGAGTTAACAGATTGTGAAGTCTATTGCACTAGTTGTGTCTTAATACACTTGAATTGCAAAGCAAACAACTCGCTTGAGCACCATCACCATGAAAGTACTTATATTGCATTGGAACACATTGATTATGGAAATATGAAAAGTTTGATAGTGCACAATGCACTATATTCAGTAGTATCAATTAGAAAATGATTGCTTTCTTCTAAAAGGAACATGAACCACATAAGTGAACTAATTTAAGAAAGGAGCCAAAAAGGAAACAACTAAACCAACCTAAGAGAACACTAAATGAGACTTAAGTAAGGAAAGAGAGATCGTATAAGTCGAGAGACCAAAGATCGACTGTTAGTAACCTCTATGACTATAACTTAGCAAATGAAAATGTGCCTTGAAAAATTGATCTTATATCAAGCAATGACCATTTTAGCACCAAGCATGCAACACATTGGGGAGAGATTATCTAATGGAGTATTATCTCAAAGTTTTTTAAAAAGCCTTTGGATGGTGCATCAATTATTACATTCTATACCCCTTAGAGGAATCAAGATGTCCTCATCTTGAGAGAAATTGGGGTTATTGTTTTTCTATGGTAAGTTTGGCCATTCAACTTGTGGGTTAGGACTTACCACACTTTCATTGTTCTACTTGTATACAATCATTCAACTTCAAAGGGATATTATGAATTAAAAATAGGTTTATAACAATAAATTGTAGCTAAATCCCTTAGAAAAGTAGGGTCCATTACAAATATAAGATTTATTGCATACTATAAATATCTTTCTAGGGTTTCTACTCATCTCTAAAGGGTATAATAGGCTCTAGGTCTTCACTATTAAATGATTCTTGTAGTATACCAAATGTTGAACTTGTACAACTTTGCTTCATTATTATTTGATTCTTGCATTATATCAAATGTTGAACTTGTACAACTTTGCTTCATTGTTGGTTTCTCATCTTCTTAATCTAGTTTAGGACAATCAACTTGGATATACCCTAGCTCATTGCAATGGAAACATTAGTGAGTAGGACAACTTCTCAGGATGTGTCCTAGCTCTTCACACTCGTGGCACCTCTTTCCACGATTCTTTGGATCATCAAAGTCTTTCTTTTGGAGTATATTGAGAGTAGCTATTTTCAAGATGTTAGCCTCTATTTGAATTGATCAAAGCTTTGGCTCTTAGGAGAGTGTCTTGAAGATCCTTTGGTTGCATAGATTTCAATTGAGTGTCTAAGGGAGGATTTAAACCTTAGTAAAACTTGCATAGATTTCAATTGAGTGACTAAGGGAGTGTCTAAGGGAGGATTTAAACCTCAGTCTTGAAGATCCTTTGGTTGCATAGATTTCAATTGAGTGTCTAAGGGAGGATTTAAACCTCAGTAAAACTTGCATAGATTTCAATTGAGTGTCTAAGGGAGGATTTAAACCTCAGTAAACCTTAGTCCAAGATGGTGAAGCTCGAAGAACTCATTTATCTTAATGGTGTGATAGGAAGGCAAGAGATACCTACCATGCACAAGTTTTTTTAGGAGTTCCCATTTAGCAGTAGTTTTTGAGATCCTAGTATCTTTGCACCACTATTTTCTCTAGAGATATACTTTCCTTGTTAGTTTTAGTTTGGCCAACATGGCTTGATTAAGGGTACTAATCTTTGCATCTTGAAAATAGTCTTCCATAGACTTAATCCAAACTTCCACATCTATTTCCACATGCTTTCCTTTACCATCAAATTTTGAAGATTTGATATAGTTGAGAAAGGATTTATTCTCTAACAATTCGAGAGGATCAATGATGGGTGGAATATCGTGGGTTTGAAAATACACAAGAACTAGTTTAGTATGCATATATAAGGCTTTTCCCATATTCCAACTTAAGATTTTCTTTTAAACCTGTAATTTTTGCACACATTGGGGAGAGAGAATCATCTTTTTTTTTTTCCAAACTATTTTTAGTAGTCAAAGGTGTGACATCATAATGAAGATCCCATTATGAAGATTCACCCAAGGAAATTTGATACATCAATAGTATGATAGTAAGGAAGCTCATCAAAAAATTCTAGAATTCTATATTTGGAAGCAAGGTTTGGGTAGCCTTCTTTACAATAATTTTCATGGTGAGGGTGGCTTAGAATAGCAACTCTATCGACTAGAATAACTTGAATCACTTGCTCACATACATAATAGCTTTGTTGAATTTGATGTTTGTCTATGTAGAGGGTAGGATTTGATTTAGATTCTTCAAAAATAAATAATTAGATGACATTAAGACTTTCCATCTACTAAATTCACTTCAAGTTTGTTTGGATATAAGCAAGACGATCAATATTAATGATGGAGTATATGCCTTTATGCATCTAGTGTCTTTGACACCAATGTCTTCCATCATATGATGAAGATAAGGTATAAATTGAATCCAAAATAAGCACGAATCAAATCTCTCCTCTTGAAGTTTAGAGAGTGCATGGCTGATGTGAACATAGCCCGAAATACTTAGAATCTTTGCCACACTTCATCACTCTAATTCAAATTCATTAAGCATTAATGGCATAAGGAATTTATTTCCAGAGCTGACTCCTATTTAATTTTAATATATTGTAACAATATCTATTTATTTTTTTGCTCTAATATAAGGTGCAATGTGCTTACATAAATGGATATCAATAGCACATATATTGGTAGCCCATCAAGAAGCAATCAAGACTACTACTGACAAACTCATTAAAATAATCAGGCTACTAGAATTCGTGCTATCGATATTTGTTTAGGTAAGCACAGCATCAAGGGCTAATTAAGGAAGCTAATTTCTACGTGTTAAATTAAATTGTACTAGAATTGATTGGAAAATCAAAGAAAACCCTTGAGAAAAGTCAGTGGTTAGATCTTTCCAATGGTAGGTTGTTTGCCCTCAAAGGCTTCCAACACAACTCAGACATTAGATTAGGTAACTCTAGGAAGGATTGAACACAGTCTATAATAGCATGTCGTTATTAGAATCCAACCACTACTATTTTAGGGAGTAAGAGTTGAAACTTTACTTTATAGGTAGAGGGTTGATGCACATTACTCCTCCTCATTTCTCAATCTGTTCAAACCAAATGTAGCAATGGTTCACTTTGGCTTGAGGGATGATAGCAAAGCAATTACCTTAGAAAGTTAATGCTAGAGGGTTGATATGAGATTATAGAATTTAAGTTAGGTTTCCACTTTCAAGTTGATCCTTATGGGGTTGACACACGGAGCTTCCCTTGTGAGTAGTCTCCAACAGCTCAAGCTTACGAATGTCTAGTTATTCTAACATGTTTTGGGTGGTAGAATCTTGATTACTTTCTGATGAGCTACAAAATACATGCTATCAATATTTTCTTAAGTAGGCATGCTACACCAATCTGCTCTTATCTAGCATTAAGGCCTTTTAAGAAGACCATCTTAGGATTGTAGGGGTTAGGCCAGTCCTTAATGCCCAAGGAATTTAGCCAAAATCCATTGGCACACTTGTTGCCCCCTAGCCTAATGTCCTCCCTACTGAGAGACCCCTTAGAATTGGGGGAGACCTAGGGTATATCCAAGAATCCACTCACGAGAGCACAATAATTCTTTTTCAAAAATTCACAAACAAGGTAATCAACCTATTCCCAACTAGGAAACCATCTCTTTTTCAAGCAACAAGCATATATTAAATCATTTCATCAAAGCTAAACATTTGCTTTGAATATCTCATAAGAGAAGTTACAATCCACAAATTATTTCTCCTTAGAGTGCAATCACATAAAGCGATACATGATAGTCCCCCTAGTATTTAGGATGTGACACTTCTTAATCCCTCTTCATACTTTTCAAAGGCCATAAGCTTTTCTCTAGATGATATAACATGTTAGCATGCATCACTTTACCATGCATGAACAAGGCATTTATCTTTACTCCAAGTAGTTCTATCCTTTAAGGGATAATCATGATTAATTCCTAATGTATAAATTTTTTCGTATTCTAAAGATATTGTAAGTTGTAATTCCTCCCTCCTAAATGCAAATAATTTAAGGATAGTCAAGGATCTTGGTTATAGATAGAAACTACTCTCTACCCTTCATTGTTGCAAGTAGTAACAATAATTGACTAATCGATCAATCATTTTACTTAGTCAAAGTTCCTTTAGATCTTTCCAAGGCACCTAAATAGAAGTTGGTGTGGATGGGACTTTGTTCACATGTGCAACTTTTTGTGATGCTCCAATTCTCCCTTCTTGGTCCTTTATAATACTTCTTAAGCCATATGTCTTTGAAGTAAAGCTTGCCAAGGTAAAACAATATAGAGTTTGGCAAAGCAAGGGAGTAACTTGGTTAAGAAAAAAGGATGATCATTTGAGAGGGTTATTGTATTATGAAGCTTCCATATGTTGGAGGGCAAGACTTAGTGTATCTCGAGTGGATAAACAAATGGGAGTGTACTAATAGTGGAGATCCAAGAGGGATAAATTGATATCACTTATGAGAACCTCTTCGTCCAATCCTTCTTTATTTTATCAATGTATCTCACTCACTCACTTACACACTCTCTCTAACTTTTTTCCTCTCACTATCTCTCCCTCTTCTCTCCTCATTTTCATTATCTTTTCTCTCGTGTCTCTATCTCTTTCTAACTCCATGTCTTTCTCTCTTCTCACTCTCCCTCCCTCCCCCCTCCCTCCCTCTAACTCCTTTTTTATCACTCTCTCCATATTTGATAAGGAAACTTTCAACTCGATGGAGGAGTTGTTTGGTTAAGAAAGGATCATCAACATTGAAGCCTCTATCTTGGACACAAGAAGCAATGGTAAGTAAATATAAACAATGATCCTTTTTTTACATGTTTGAGATTCTATTTGCTTATAATATTTGGTGCAGGTCATCATGTAAGATTTGCAACCACTATTGCCAATCTCAATAGTGTACAAAGTCATTGAAGGTAGCTCATGGCCAACTGACTTAGGAAATAGAGAATTGCAAGTGCATCCACACATATGATGTGAGGTTGAACAAAGTAATGAAGGATTTATCACAAGCTAGGGAGCTTCTAGAGACATCAAAGGAGCACCATGTTGCCATGATGGATACACAATATCATCAACATAAGGAGACATTGAGAATGATGGTAGAGAAAATGTAGGAAACAAGCATTTAGTATTTATATTTAAAAAAAACATTTTTTTGAGATCCTACCACTCTTTGTTACTTTGTTGTACAACTTTCTGCCCTTTGGCTTGCAAAATTATATTAACTCAAATTTAAAACATACTTTCCATGCTTCAAGAAACATAAATAAGTTGAATTGAGAGAGGTCAAGTGTGTTTGAAAAAATGATTTATTCTTTAAAGTTGAAATGAGTAATGCAAGTGCAATAATAAGTTAAGTTATTAATTTATTTCACCAACAAAGGGACAAATACATGGACTCAATACAAGGGAGAAAATGATGATGACATTGTGAGTCAAAGACCACACATATATAGGTACTTCATGATCTTATCTTGAAACCAATCAAAGCATCCAATGATAGATCTAATCAAATATCCACAAAGGGATTGTCTACAAGAGGATCATTAAGATCAATTGGGATGTCATCTAGTGGTTGTGGGTGGTCCAAAATGTCTATCAAAAGATTATGTAAAGTCATATAGGCAATGATTAAGAATGGGAGTGAATCAACGTTGGGAAATCAGAGTTTGCCCTCGAATATCTTCCAAGTGCCCTTCAATTGTGCTTGGGATCATTCAACAATGATGTGAGTGGAGATTGAAGGAAAGTTGTAATAAGGAATGTGGAGATCACGTAACATGTGGAGATTGAAGACCCCAGCTCACTATATGTATACCCTATATGTCACATGCATTCAAGGCCTATTTAATAATACCTTTATTTGTGAAATTTCTTCAAATTAAAACATACCCATTTTTTATTTAATCTATAAGCAATCCCATTACATGGCATCCCTTTACATGTAAAAAACCTTCCAAAAATGGTATTTGACAAGTTCCTTATGCTGAAACCATGTGATATACATATATATATTTATGATCAACGCACCCCCTGCGTGCACCCCAATTTAAACAACCTATCATTTGTGGAGCCAAGGTATTCAATATTGACATTTAGGGTTTTTTAATGTGAATCACATATGCATTGGATGATCTTATTGTAGTTTGAGGATCAATTGAACCAAGGTGTAGCTTTCTCATTTGGAGGGAGAATCACATAAGTGTGGGTACAATTGAGTACACACACATGTATGCACATGCACGTATGTGCATCTATACATGTGCATACATACATACATTTGTGTGTGTGTAAGTGCGTGCACACACAATACACATGCACATGCACACAACACATGGTTGTATATGTGTCTATGTTGAATACAATTACAAAATTATGAAATGTAGATTTAGTGGTAATCAATGTTAATGAATTCCATTTTCTAAGTAGCCACAAGGGAACAAATAATTGTACTATCAAATATTAAAACCGATTGTCGAACTTGACATGATTTGGGAAGTGATAGAATGAACTTGCTATGGAGGTTTTCTAAATTGTATTGGGTTTTCAATGTAGATGCTTCCATGTTATGTTGAGAATAGGTACTTCACACACACACACACACACACACACACACACACACACACACACACACACACACACACACACACACACACACACACACACACACACACACACACACACACACACACACACACACACACACACACACACACACACACACACACACACACACACACACACACACACACACACACACACACACACACACACACACACACACACACACACACACACACACACACACACACACACACACACACACACACACACACACACACACACACACACACACACACACACACACACACACACACACACACACACACACACACACACACACACACACACACAGAGAGAGAGAGAGAGAGAGAGAGAGAGAGAGAGAGAGAGAGAGAGAGAGAGAGAGAGATTTCTACAAGATTGTGTGTATGCATGAGAGAGAGAGAAAGAGAGATGTGGCAATAGGTTCAAGGGTTTTTTAGGTTGCATTTGAGGAAGATGAGGTAGATTAGAAAAGCTAATTTGCTATTGTTCTAGAATGAAAAAAATGACTACTATGCTAATTCTTGGTAAGTCCCCTTTTTTTTGAATTGCTTGATGGGGTGTAACTAGTAGGTGGTAGGTGGAGAAAAACCTACTCCCACAAATGCTCATGCAACTTAAATACCAAGGGGGTGCAAAAATATGCAATCTATAAATAACATTTATACATGATCAATTGTGTTCAATCTCATGCTTGTTAAAATCAAGTCGCTAAAAATTGAGGTGCTTCTAAAAGATGATAGTGTTAGTAAATAATTAAATAAAAAATCTCGTAATGGTAGCTTATTTATAAAAATATTTACATTGATTTTCCATTATACTTCAAAAAGCCATAGTTTAATAGCATACATTTAGGGAATCTTGGGAAATCTCCTTAGGAGAAACATCCAACTTACACAAAAGTTTTGCAAGCATATTGAAAGACAATGGCTAGATGAGGTTGGAAAGTTAGAATAGGTGTATTCCTGGAACCTAGGAGGTAGTAGCTAAAATGCATTATAACTTTTTCTATAGATTCAATTAGCAATAACATTGTGTCTCTTCACATTTTACCAATTTGACTCATAATCTATATGGATCAAAAGCTCTAAACGTGTAAATTTGCCCCTAAATCTTGTGAATTGCTGATGAGCCAATAAAATGGCACCTAACTTGGCATCAATCGCTCGATGCATACATGTATTAATTTGTTAAAATTTATTGATGAGCACTTGCACATTGATGTGTGCTTGTTGGCAATTTATGGATTCAAAGATTGAACTTCCTACACCATGATCAATAACATTTTTAAATTTTCCATGATTAAAAAAGGGGTCCTTAAATCCATTCTAAAATCTTTAGAAGTACTATAAGGGTTAAGGGAAATCCGTTCTAAAACTTTTAGGGCTAATATGGTAATGGATTTGAACCTTGTACCAAGGCCTTCACTTTTTGCCATCATTAGGAGCTTTTCAACATTATGTGCATAGAAAAAATTGTAGAATATAGAAAATTCTCTAATATTTCCTACCTATGTATCAATACCCTTCATATAACTAAGGAATTATAGGCCATATAGCTAGCGAATCCCATTTCTTATGTAACATACTAGGGAATTGTATGCCACACAACTAGGAAATTCTATTCCCACATCTCATGCTAGGGATTTACAAATGGCCATAGCAAGATATACCTTTTGCTTTTCTTTCTAGCATCACATGTGGAATGATCACCATACAAATTATACTTCAAATTAAGTAATCACTCAATCCCATGCTAGTTACATGGGTATATTTTATTGGTTTGATGCTCACTTGGTAGAACATTTTTGTTGATCCTTTCTTATGAACTTTTACAAAATTCTTCTCCTTACCCCTCTAAAGATTCTTTGGTAGTACACCAAGCAGTCTAAAGGTAAATCACAATTGATTGACAAGTTAGTGAGAAAGCTAAGAATCTCTACTATTGATACTATTTTCGTTTCCATTCCTTTAGCCGGCCAAAGGTCTAGAAACAAAGTAAGGGAATGCCCTTAAAGTTCTGTTCAATTTGACCTACTCATGGCTAGATTGATCAGTTTTAATAGAAACTAGGAGCTAGTTTTTTGCCATTTATGCACCTTCTTCTTCTACACTTGTCTTATGTATCTACATTGCCAAAAGAGATGAAAAGAAATCTCATTTTCAACCTTACCCTATAGGGTAATGTCTTAAATAAGCATCAACTTACTAAGTCTACCTCCATGTGAAACTTCAACATAACTAGCCTCTAAATAAACATATTAAACTTACAAAAAGATATGGTATTCCATGTTGTTAAGGTTAGAATTTTGCTTTTGCTCACATATATAAGTGTGTTTTGCTTACTCTAATTAACCTAAATCATGTTAGAGTTTAAGGACACATTACCCACATCACCTAGGACCAATCTCAATTAATGATAAATCATCTAGCACATTAAGGTGTCACATTAGAAAATGTGAGAAAAATCAAAATACCAAGGTAGATGGGGTGGTTTCTCAAGGCATGTCCTTTTTTTTCCATTTACTTTGAAGTTAGGGGTACCAATAACTAATTAGCTACAAAGATGCCTAGTTAGTTCTTTGTAATGCCATAGGATATCCTAACATGTGATTGCCTTTTGAGAAATATGATAGGCCAATTTAGTATTAATAACAAATATATCCTCCTTGAATATCAAAGCATTGAACCAAATAGAAAATCCAAGTGAGGTTTCCATCCTTGCCTAATGACCTAGCTAATGCAGAGTATTTCAACCAATGTTTATTGATATTCATGTGTTTCATGGGTAGGATACCCTCTAAGGAGGAGCTTCAGTAATGGATAACATAAATATTTTTTGGGATAGGCTTCCAAGAGGGCTTCTTTCATGGTCTATCAAGCTTAGAGGGAGTTGGCCCACTATCTTCCATGGTTAGCAAGCTTTTCTATTCAAGAAAGAGAGTGTGCATGTTTACAATATCACAAGACCATGCACTTAGCTCGTAACAAGATAATGTAAAGCATAAACAATATTAAATAAGGACATATATAAAGAAAATTGATAATGATGGAGATCACACAAGAGTTACCTCAAAGCAAGCCCTAATGAAGAATTGCAATTAGTTGGAGCTAATAGTGAAGCACCAACCAAGAGTGAATGAGCAAGGAGGGGTTTTGTTTATGTAGGCTAAAAGTGGGTTAGGGCATGAAAGAGCGAGACTTAATAGGATGAGACGAGAGGTCAAGACTCATGAGGATGATGCATGAGTGAGGCCTTACAAGAGAAACAACAATAATACTTTTCAAGAAGCATACATATTTTTAGCACCCCCTATTGATACTCGATTAATGCCAACTGTGGCTCTTCATCTCCTTCTTTTTCTCATCTTCATTCATTGTGAGGACATTATGGGTGGATATCCCATGCAAGTTCCCTTACACCTACATTGATAGCTCATCATCAAGTATTGAATTACCAACTTCTCAAAAACATATTTACAACATTGCAAGCTCATGTACTTTAGTAAATATACACTCTCTCAAAAGAAGAGAGCATATATTTACCACATCACAAGCTCATGTTCTTTAGTAATAAGACAACGTAAAGCATAAACAAGAGTAATGAGTGCAAATGGAAGAAACTCAATAATGACGGGGGTCACATAAGAGGAATCCCAAATCGAGCCACTCTATATACACTCAAGAAGTTGGAAGCAAGAGTGGAACACTAGCCAATAGTGAGGAACAATGAGTGTAGCACACAAAGTATGGAGTGTAAAATAGAGTTGCCTTTTATAAGCTACAAGTGGGATGAGGCTTGAGAGGATGAGACCCAAGAAAATGAGATTTGATAGGACAATATTTGATACACATATTTGAAGATGTTACGATGCATCCTACAACAAATCAAATAGAATAATTATGTAATATTTCCATTCATCTTGTTTTCTATAGTCCTTTGACATTGATAATTAGTGTCATAGAACATGATATGGATTGCAACTTATTTACATCTCATGTAATTACTTGTTTTCTTAACCAGCAAACAGAAGGAAGGCTTAGGATATAACAATCACCAATTTACTTTCTCAAGGCACCATCATTTCTAACTATTGTTTTCTTGGTTGGTAGTGAGGTTGACATCATTTGATCAATATGTGGCATATATATTTTAATGTGTCCCTTTCCAAAATTAATTTGACAAATATTTAAATTCTATATACATTTATGATCTCGTGATTGTTTCTTGGTAATATTTGAGATTATAGACCCTTTGCATCCCTTAGATCCCAATGAGCTTGTAATATTTAAAAGAGGTAATTGTTGGATACATCTAGCTAATTGTTGGATTGACCAAGAAAGTTGTATTGTATACCTTCTTTGGAAATGTGTTGTAAGTGATTTTGAAACATGGAAATGCCTTTGAATGCTCTAATTGGAAGCTTACAATTGGTTCGACTCCCAACTAAAACTTATTGGAATGAAGATGCAAATGCTAGACTTTGTAAGATTGAAAGATTACAAATAAGATCCCATTGATGTGATATAATGAAATCTTGAGCACACTCAGGCATGGAGTCAATGGAGGAGGTGAGACCATTCAAATGGAGCCTACACGTGATGTAGGTATAAAACATGGGGATGAAGATGTAGGGTTGAATCATATTCCTAACTCACTAAAAAGAGACAAAACTTGAAGAACCTACATGATTACTAAGTTATACTGGATGTTTTAGGTACACTATTGACAACAATATTAGATATATGGGCTTCTAGTAGTAGTTGATGCATGTTAGACATCATCCCATTAGCGAGAGTTTGAGGCCACTTTTTGGCCTTTTAGTAGAAGGAGAGAGTGTGTGCTCCACTAATAAGAAGAAGGCTTCCATTATGTAACTTTTTTTCAAAAATCTATTGGGATTTTCAAAAATAATTTTAGTATTTTAAAAATGTTAGTTTAATTGAAATAGCTCGAACAATCATCACTTTCTAGTAGTAAAGTGGATTAATTATCAATCTCATAGAGATGGATTTGAGTGATTATCATTTTCCAATAGTAATGTTTTCCCATTACATTTTAGCCATTTTTCTCATTGAGGCCAAAAAAAGGTGGTGGAAACCTGTTGTTTGAAATCTTTAGTGTTCGTTTCCTCCTCCCTTTCTTCCACTCGATAATCCTTATAGTTCCTCTTTATTTTCTCTCCACTTCACTACATGTTTCTCCTCTTCATCTTCCTACTCCATGGATGCATGTGCTTGGTGCCAAAAACTTAGTGCCTTCATTAAGTTCATAGTCACTTATAATATGCTTGATAAGAAAGACTTTTGGGTTTCCTTAACCATAGCAAAGGGAAGTTGAATAATCATGCATTAAAAAAGCGAAATCCTTGATAGCCAACGCTTTCTTGTCATGCTGGAAGGGTAGGATAATGGATTTTAGGCTTGGCGGCTTCAATAGGACAATCAAAGAAGTGCGTATCTAGCATGTTTTCATGTATAAGGTGCTTCACCTTGAGTCCAATGCCTTCCATACCCCTCTCCATAGACCCAATTATTAGTGTAATCTAGTTGCATTTACTTTTTTGTATGAATGAAGGTTCGTGTTTCTTATTCATCTTGTAACTGATAAGACCATTTGATGTTAATAAACTTGTATCCATTAAGCCTTGACGAGTGGTAGCTAGTGGAATGTGTGGTAGATATTATAGATGTCAAAAAGTGATATTGGTTGAGAAGAGCATATTCTTTTACAAACATTCTTACATACGACCTCCCTCCAACGAACAATGGGAAACCTTTTCTAGCCTTCCCCTTCCATATTTTAAGAGCAGACAATGGTTGCTAGCAGTTTCAAAGATAAGTGAGAGTTATATGTGTAAAATTTGTCATGAGGTGCAAAAAACATAAAGCCCAACATTTCAAGTAGATAAAATAAATTATCTACTTTTATACCTATAGCCATTTTTAGTGGACATTCTCTCTAGAACTAAATATTGGATCTCAAGAACCATGTTTCTAGTGAAGTACCTAGATGTAGATATCATCCTAGAGTTTGTGGATGCAAGCTGGGATACAAAGATACAAGATGGAATCTCATACAAGGTGCAATAAGATTCTATTTTCTGTAAATGTATGATTGCCACTCAAAACTTTATCATGACATTCTCATATAGAAAATGGCACCATGTTTGCAAGAAGTTGGTGCCATTATACCAAGAATGAGGGAGATTTTTTGAAATTCAATACTAGACATCGATGTTTGTTTGAATGGTGATGTTTTGATCATGATGAAGCTAGGGTCAAAGTGCACATTACGAGAATTGAGGAGAAACTTGCACAATGACGACATCCAACTTCCTACTTCATTTAAGTTCTATGTTGATGATAAAAAGGTGCATTTTTTTGCATTGTTTGCTTTGCTTTACATTCACATGCTCAAATGATTTTTTTGCATCATATTATCCCTAGTTACTCTCTCTTGATGTCTGTCAGGTCCCAACGAGAAAGGAAAATAGATTTCCATATAAAGAGATAACAAACAATGCCATGCATTGAGATTAGAAAGCCATTAGTTCAACTTGCACACATGTATTAGTAGAAGCCATTACATAGGCCTTTTCCACATAAGAAAGACAAATGTTCTAGGATCCTTTTGTACACAAGAAAATTCTACCAAAAAAATGTAATCAATAAGTATACCAATGTGAATGAGAACCCTTTTTTTTTGTATTTCTATTTTCTCATTATAGTGTAAAATTGTAGAATGTGATGAATAAATGGGCCATTGTAAAATTTCAATGTAAAGCCATAAAGACCAGGATCAAGTTTTCCTTTGAGGAAAGGAGCTAAAAGATCGAGCATGGGATGGCTAGGGCTTGGGTGGCGAGGTTGTTGTGGATAGGGAGGTTATTTAGCAACAAGGTTGTTTGGAAGAGAGGTTGGGGTTCAGATTGGAAGGATTGACCTGTGGTATCCTCCATATCACACCACAAAGCTTCCAATATCGGCTCCCCACTCTTCACCCTTTGCAACTTGCTATCCATTTCTTATGGCTTGCTCTCCATAGCTGCCCTTGATTGTACCCATTCTTCGACATCTACCATATCGACTTCAAATTGCAATATGGCATGTTCATACTCATGCATAGCCATTAATTAAGCTTTTTCTTCTTGGCATTGCCTTTGTGCTCTCTCTCTCCAATTCATATCTTTGAACTACGTCCTCCCCATCACTGTAGCATTGGGCAATGCAAGCTACAATGAATCTAATCAAATCAGAGTAGCTTTGTATATGAGGAACACTAGATGAATCTAGTGAGGACATCATCTCTTTGTATGAGGTGCCATTTGACAACACAACAATTGTGGGCTAAGGAATGCGTAGTTTCCTAAAGGGGATGTCCTCAACGACAGCTTAGGATAGACTTGTTTGTGACCCTCATGTGGTGTAAATCCACAATGGGTCACTCTTAAGTGAGAGGCACCTCCATTGATCAGAGAGTCATCATATTTCTCTTTGATGACCTTGGTGTGGATTGAGCCCCAAACTGAAGTCAAGAAACCCCTACCAATTTTAGAGGACACACATATCGAAGGGCCCCATATTAATTAGTGATGACCCTCATGTGCGGTGAAGCTTGCATGGATTACTACCAAGTGTGGGCTCTCCCAATTGTAGAGGACTCTCATATCACTTAGGTGGTGACCTTGATGTATGGTGAAGCTTGCATCAATGATCACAAAGTGAGGGAGAATCCTCCCACTTGTGGAGGATCTTTGCATCACTTGATGGTGACTCTCATATGTACTGAAGCCTATATGTAGTAGCCCATGGAGTGAAGCTTGCATGGGTCACCATTGAGTGAGGGAGGACCCTCCCAGTTGTGGAGGGTTCCCATATCACTTAGTTGTGATCCTTGTGTGTAGTGGAGTCTGCATGGGTCACTACCAAGTGAGGGAGGCCCCTCTTAGTTATGGAGGGTCTTTGTATCACTTGGTGGTGACCCTCGTGTATGGTTAAGCCCTCATACATGATCACCAAGCAAGGGAGGCCCCTCCCACTTGCCGAGAGACCTCCTATCACTTGATAGTGACCCTCGTGTGTAGTGAAACCTACATGGATTACCCATGAAGTAAGAGAGGTCCCTCCCAATTGTGGAGGGACCCCATATTGTCTAGTGGTGACCCTCATGTGTGGTGCAACCTACATGGGTCACCACCAAGGAGGGAGGCCCCTTCCACTTGTGTAGGGACCTCCTATCACTTGGTGGTGACCCTCATATGTAATCAAGCTTTCATGGTTGGACCTCGTATCACTTGGTGGTGACCCTAATATGTAATCAAGCTTTCATGGTTCACCACCAAGTGAGGTAGGCCCCTCTTACTTGGCAAAGAAACTCTGTATTGCTTGGTTGTGACCCTCGTTTATGATGTGGGTGAGAAAATTTTTAGGTGGCTTGTTTGGCTTGTAAGGCATAAAAAAGATGCAACTCTTTCATAATACATTGGCAAATTGCATCATACAAAGGTACATGACATGTATACACACATACTATGTCCTACAATTTATTATAGAGAAAGTTATATTAATTTAGCTAAATAATGAGCATTAAGTTCGTTATTATAGATTATAAATTTTCACAATGAGTATTCCCTTGATAATGCAAGGCTCCCCTTTTTTGCACTAAAGGTGCTAACCATATTTTGTGGAGGCTATCCCCTTCCAATGAATGTAGAGAAAATAATTTTGGTCAAAAAGAGATTTGCATTGTGGGTGTTTAGCATCGAGTATGGATGCCAATCTTTAAGGGCCCCTTATTACATATCATATGCTGCTCATGCCATTGCAGTAGGAGTCGAGGACGTGCATAATTCACATCCTTACTCAAAAAGAGAAATTTTGCAACAAATGAAAGGCAGGGTTCTTATGGAGAACTACCTCCAACAGTGCCAGGACCACATATATAATTGCCAATCTCAGGGGATGAGGATGATGGCCATTGTAAAAACTTCTCATTTACACATGAATTATTATATTCTTTTGGTCTCTTTTATTTTTCCATTTGTAATGTAAGGACTATGTTCGAGTTTTGGTATATCCTCTTTGCTGCTTCTATTCCCATTCTGTGCTAAATTACTTTGGAAAACCACTAGAAAACTTTTGGTAGGTCGTTTGCTTTTGCGCACCACCACCATGTCTTGTATGTCTGAAGTACCTGGTCCTTGCTTGGATGAGGTGGTAGTCTTTGTTGTAGACTTCATGGAGAAATACTCATTCAATAAGCAAAATGAGATCTAGTCATTGCCTCGGAGGGGGGGACATGCAATCAATAGAAAGGTTGTTTTATTTAGTAAAACTTATAGGATTATATTTACAAAAGGGGTTTTTTAATTAAAATTTGAAAAATATCCGAAAGTTTCTTAAAGGAAAAGAGGTCATTTTATTACCTTACAACATGTAAGGAAAGTGTACTTTCTAATATCCTTTCAACACATATGACATAGAGGGTTTGCATATAGTGACCCCCTCGAGGTCACTGCAATAGTGTACTAAGCATGTCACTATTATTGTCATGATTACTCATTTCTATATCACATCGAGTGTAATAAAGAAGTCCATACACTTTTTTGTCTCTGCTGACAAACAAGATGACACCTTTTTTGTGCAACATGATTTTCTCTTACATGCTCAATGGGTGGTTGAGAGATCAAGGGCTTAGCTTTATAGAATACTAGGTTTGATAAGATAGTATAGCTTTACTATTTAAAACAAAGCGATCATTTTACTTTATTGTTAGATACCATGATCTTACTAGGGCTCTAGCTCATGAGCAGTTGAAATAAATCAATGCCTACTTGACTTATGTTGGTAACACTATTCCTTTCTTGAGAATGAACCTTACTATAGGAGCAACTATTGTGTATGACAAGCAAAAAAGGGAAGGTAGCATGATCTTCGAGAGATCAAGCTCAATGATGTCAATGATCTCAACAATGCGACTACAAATCATTGAAGGGCTCAAAAGCAATGCACTGTGTGAATGGATATTTTGAGAACAATAATTATGCATTGTGAACAAAATGATTGTCATGCTTTTATTTTCCTTACAAGAGTAGCTAATGGAGAAGGTGTAAGAATAGAACATATGTAGAAATACGACAATGCCACACTTTGGAGCCTATTGTTGTTGAGGGTTCTAGGGAAGGTGGTGACTCGGACCACAAGGTTTGAGGTACCACCTCATTATACTTCTTTGAGAAATGCTCTCTTACTTGGTGATAATATTGCTATCCCTTCTGAAGAGAATAATGAGGAGGCTACTAACTTCTATATTCTAAAGTGTGTTGTAGGTAAGGATCTTTCAACTAGGGAGCAAATTGATGCATATGAAAATAAGATGGAGGTACAAACATTAATGGTGACTTGACATTGCTATAAATCTCTACACGAAAACTTGTATGAGCTATTGGATAACAAGTCGGTAGCTTTCACATATTCCCACTTGATAAGGGCAAATGGAGCCCATAATGGTTGATGGCATAGCTAAAGGATTTGAATTATCCAACAAATATCATGAGGTTATATAAAGTGTGTTGTAGGTAAGGATCTTTCAACTAAGGAGCAACTTGATGCATACAAAAATAAGATAGAGGCCCAAACATTAATGGTGATCTGTCACTACTCCTATAAATATCTACAAGAAAACTTGTATGAGCTATTGGATAACAAGCTAGTAGCTTTCATATATTTCCACTTAATAAGGGAAATAAAGTTTCCTATGGCGCCCATAATGGTTCGTGGCATAGCTAAAGGATTTGAATTATCCAACAAAGATCACGAGGTTATATACAATAGCATGCCCTTTGAGTTGTAAGTCAAATTTGTGTTTTTAAAGTCATAAGACAATACTCAATACCTTGTTATATGCAAGTTTTCATGATTTAAAAAACCATTTGATTTGCTTATCTGAATCAAGTTTCATCATCTTGTCTTGTCACTTCAAATTGATGCAATACCACTTAAAGTGGTGCATCATCATGTTAAAATGGTGCACAACATTTAGTGGGCCACATCTTTATAAAACTTAGTCTCAAATTTAAATCGTAAAACTTTCTCTCATCTTTACAACATCATTTTTACCAAATAATGGTGTTGCACCATTGAAAATTGGTGTTGTACCACTGAAAAGATATGCTACAACATTTAAAGGTGATTTTTCATCTACAGTGTCGTGAGCAACACATGCAAGCTAGATTTCCCTTTCCATTTACCTCCCAATAAAATGACTACACATTTCGGAGTGAGTGAACCTCTCTAGGAGATCTTGTGGCTTTTTTAAATTATCATTGTTAGAGTCCCTATGTTTTTGAGTTTCTTTTAGCTTTCTCCTCCTCAAATGTACCGATAATTTTATGTTGGATTTCTTGGTTGGGGATGCCTATAGAGTCTCCAAATTAGAATCTACACTTATTCGAATCTAAACTTTTCTTGTTTAATTCTTATGTGAACCTTCATTTTTTTTTTGGTGCTTCTGCAATCTCAAAAAAGTCACGAATTGGAATAAGGTCTAAGGGCTAAAATCCTATTCATTCATGATTGAGCACCTCCCAATATTCCAATCATTCTAGCTTTGACTTCATTCTAACAACTCTTTCATCCTCAAGCAGTTCATCCACCTTTTTAAGTTTAGAAGCTAACATGTTTTGTTCTATAGTTTTGCCATTTGAATCATATTCCCTAAACTCATATTCCTTGTTATCTTTGCTTCCCTCATCAATCAAACTTTCTTCAAACCTTCATCAAAGATGTGACCAAATTGGCATGATAATCAAATAATGCATGGTGCAACCATGTCCATTTTCACTCCTGCTATTGAAACAACTCTTTGAATATTAATCAGTCAGTCTTAGGGTTGTTCATTAAACAACATCACCACTGAGCAAGCATCTTTCTCAAATCCTAGTGGTTGGTGGGGACATTGAATCCTACAATGTCAAGCTAGAAAGGCCCATGATTCATCGTGAGGATATGTATCATCAAGTCAAAGGTGCTAGGCTGGTCTATGTGTGAAATAACCTCATCTTCGCTAGCTTGATTGAGTGTTTTGTTCATTTTCTAAACTCTTCTTCTTTCATAAATGTCCATTCAAGTGTGACAAGAATATGCATCTAGTCTTATTCATCATCTAGATAGGGGATACACTTTTTGAGAGACTGTGACATGGCCATATAAGTTGCATCTCCTCTAAGGATGTTGGAGATATCATCAAGATCAATGGGCGTGGCTTTCTAGCTTTCCATCTCTACCCTTACTAATTATCTTTAATTTCCTAAGAAGACCAATCTATTTCCCTAATCCTTAATGAGTTGAGCATTCCATATCATCCAAGGGTGGCCTAAAAGCAAATTGTAATCCACTCCCTTCATCACCATGAAATTCACCATGAAGTTTATTCTTGCAATTTTGACAAGCCAATCTTTTAGTACATCGAGAGTGATTAAACTTTATAGTGATCAAGCACTATCTAATTAAAATGCATGTTTTCAATGGAAAGATTTTCCCATGTCTCTAGCACTAAGATTGATTAAGTATGCTTACTCTGGTACCTATGTCTATGATTCCTCTTCTCAACAAGTCACCCAAAGCCTCCATGGGAAGAATATTGTGACATTCAACACCTTCCCAAAGGGTGTTGACTCCAAGGGATCTTAGAGAAGGAGTACTTGCTTCCACATATTGTTTCTATAAATCATATGGAGTGGTGGTTTTTGCAGTTCCACCCTACCTTATATCCAACATTTCAACACTTTCTAAAGGTTGGGGATACTATGTATTAACAATCCTGGTGGCATTGTCACACTAGTTGAAGCCAGTGAGGCAACACGGTCGGGTTACACATCCTTACAGTGAAACCAATAACCTAGTGGTTGTTAATGTATTCGAGAATTATGTGGCATTGAACCATTCTAACCTCAAGTGGATTGGAGGCTAACTTTTTAGTCTCAGGTCCTTATCTAGGGTAAGACAAACACTGGTCTGGTGCTTGATAGCCCTATGCCACTCATATTGAATGCAAAATTGGGTGCTTGCTCAGCTTCTTGAGCTTCTTACACTCACTTCTTAACTTTCAATTACTTCCAATTGACACTCAACATTGGCATATTCCTTGGTCTTAGAGGCTTCCACCTTCTTGGTGCAAGGGGAAATAGTGGTACTCTTAGCATGGACACGATTCTATTCATTAGTTTTGTGGTAATCCTTTGCTTTGCAACTTCTCGGCATTCTTCTTCACAATCATAGATCCATTGGCAATTGACAATCCTAGAGTTTTGACACCAACTTTCTTGCTTTGAGCCCTTACGATGGCATTGAAGGTATAAGTATTCTATCCTTATCATGAATCATCTCTATCCTAGAGAGCAGGAGAGGCATGGATGGAACAATGGCCTTACTCTTACTGGCCTTCCTCTTAGGATAGTGAGGATACATATGGCTTATCCCACATTCGATGCATCATTGGTCTAATTGACTATCCTTGGAAGCTTTTCTTTTTTGGGGACATCTTGAGGACACATGTCCTAGTTGCCAACACTTGATGGGATATTTTCCTATTCTTCACCCTAATACCATGACTAGTATGTATTAGTAGTCCATAACTACATTATTGTCCTCATCATAAGTCGTAGGGTTTTTATTATTTCTCTCTCACTCGACACCCCAATGTAGTGGGCAAGAATGTCACTTCCAAGGGTGTGTGACTATCAGGATTGGAGGTCGATGTAATCTAGATGGTTTGATTTCTACTCTTTGTGCGGTTGCCTTTTACTCGTTTTAGGAGCTGGCAAGGCTAATTGCTATACTCTAGGGTAATATGGCACCCTATTCTATTTTGGGTATGGATTATTATTGAATGTCTTTGCATAGGGTATGCGATTAGAGGGTGTGCGACTATCGAGGCTAAGGGTTGAGGTATTGCAAATGGGTTTGTTAACCCTCAAATGAACAAAGGTGGAAAATCCGGAAAAGCTAAAGTAGAAGACAAGGCCAAGGCAAAAGTGAAACGGAAGACGAAGGCGTGCCAAGAAAAATATGGAAACACAAGAAGTGCAGAAAAGTCCTAAATAAAGGAAAAAGGCATACAAGGAAAGGCACAAGTCAATACTTTTGTAAAAAAGTGCAAGGGCACCATGATTTATTTTAAGAGTGTCGGGCTCTCACCCATGCAATTTGTAAAGGTAGATGGGCGGTAGGAAGGAAGCTAGGAAGATAGGAGGACAATGGGAAAAAGGGCCTAGGCCACAGCCGGCCATGTAAAAAAGGGGATAAGGGGATGACCACCCAAAAGGGATTTAGGGTTTTGTATATAAAGTTGAAAAGTGAATGAGAAGCTCATTCTTGTGCGTGGCCAAAAGTGGGTCTCCTCTTCTTCTTCTTCTTCTTCTTCTTCTTCTTCTTCTTGCTTGCTTGAGCTTGTGCTTGAGAGAGGGAGTGTGAGAGTGTGAGGGAGTAATTGTGTGAGGGTGAGGGACCGAGGAGGAGAAGCTCTACATCTTCTCCTCTCTTCTTCTCTTCTCTTCTCTTCCCTTGTCTTGATCGTGGCGATGGAGCTTGGAGCGTGGAGCTTGAGGATGGAGCTTGCTTGAAGCTTGCACTTAGATCATGGAGCTATCGGAGTGCACGGGAGAGGAGGTAACCCGATAGGCATGGAGGTAAGCTCACTACACCCATAGATATGGATGGCGCGTCAGCTATGTGAGAGGTAGCCATTAGTGCTTGGCTTGGAACACTTGAAATAATAAGCGCTCCGTGGGTCTTAGCGATTGAGCGAAAGCTCATACATTTTGGTTCCATTGCTGGGACCAACGGATTCAAGCCTTGAGCGCTTGCGTGCTTCGAATCGAGCATTGAAGTAGGGTTTTCCCCAAACCGGTGCTTGAGGTAGATAGGTAGGAAGCGAGGGAGTTTGAAGAGGTATTCGATCTCCTTAGCAAGTAGGTTTTTGTTGTTTTGGACTTGGGAAAGCATGGCGGAGTAGTGTAGGTATTTTTCTTATAAATTTCACTTGCATTTAGGAAGGATAGGAGCAAAATATTGGAGCAAATAATAGGGTTTTCTGTTGCTGTATAACAGGCTGAAACAGGGAAAAGAAGGGCAAGAAATGAAATTTTGGGTTAAATGTTAGTAAGGGAAGCAAGATTGAGGTGAGTGCAGGCCTGGACAGGGTGATAAGGGGCCAAGAGTGGCAAGAAAGGCCACATTGTGCATTGCAGGGTTTCAGGAGAGCAGGAGAGAGGAAGAAAGCTTCGTTGAGTGGATCCACTTCGATCTTGCCATCCGGGAGATATTTGCCTAGCCTAGGTAATTCTACACCTTCCCCTACATGAGTAGGTTGCTCGACCAGGGGGAAGGCCTCCAATGCTCGGCGCGGCGAATTTCATGAAGTTCGGTGAAAAAACGCCTCGCGCTCGGCATGTCCGAGTGATGGCGATTCTGGGCCGAGTCCCAGAATCGGCCCTTGGATTGCTCGAAAATTTGGCCCTCGGTCCTGCCGACTCGGCCCACTCGACTCGGACACCTACTGCTTCGCCTGTCCGAATTGAGCATTCGGACCAACTTTGAAATTCAGCCTCGGCCCACCTAACTTAGCCCTTGAACGACCAGACTCGGACTGGCCAAATTTGACATTTGGACCAGTTACATTCTGACTTTCCACTTGGCCCTCAGACGGGCTGAATCGGGCATTCGGCCCCTGCAATTCGGACTTGTTGGGTTGAATTTAGATTTTTTCGAATTTTAACCCAAAGACAGTGAAACTGACCGAGAGACCATATAGAGCCGAAACCATATCATAGATCGATCACTGAGCTGAAACTTAGAGCAAGTAGTTCAAAATTTGGCTATAAACGGTCTTTCAAATCACGTATGGCATTTACCGTTATAGCCCTGAGGGCCGGGGGAGACTGTTCCCCCTGGACTCCCGTAGAGGGGGCTCTGCCCCCTTGGCACCTCCCCTGAGTAGGTTGGAGAGAAAACACGCACCGTGATAGGTCCTCCAAAATAGACCCTAGTGTAGTAGTGGCTCTACACGAGCATGGATTCTCACTTGCAAAAGAGCAACCAAAAGCCCGTACTTGAACAGAGACAAACAAAGACCCTAGAACCTCAATGGGCCCATCTAACCAACAAGGGAAAAAAGGCCACACTGCAAAAACACATACGTGTTATATTCGGACTGCATCTAGTCAAAGCGAAAAGCAACAACATCAAGCTACAATAGCGAGAATGACTAGATATGCCAGTCCTGATGATAGATGCTCTTTGAATAGCACTACATGACGATCCAAGACACCAGTGGAGAATGCACATCTGGTCGTGCAGTTGGAAAACTCAAGGGCATTTGTCAAAAGGCTTAAATTTACAAGCCAAGACACGGAAGATGAAGACATCGTACCACCTGCTTATCTTAGGGTCAAACTCACCGCGAAAAGAGAGCATACTATCGATGTTCTGATTGACGAAGGAGCAGATTTTAATATCTTGACCTATGAATCATGGACCCTACTAGGCCAACCAGAGCTCACACCGACTAATGCAACTCTTAGGCCTTACGGGGGACACCCACAAGCACTCATAGGGAAGTGCAAAATCCTTGCGACAATTGAAACTGAAAGCTTGCCTATCATATTTCATGTTCCTCCAAATAGTGCTAATTGCGAGAAGGGAACCCTCCTTGGAAGACCCTTCAAAAGGGCGACCAAGTGTGAGGCTGACTATGTAGCACAGAGGATACACCTGACACTACCGGGTGTAAGGATAGTCACGACCTTTAGCAAGGGTGACCTCATTGAACCTCGAGGGAAAGGCAAGGAAGGTGCTGACATAATAGTCAAGCCTACTAACGAGAGCAAGGACTTGTTGGAAGAGTTGATACAAGCACAGGTCGAACAATGAGAACCAGTGAGTGAGGCCATGCCTAAAATAAGAAGGTCAAGAGACAATGCCAAGGACGGGCTTTGGACTTACAAATATCGTAGAAGACCCCAAAAGAAGCCCAAGCCTTATAGACGAAGGCATCAGTGGAGAGCCAATACAACGCCGAGATGGATATCCAAAGCGTTGCTACGTGCTCAAGGGTATTATGTAGGTAATCGATGGATTAGGGTACCAAAACCCCTACTAAACCACCTCTATCAGTTGAAGATCAGATTGCATCAAAAGCAACGAAGCACAGGAGGAAATCTAAGGGAAAATCTAGGTCTCAAGGCAAGAAACCAAACATGAGTGTTTGAAAGAAAGAGCCTCAGCCTAGCATGCTTAATAAGCAAATGTCATATGTAACCATTGAGTGTGCACAAAGACCATTAGTGCTCAAGGATTTTTGACTTCCCAAGAGGATAATGAGCACCAGAGGCACAACCTGCTCGTGAGAAGGCTGATTGCTCAACAAAGAAAATGACATAATCATCTAATAGCCTCGAGCAAATCATTCAGCCAGTGCCACGTCCACCTAAGAGTCCTAGATCTCCTACACCCTCTTTTCCCAAACAGACACAGGAAGCACAACAGTAGCCATCAAGGGCGGCTGCTCAATCCCAATCTCTATCTCCATCTAAGCTTCCAAATGTCCAAGAGGTGGGACAGGACACCATCCGTAGCTCTCAGCCCAAGGATATGCCTGTGCAATTTTGACTAGATCAACTCATGCTCGATCTACGCAAGTGAATGCTCAAAGGGCAGCAAAAGACACGACCACTTCCGATCGCCCTAGGGACTTGACACTGCAATCTACTAGCAGTAGCCAATCCACTAAAATAGCTGCTACTACTTCCAATTAGGGATCACAATAGTCACAACCCTTGGCCGTGACAATGCCCCTTGCGGAACGTGTCCTTAGTAGTTCACCTGTGGAGGAGGTGTTGCAACCAACTTCCTTGACAACTCTAGCACGTTCAAAGCACCTAAATCCTAGGCTGGAGGAGTTAAACAGAAGGGAATTGGCTAAAGAGCTAGACTCTCCAAAAAGAGAGGCAGTTGTATCCTCACAACCTACCAAGGCTATTCAGCAAGCCGCGACTATGTCCCATGAGGACACACTAGAGAAAGAGAATGCTAAGGCCCAACTAAGCACATCAACGGTTGACCTAATTCAAGGTCCTGAGTTGTTAAGTTATACACCTTCGTTGACCAAGAAAAAGAGGAGAAAACAATGAAAACAACATCAGTTTTACAGGTGGTTGTGGACCCCGAGAACATTGAGACCAAGAGCGCTAGAGAGCTAACGAATAAAGCATCAAGTCCATCCACCAATGAACCCGTTGATGTCTCTCCTAATAGCGGTGAAACCTCAAACACATCCGTGTGCTCTAAAAAGTCAAAGTAGCCGTTACCATCAATGGTTGCTTTCAACACTCAATCCATCGACAATAGAACTCGCAGACCAATCAAGAGTGGATACAATGCTATCACAACAGGGTGACAAATTTATACCAGTCACATCCAAGGAGAACCATGACGCAATAATAAAGCCTCAAGAGAAACATGGAAATCCTGAGAGCATAAGAAATCCTAGCGTTGACCAATCTTGCTCATTTAGGTCTGAGACCCCAGCTATGCTAAAGCCTAGGCAAACTCCTAGAACCTTGCATGAGATAGCAATTGAGCGAGCCCTCGTTGAACGTAGAAGTGTCACAGAATGCTTAACTGAGTTGAATACTAAGCTTAAGGTGTTCGCACGTGTCTACATCCTTGCGGACATGGGCACATTCCCTAAGGAGCAGCTTGGAGAATACTTGCCATTTTCCCTATCCTGGGAAGAGCAAGAACATCTTAACGAGCACTATGACAGGCTCCTGCATGAACGCATGCAAGTCACCTCTGACAAGGAAACCGACGAACTACGCTTAACTGTAACATTCAATGATGTGCTCTACCAACCAAATCTCTTAGAGATAGAGTAATTAAAGCGACAATCGGAGGGTCAAAGTCAATTTGAGAAACCTTGGTTTGAAAACCGTGTTGCAATGGCCGAACTAGGAGCCCAAATCATGACAGTCTCAGAAGAGCGATTGGCAAGACCCAACCTATGTGGCGCCAACTTCCTTTTGAGTGCTAACTGCCATTCGGGGTGGGGACTTAGCTGAAACTAGCCAAGAGAACTCTTTGTCTGATAAGGTTCTCACTGAGGAGGAGTTACATGTTGCTAGTAGACTCGGACAAGGTTCCATGCTACTCGATATTGCAAAATATCTATCAGTATTGAGTAAGCTGCCACGAGTACTAGATGCATGTGCCACACTTTAGTACAATTCGGAGTTCTATAATTGGCTTTTATCCTCATGAAGTGACATGGATTCGTAAATATGTATATAAATAAACAATGATTTTTGTGTGACCCTGTATAGACAATATCAACACACACAAGCAATGATAGTCAAGCGCAGGGAGAAGAGTTGGGTTTGACAGGCTAAGCTCCTCATGTCCTTCTCTCATCACATATTTAGAAGTTGTGTGACCATTTCCACCTCCAAGTGAAGGGCATATAGCCCTCATTACCGCCATAGGAAGCCTTGACCAACAACTCTGATGGTGTAGAAGAGGTACCGTCCCTTTCTATACACCTTTCCCCCTTTTCGGTCTATCCTTCCGAGGATGCGCCCTGCCCCACTCCATGACAACCAGTCCACACAACTTAGCATAAGCCAAGATCTGCTAATGGCTAGAGGCAAAACGAACATCATTATGGGGGCCATCCCTCTACAACAAACACTGCATGCCTCACCTCTCCCCTCCTCATCATATGCGCTTGATAACCTACTGTATAATCCCTTCCATGCAAATAGTTTTATCATGCCTCAAGGCCTAATCCTTGGTTCGCATTTTGCAAGTCCCCCTACGGAGCCGACATGGAGCACCCAATGCAGTTGGCTTGCAAGGACGCTATCCGCCGTCAAAGGGAGCATGTAGCAAAAGTGCCTTCGCCGGAACGCTACATACCTACCCTTAAAAGGTATGCAAAGAAACGAGGCCCCAAGCGGCACCGGCCCGGACATAGGCCAAAAGATCCCCAGTCCAGGGGAATAGAAGCTCAAGGGAGCACATGGGGCGTGGCAACATCGATTGTGTGGGCCCCCACCAGATGCTCAGGTACCAGGTGCTCAAAAGAGGAGAGGGTAGCTCGAGACAAGCAAGAATTTGATGCATTGTTCAAAAGCATTCTGGAAATAGTTGTGGCCAAGGACAACACCATCCAGGTCTTAGCCTGACATTTTTCCTGCCCAGCCTCATAGGAGCCCCTCACCAACTCAGCCTCAGCTGCCCAACCACCCAGACTTACCTCATTGCGTACAAATAGAGTAGCCCCATGTTATATAAAAGGCTTATCAAATGCTACTTGGCATGACTTTTTGTCTTTAAATGGTTAAGTGTTGACATGTTCCCCAATTGTACAAACTTTTCATATCTGTGTTTAGTATATTTCACGTCTTTAGCCAAAGAAAAAGTTAATCAAGCGCAGGTGATAAGTATCTAAGTCAACACCATGGAATTTAGATAAGTGATGTCTCCTTGTGTTGCACTGGTTTATTATAGTTGCGGCATGTGTTGTGCATATACTCTCATGAAGTGATAAGTAAATGCAGGATGACGCAGGTCTTTGTGTGAAAGTGTTCAATACCCAAGACACCACAAGACCGCCAACCCCACAAAGAGCCGCAACAAAGCCATGCTGCCGAAAGCAAAAATCACCCTTGCGTGTGCCCATGTCGCATGGCCCAAAGCATGAACTTAACCACTTTCTCTTTCTGGGTTACACTCTACGCCAGACACTCATGGCAGCCGTTACCCCAGTTGTACCAATATCGCACGTTCCAAAGAGGGTTGCAATATCTCAAGTGTATCTCCCTATCTCAACAACTGCTTCTCTAACAACAAGGCTAGGACACAATCATCACTGTAATATCCATTTCCTGAGCCTTCGAAGCTTGACATTTTCCAACCCATTGAAAGGCTGATAGCCTCAACATATTGCAATGGTTGTACTCAGGCAAGTCCAAAAAAAAAAAGAAGGAAATAAAGAAAGAAAGAAAGAAAGAAAAAAAATAAGAAAAAGAAAACGAAAAAGGAAAAAAGGAAAAAAAGAAAAGAAAAGAACGAAAAGATAAGAAGCACCCACGATCACAGCACAACACCTAGGGGTCCTCAAATTGGGTACGTCCAGTGACCTTGGTCGGCTGGCTCCATCCCTAGTCCCCTAGCCCTTTAGCATCACCCACAATTGTTCAAGGCACATCAAGGGCAGGATATACCTAGGGAGCTTGTCTCGCCTATGGTTAGACTTGTCACCCTGACCCATTCGCACGATTCCCTCTTGCACTCTGCCTTACTACCATTGCAATCAATCGTGGTAAGCACTGCATGAATGGCCATGAAAAGTACATTGTCCTCATCACGCATGTCCAATAGCTACCAACTACCAAAAGTATAGTATTCCTGTGTTCAATTATGCTACGTCGTGCAGTCACAATGCAAAGGATGTCTCATACACCTTCATGTGCACTCCTTCTCAACATGGACAACTTTGCATCATCCACACATTGTTACAAGAAACAAGCCTACGGTCTTCTAACTGCGTAATATCTAAAGTATGCACGAGCACTCACATATAATATCTGCACAATGAAATATATACATAGTTTGGGTCCTCAAGTGTAGGACAATACTCTCAGCTTGCTCAGAGTTTGACCTGTCTCCCAAACTAATTGAACTATGTCTTGTGCACGATAGAGAAGACTAGCACTACCCCTAGGGAGAGACCACCTATGAGAGGTCTTCAATTGCAGGTACTAAAGACTCCAACGAAAGTGTCGTTTAATCTTCATCGATACCCAACTCTAATTTCTTATCCTTTATCATCTTGCAAGCTCGCCAAGAATCGTCATGTGCAGAATCCCCAACAAACCGACACTTGTGCTGGCCATCAGTGCAATCCCCAACAAAGAACAACCCTACTACCAACTCCAACAACCCTACCACCAGCCACCTTGGCCACCAACGTGCCCCCAATGACCTTCCTCCACACCACCACCAACACTCCTTCACGGCAATCAAAGCTTGCTACCTATGACGGTGAGTGCCATGGGACTGGCACTCCTCTAGGAGGGGGTAATGTTAACCCTCAAACAAACAAAGGTGGAAAATCTGAAAAAGTTGAAGCAGAAGACAAGGCCAAAGCAAAAGTGAGACGGAAGAGGAAGGTGCGCCAAGAAAAATATGGAAATGCAAGAAGTGTAGAAAAGTCCTAAATAAAGGAAAAAGGCGCACAAGGAAAGGAGCAAGTCAATACTTTTGTAAAAAAGCGCAAGGGCACCATGATTTATTTTAAGAGTGCTGGGCTCTCACCCATGCAATTTGTAAAGGTAGATGGGCGGTAGGAAGGAAGGTAGGAAGATAAGAGGACAATGGGAAAAAGGGCCTAGGCCACGACCGGCTATGTAAAAAAGGGGATAAGGGGATGACCACCCAAAAGGGATTTAGGGTTTTGTATATAAAGTTGAAAAGTGAATGAGAAGCTCATTCTTGCGTGTGGCCAAAAGTGGGTCTCCTCTTCTTCTTCTTCTTCTTTTTGCTTTCTTGAGCTTGTGCTTGAGAGAGGGAGTGTGAGAGTGTGAGGGAGTGAGTGTGTGAGGGTGACGGATCAGGGAGGAGAAGCTCTCCATCTTCTCCTCTCTTCTTCTCTTCTTTTCTCTTCCCTTGTCTTGCTCGTGGCGATGGAGCTTGGAGCTTGAGGATGGAGCTTGCTTGAAGCTTGCACTTGGATCGTGGAGCTACCAGAGTGAGCAGGAGAGGAGGTAACTCGATTGCAATGGAGGTAAGCTCACTACACCCGTAGATATGGATGGCGCATTGGCTATGTGAGAGGTAGCCATTAGTTCTTGGCTTGGAACGCTTGAAACAATAAGCGGTTCGTGGGTCTTGGCGGTTGAGCAAAAGCTCCCACATGGTTAATTTACGCTCTTTGTGTTGTTAGCTTCTACTTGTAAGGAGCTAGCATAGCTAATTGTTGTGGCCTAGTGTAATATGGTACCATGTTCTATTGTGGGTGTGGATTATTATTGAATGCAATTGCATAGGGTAAGCATCTCAAAGCTTGGTATATTAGTTGTATCATGCCCAATACATCCATAATTCGTGCAAACTCATGGAGGTTGGGAACATTCTGATGGGAGGTGGTCACCCTGTAATACATGCATTGAATGATTGGCTGATGAGGCCACAGTTGCTTCAAGGCTTTTATTAGCTTTGCTAGTTCAATTTGGTGTTGCTTGAATGCAATGAAGAGCTTTGTGCTACATTTAGTTATGACCTACTTCTTGACAATGTAGCATTAATTCTAGTTCTATCCTTCTTGTCTTGATTCCTTTATCTATGCAAATCATTTGCACACATAGTCTCATCTAAAGTAGCATTCAAGTTAAACCTATCAAGTGTTGACTTACTATCCATCGATACATAGATGCATTCATCCCTTATCACCTTAACAAATTCTTTTGAGATAGCCTTGGGATTTGGCCTTTCAATAAGAGGGATTTGTTTACATAAGTTTCAAACCTTGGAGATGTATTCGTGCATGCTTTCATAATCTTGTTCCTACAAGTTCATGACCAATACAATGAGGTTATCCCCATATTTGACTTTTGAAAAATTGCATGATGAATAGGTCCTTGAGGTTGGAAATGCATGCTTTTTCATTCACATCTAGCTTTGTGAACCACATTCCAACCTTATTGTTCAAGCAAAGACTAAAGCCCTAGGCCTTCTTGTCATCAATAGTGAGGTTGTGCACGTCACACACCTATTCAAATTGCCTTATGAAGATATATAGGTCATCACTTGCTCTATAATTATCTATTTGCCTGGGAAAACCAATGGCATTTTTACTTAGTTCCTAGAACTTGGCACAACTCCAAGTCTTTTCAACAATGAGTTGGCCACATGTGTTTTGATGTGGAGGATGTATGAGTTATCTAGCAAAATCCATTATACTAAGTCAGTTATTAAATTAGTGGAAGATCCAATGATGTTAGTATTGTGCAACAGTTGTCTTATGTCATCCATCTTTCACTACATGCTCTCTTTCTGACTATCTACCCTCTTTCTCACACTAGGTACCTAACGTTAGATCCAATAGCTTATCTAGTGTGCCATTGCTTTGTTTGGCCAAAGTGCTATATTATTCTTCTAACCCTTTTGATGATACTTTTCTAATATCCTTGTTTGTAGTTGCTCAAAAGTTTTATAGGGCCTCCCTCAGTTCTTCAAGTACATCTCTTAGGAATGCTTTCTTCTCCATCATGCTATACCTTTGCAAAGTTGTCGACTATAATTTGACAAAGTGTTTCAATTTCAGCAAAAGGAAAACTTAGATGTTGGAGAGAATATAGTTGAGCAAGGGACCATGTAAAGTAAGTACCTCACTTGCAATCTTTGTAGTAGAATGTATTGATATAAATAGTAACAAAAGATATTTTCATGTGACAATGAAGATGCACTTGAGGAAGGAGATGGGTGCTTTTTGTTGACAAAGCACTAAGAACAATATGAATATATTGAGAAAGGAATTATTAATACTTTGGTAGCTAATAATAAAATGGTTATGAAAAGAACTAGAGACTTGGGTCTCACACTTCATGAAATCAATGTACTTAATTGATTTGTTAGAAATAATTGCAAACGATTGACAATGTATGTTAGTCAATAGATTATTTTCATCTCAAATTTGTCTTATTTGTTCTTGAATATTTGGTCTTTTTGAGTTCCATATAAACATGTGATTTGTGTTTTCTATCAAATATGTCATTTAAGCTTATGAACAATCTATTTGAGATATGCATACTTGCTTTATAAATCAAGATTTACTCTAATATACCATGAGAGTACCAAAATAATAAGTTTTTTTCCATATAGAAAAAATATATCTACATAGTGAAATATTTCTATGCAGTGGAATATTCCTTGTAAAGCAAAATAGTACCTATCTAGTAACTTTTGTCATCTGATTGATACTTGTTTTGTTTTGGTGCATCTACCATAGTTGAAAACTTTAATGCTAATTTTGTTCCCTATACGTGTGCGGTCATAAGGATCTAGTCCCCCAAGCAGTCCTATTATGTCTATGTCTCTTGTAGTTAACTTACTTGGGACCCTTGCCTATGCTTCTTCCCTTAGTCCTAGAGATGGACTGCTTCAATAGTGTTAGGCTATCAATATTCTCATCCATTGTAGCTACAAAGCTAAAACTTTGACATGCCTCATGTGAGTTGGTGAAGAGATGATAATATGCTAACTCAAGGGCTAGTTTGCCATCAACTCCAAGTTAGTCAGAAATGTGAATTTAACTTTCTTTTTGGTAATGCAATCAAATTAAGGTAGTGGTAATTACATCTCCCATAAAGGGTGAAAAGCTACTATGACACTTATATCTAGACTAGCTTTAGAATAAGCTTGCCAACAAGCTTAAGAGCATCTTTTGCAAACATTCTAATACAAAGATTTGAGCTAGTCCAAAGACTTTTTGATAGTAATCACCATGTCTACCTTTGAAAATAAGCAAATTTGCCTTTGGCAAACTTCATCCTTCCATGCACAATCTCATTTTTGAATGATTAGACTACATGAATGACCACTACTTTAAGCATGGACTGAATTTTCAAGGATATTTGATTCATGAAATTTTTTTGAGGTTAAACTAGGTCAATATATAGGTTTGAGCTAGAAAATTTGCCTTAGATCAATCTAAAGGTCTACTTTAGAGGCAAATATCTTTCTAAGTATCCAAATTTAGTTTAAGATTATAACTAAAGAGTTATAGATAACAAAAAGTTTTGCAAATTATCTCATGACTTACTAATTTAGAAGGTAATAGTGAGACAATAGAGCCCAAAGTTTACCAAAACATAAATTTCTGTTTAGTACTGTGAAATATGGGTTTAGGATTACTTTAAGGTTGAAATATCTCACAAAATATTCAAGATTTCTTCTCCCCTTAGTCCTAGAGATGGCTGCTTCAATAGTGCTAGGCTGTTAGTACCCTGATTCATTTGTAGTTACAGTTGAAACTCTGACATGGTTGTCTGACCTCTAACTTAGTGTCGAATGACAAACTGATTGTTGAGTAGCTAATATTGTCTCTTCACCAGCTCATTTGAGGCTCAAATTTAAGGCTAACTTACCAGTTTGAGTACGATAGCGAGAATATTAAATTACTTACCAATTTCAATATGAAAATGTAATATATGTTGGCTGCACAAGGAACTTTGGACACTTTCCCATATGGTAAAAAAAGAGAAATTTTCTAGATACTTATCAAAGTATCTAGAAAAAGTCTCAACTAGTAAAAGTGGAACACTTTACAAGTTACTAATATGGTAAAATATTCCTATATAGAAGTTCCAAAAGTTTCTATATAATATAAGAAAACTAGTTAAAACCAATAATATAGTAAAATTTTGTTATATAAGAAAACTAGTTAGAATTACCAATACAGTAAAATATTTTTATATATTATATGATAAAAGTTAATACTATATCTTACCAAATAAAAATTAATTAGTAAATTTGAGTTTATATTTTTAAGACAACTAAATAGCATAAATATGAACTCCTAAATAGTGGCTCCAAGAATACAACAGTATGAGATCTATCAAGTTCTCGCAACATCAAAACCTATTACTAAATCCATGTGTAAAACATGGATCAACACTCCAATATTTCATGAGATCCAAACATCTTGTAGACCCAATCAAGATCGCTATTCATTGAAGATCTCGAAAGGAAAAAACTACATGAACCAACCAATAGAGGGCATGTTAAGGAAAGTTTTCATCCATCCCTCCAAAAGCTCGCGGGTAGCTAAGCCCCCTTTTGGTCAAGAGAGAGAGGGAACATATGGATTCTATGAGGACTACAAGCTACTCAATAAAGTGCCAATCAAGGATGTGCATCCTCACTTATGATAGATGATCTCTTTGATCAACTTGTGCAGCCAACATATATTACATTCATTGGCATGACTTCTGCCTATTGGTAGATACCTTTAAAGCCCTTTAGATTAGTTGATGCCATTTGGATTAACTTTGAACACTTTCCAATGCATAGGCAACCCAATTTTCCATGACTTACTCAAAAAGAAAGTCTTAAGTATTTACCTTTATGCCAGATTCACACCAAGATTTATAATGAGCATCTTTATGTGGTTTGGGGAGTTCTCCATCATCTTTAAGAAAATAATCTATCAATCCAATTCAAAAAATGTAAGTAGACCAAAACATCATCAAATTTTTTGGCTATATAATTTTTAATACACGAGTCTAAATAGATCCAAAAAAGTATTAGCAATCCAAGAGTATCCCATGCACATCAGTCAAGCAGATACAACAATTTCTTGGATTGGTTGCAAGTGTCACTACTCATGTCACCACCATCACAAACCCTTTTAGACCTTGCTGAAGAAAGGAAACAAATATAAATGGAGAGAAGAGTGCCACACAACATTTGTAAAAGAGTGGGGATAGATGGGTAGGATCCTTTCTTCCAACTTCCATGACTTTCCTTCTCTTTCTCTCCCTTTTCTAGTCTTTCTCTCTCTTCTTCTCTCTTCTTCTCCCTCTTTCTCTCTCCCCTCTACATTCTCTCTCTTCTCTCCTCTCTCCTAGGTATCCTTCATTAGAGTTGGTATCAAAGCTTTGGTCTTTGGTCCCTTCCTCCTTCTCTTTCCTCATATTTAGTTACATTTTACAAAAAAAACCTAGTTCAGATAGGTATAGCAGAGAGACAGGAGCTGTAAGGAGCAGTGATGGAGTACCATAGGGTACTGGTAGCCTTTCTTGGAGATCTCATAGGAGCCATGACCAAGCTGGAGGTACTCAGATCAAATTTAGCAGCTCATCACCAACTTTGAGGTAAAATTTTAGGGGTTCTTGGGTGAAGAAAACTCATAGGAATGGGAGAGAGTTTTGGTTGTAGTGTTGGGGGTAAAGGCGCCAGTGCCTAGCTGCCCATATATTAGTTACATTTATAGTACCCAAATACCTTCATGCCTATACATTGCAGGTAGGGGTGCCCATCACTATCACTTCATTATTTATTCTTTCAATGACATTTGAATAAAGGGAGGCCGGTCACACATTGTGATTGTTGGAGTTCCCACATTGTGTGTGCCTCTCTGTCTTGCTCTTGCTCTGTCCACCATAGCTCTTGCTTCCGCTCCCTACTTCCATTTCAGGGCACACTCCCTTCAAATGATATCAGAGCGAGATTGCAGAGCTCGACCCGACCTTCTCTCAGCTCTCATTCGAATACCTATAGCAGAGGTTTCATGGTAGCTATGGCTTCAGCCCAATACTACATGTGTTTACCGTCCCCACTCCCAGACTTGTCTGGCATTGCTTCAGGCCATTGTTGAGGCTACTTTGAAGCCTTCTTGAGCATCCCTGTGACTAGGCAGCATAGCAATAGCTCAGCAAGTTCTCAAGTTGTTGGCTCTTGATCATTGGATAGCACAAGAGTATTCTTCAATTGCTTTGGTTGACATTTGGGTTGCTTGAACTCTTTGTCTTCACTCCAAGGCTTGTTTGGAGTCCACATTGGCCCTCCCTAATCTTCGGCATATGCCATGACCTACTTCAGTCAGTGTGAGCTGAGAAATTTGCACCTACTATTCAATTGATCCTCCAAATTATATAAATTGCAGCTCCTGCTCATCACTTACAGCTTGTGAAACCTTTTAGCATTGGTTAGTACTCTTGGGCATTGAGTCTTGGGCTTCCAGCATTATATGCATTAACTTTGAGCTCCTGTACTTCAGTACAATTTTGTATACAATAGTTATCTTGCTGAAACCTGTTAGAATCAGTACATTTCTCCGTGTTTGGAGCTCATATAATGGTGCCATTGTTGCCCATATACAGTTGCCTTGATTATAGGATGTTATGGTAAAGTTTTGCCATGATTTTGGGATTGATATAAGCCCACATTTGGCTCGGTCTTACATAGATATCACTATTGAAAGCAAGGCAACATGCTGGTTACTCATAGAGATAGCCACTAATTCATGTCACAAGCTTCATTGATGCTTATTGTGGACATGGCTATGATGCTGGATGTCATGACAAGGCTTGGATATGCTTTGAGCTTCATGTTCGGTTGACATATGTTGGCTTGTGCAAAGATTTCTACTATTGGTTATTGCTTCCAGCCTGTCACTTACTTGGGTAGCTTTATGTACTGAAGCACTTATGCCATTTGGGGATTACATTGGATGCCATTGCTGCCACATGTTTGTGACTATGCTATGGCAAAAATTTGAGCTTCATATTTGGGCTACATTTGCACTTTTGGAGATGGAATACATTGCAGAGGGGGTGGAGAGAAACAAAGAGAGGGTCTTTCTTGAGAATGAGGTGCATTGAGGGAGAAAGAGAGGAAGTGAGAGAGGGAGAAGAAGAAAGGAAAATGAAGAGAGAACGAGAGAGAGAGAGAATAAACATAAAAGATAACAAAGAAATGGGAAGAGAGAAAGAGGGAGAGAGTCTATAGGAAATGAGAAAGGGAGAAGAAGAAAGGAAAATGAAGAGAGAATGAGAGAGAGAGAGAGAGAGAGAGAGAGAGAGAGAGAGAGAGAGAGAGAGAGAGAGAGAGAGAGAGAGAGAGAGAGAGAGAGGAGAATGAGTGAGAAAACATAAGAGGGTGGAGAGAAACAAAGAGAAGGGCAACAAAGAAAGAGAGAGAGAGAAAGAAAGAGAAAGGGGAGAGAATATAAAATGAAGAGTGCAAAGAAAGGTGCAAAGAAAGAGGAAGAAATAAAGAAAGGGGGAGAAAACCAAGACTTTAGTTGATGTTAATTTTGTTGAGTTACAAGAGAAGAAATCCATTCTCAAACAAATTAAGAAAGAAAAAAGAGAATGAGAACAAAAACAAATTATTTGTCACAAGGTAGACAAAATGGAAAACGATGAAGGTCGTGATGTTCAAGATTGCGAGGCGTATCATGATCAGCGTGTCTCGCGTCCTTGCTCTCAATGCAAGGTGGCAATTAGATGAAAGTGTCACTTGTCTATAGAACACATACAATACTTTGGGGAGTTTCAATCAGAGATCATTGATTAGGTGATCTCAGAGTTTGAGCAAATGGTAAGAAAAGTGTATATTAATCATGCATTATATTCGTAAACTAATTGAATATCATATGTAAAAACATTGGATGTGGCTGTAAAATTTATATAGGGAGGTGACGTCTCATCCCAAGAAAGAGTGCACTTATTGCAGCTAGTTAGAAGAGTTTGTGGGCATGCGATAGCTGGAGTGACTGAGCCAATCCACCACTTAGAAGGCACTACCCAATCTATACCATCAATACCAAAGGAGACAACTAATCTTTTAGACTTTCCTACAATCTTGGAGCCTGAGATGCAGGCAATGATCGATGCATTGATGCCGAGACATCTAATCCGCTTAGAGGAAGCATCCATACCATTATATGATGGGTGTTGAGTATCTCACCTGAAGACACTGTTGCACTTCTAAGTGTGCAAGCAAAATATGGGTGGAGCGATGCGAGTGTAACCGAGCTGTTCATGTACCTTCTACGTACGCTTCGTTGATTTATTTTCGGTACCATTATAAAAAACAATTGTGCTTTTTCAAGGTGTTTTATGATTTCTTTTCAGGTTGCTAAAGTATCATATATTACCACTTGGAAATACCATGCCTGAGTCTTGTGATGATATGCGATATGTTTTACGAAAGCTTGGCATGGACTACAATGGCATCCATGCATGTGTCAACGATTGCATGCTGTTTCAAAGAGAGTACAAGACTATGGAGACATGCCCAAAGTGTGGTGCTCATAGGTATCGACAGGACTTGCAGCAAAGGCAAACTATCCCTTAAAAAGTTCTTAGACACTTTCCACTTATCCCCCATATACATCAGATGTTTCATATGTTGGGCTTGGTGAGCTTGACAATGTGGCATGCACAAAGTAGATCTACAAATGGAGTCCAATGAATATCAACGGATTCACGTGCATGGAGCCACATTGACTCTACCTTTCCACGATTTGCACAAGAGCCAATGAATCTTTGGCGTGAAATGGATATAAACTTCTTAATTGTTGCCTGCTATGGATGGCATGAACCCATTCGGTCTCAACTTCTTACAGTGTGTGGCTTGTAGTCTTTGTTAACTACAACATCCCACCATGGCTTTCTATGAAGAAATGACACCTGATCCTTAGCTTGCTCGTTCCTAGCCGCTACAAAGTCAAGAATATAGACATCTATCTCCGTCCATTAGTTGATGAGCTTAAGATTTTGTGGGAGGAGGGGGTTGCGAAAGATATAAGCAAGTGTGATGGTCGACGGTCCACTATGAGCCATTCTCATGTGGACCATGCATGACTTTTCGGGATTCAGGGAGTACTTAGGTAAGTAGGCTTCCATTCTCGTTGGTCATATCTATCATAGCTCATTCAAGTTTATATTCACAGGATAGAGGTGTTGGGACATGTCTGGTTACCTCAGGTTATCATGCATGTCCATTGTGTGGACCACAGTTAGACTCTCGAAGGTCACGAACTATGAAGAAGATGGTATATCAAGGATACACTGCTTTCTTGCTGGAGGGTCATGAACTAAGGGAAGGTTTTATATCAAGGACATGCCGCTTTCTTGCCAGAGGGTCATGAACCAAGGGAAGGTTTTCTTGGGAAACCTCAGGTTATCATGCATGTCCATTGTGTGGGCCATAGTTAGACTATCGAAGGTCACGAACCATGAAGAAGATGGTATATGAAGGACATGTCACTTTCTTGCCGTAGGGTCATGAACTGAGGGAAGGTTTTCTTGGATGACCTCCAGCACGAATGAACACCCAAAGCTCGTATGAGTTGAAAATGGTCCACATGGAGTCGCATCCAAATGGAATGGGACAGTTCTCAGTTTTCTAGGAGTTGCAGTATTGGACCCACTTACAGATCAACCATTTGTTGGTTCCCATGCATATTTTCAAGAATGTGGGCAACTTACTATGGGACCACATCACAGGAAAGAGAGACATTATAGGGGCACGAATGGATTTGAAGGAGGTAGGTGAGATGGAGGTGCTTTGCCATAGTCGAGTGCTGATGGTCGCTTGCAACTACCTTGCACTCCTTGGGTTTTGTCCACTAAAGAAGAGTGCATTGTGAAGCAAATTATCAGGTCTATCTGCACTCTAACGGGTGTGATGCGTTCTCTCAGATCGGTATTTTCTAAAGACGACCAATTATCAGGGCTAAAATCCCATGATTGGCATAATATTTGTCAGGTTTGTACTATGAATGGATTGTAAGTGACCTGTATATTTTGCTATTTGGAGTGTAGTCGTTGTTCGTAATGCTTCTTCATTTATGGCAGTTTGTACTACCGATCGCGATCGCAAGATGCTTTATTATGAAAATACGCGGGGTGATTTATAGGTTGTCAAATTTAGTGCGATGGATCTCATAAAAGGAGATCAAGACATCCTCTATTGAAACTGCAAGGCGAAGAGCGGTGGAGACGATCTTTCTCTTTGAGAAGTACTTGCCCACCAGCATGCTCATGATACAAACCCACCTCCTAGTACATCTTGTGGGCGAAGTGGAGATTCTTGGACCTATCCATACACGATGGATGTTCTTCTTGGAGTGCTTCATGAAAACCCTGAAAGGCTTTGTGCGACAATGAGCTCGGCCAGAAGGTAGCATGGCTGAAGGTTGGTTGGTGTCTAAGGCATTAGTGCAAAATTCACAGTGACTACCAATGGCTACCAAGAGTGGATTTAGACAACAATATGCTATGGTCGCTGAAGGATAATGATAGACTAACCGGAGATGTGGTGGTTGAAAATGGGGTAGAAAAAAGGATGGATGCTTCAATGGAGGAGAAAGTGAATCGTTTTTGTATGTTGCACCATGCCTCCATGGAGACGTGGCTCGCTAGGTATGAGTAAGCCAAGAAAGATCGGGAAGAAGCACGATCCGAATTTCAATGTAGTACGCACCATTGATCGTTTCGATATTTCGAGGGCATGGAGGAGATGCCATGGTTTATGTCTATGCGATGGTTACATGGAGCTTTGATCGCAGCTTCTCACAAAGGGGTGAAGGTCTCTACTTGAGGAGTGGAAATTCTCGAGGGGGTGTAGTCCAAATGTGACCACATGTTTAATAACCTGTCATATCTAGATTTTATATGTGACAACTAATTAACCGTTTCAATGTACAATAAAAAATATACATTGCGGCATGGTCACGCGGAAGACATTTCCACGTGGAGCATATCGACAAAATGCGCTCCACAACGGATTGTGGTGTCATATCAAAGTTCGAGAGCAAGAGAGCCGATGGCGAGCCACGCATCCAAATACCGTTATAGATGAGATGGAGTATTTTGGGAACTTGCAAAGTATTATCATGGTGGATTACCGTAGCTTCTCCATGATCATATTCAATGTGTAGTGGTTCAAATTGGTACTAGAAGGAGCCGGGGCAACAGTTCAACGAGGTCCATCTAGATTTATCAAAATAGATTTTGAAAAAAGATGGATGGATTTACGTGACACGTTTGTCTTGCCGGCCCATTGTGAACATGTGCATGAACTTTTTTTTAAAATTTTATTACGACATGATATATGTCATAAATGTTAAATCTCTATTGTATGTGATTTTGAACAGGTAATTTTCTATCCAAACCCTCGACAACCTCAATGGTGGTATGTTGTGCTTTTAGCTCCCCAAAGTGCAAGAGTATATGATGAAAGCAATGTTCCAACATAGATGAGGACATCATGCAAATAGAGGGGTCAATATTACAAGGGGTGGAGGTCACCCAAAGCTTAGAGCATGTAGAGGAGGCAGAATCGGGTAACGATGATGGAAAGACAGAAGGCCAAGAATTCTTTGAGAACAAGGTGGACTCATCCTTTTGTAGTGACCTTTCTATCGGCCTTCTAGTGTATGTAGAGTTGTGTCAGGAAATTGACATGGGACCATGGGCTACCCATACTTGTAGCATCCACCTACTCAATTAGTTGAAGAATTGCGTATAAGGATACTCTAGAATATACATTTTAAGTAATATCATTTTTTTCAAAGTTATATTGTCGTGCTTTGCTTGAATCTTTATATTGATTATGCTAACATCAATTTTTGTCTGTTCTGGTGATCTCTGGCGATATTTGGAGAGCACAATGAGTTGAGGGATGAGCGACGAGGAGCTGCAAGAGATCTTTACATGTATGTATCCAGATCAAATGGCTCAATTTAGAGATATGGTAGACAAGGAGCTGTCTCAGACACCATCATGCAATTCCATTACATCTACTTCGGCACGCTTTGATGCTTCGGTTTCCAGTAGACGAGGTCAACGCTTGGCCGAAGAGGGAGTGGTTATGGGGGATGCTACGGAGACATGGATGTAGTGAGCATGCGGTCGGCTGAAGATACATGTGCTACTCCTCACTCTCATGCAGGTTCGAGAGAGGGTGGCTTAGGTGGTTGTTGTGGCGGTATCAACGCAGTGTCTTCGTCTCGTTGTTTTGGCGGAGTTGCATCATGTGTAGGATTTGTCACACCTGTGGGGACGTTTACTCCAGTGACTCTAGCTTTTACTCAGCCGTTCACAGGTGGCACCCCTATGGGTGCTACTTTGAGAGATACCGCCATCATGGATATATCAGATATATAGAGGTCTCCTAGATATGCCCAGGAGCGCGGTTGTAGGTGGAAGAGGACACATCTTAGATATACCCCGGAGGGATATGGATACCTTGTAGATGATAGGACATGAGCCGTCATCATGAATGATGAGGGAAGGAGGGTGATGGCTTGTATTAGAGAGTTGTGTCAGCAAGTTTTTTGGCACAACGCCTTGGACTACATAGTAGCGTCCTTGCATGAGGAGCTTCCAATACCCATTGTGGCAGATAGGTTTTCCACAAGCTGGATGATGGAGTGCATGCGTGTGTACATGTCACATAGACGATCGGACGCATGCAAGGCACTTAAGAGTGGGGTCTCAAAGCCTAAGTGGATAGATGCAGATGACTTGCACCGACTTAGGAAGGAGGCTATAGATTCTCCAAGACATTGGAGACAATAGCGCAAGGCAATGAGGGCACGACTGAAGGCACGAGTAGTCCATCATCTTGGGAGTGACAACCACAAGACTTATTTAGAGGACTTTGTAAGTTTTTCTTTTGTTCTTCTTGCTTATTTTTTTGCAATATCACTTGTACTAATAATCATGTTTCGAACAGTTGTATTTTGTTTTCTTTGCAACACTCCATTACAAACTGCGATCCCATCAGCCTAAAGACTCGATATGCAGAGAGACACGGTCTCATTGCATTGATCGATAGACTGTATGCACGCGACGGCCTAGTAAGTCACTCATCTTTCTTGTGTGCAATTACTATTTCTAATTAAAATGCATTATTGCATGGAGGACTGATGTATAGTTGTTTTTTTTCTTGCAGGGTCCGTTCGATGCTCCTTTGCGTCAGGATGAGCTTTCGGATGGTGAGGATCTATAGCTCGCACTTGGATTCATGGAGCACACATGCTCTTCTTTTTTAGTCCAGTGATTTATGTAAGTATTTTCTATGCACTATGTTATTATTATCCTTTTTATCTTGCCATGATTCCATGAGCGCTTTCATTAAGCGATCTTGTATTTATTTTATGTAACAGTCTTGTGGGTTCAAGTACATTTTGCCTTCATTTTGACGACCATTGTACACTTTACATGTAATCCATTTGTAGAATGTAAATACAACACATAGTGCTACATGCCCTGCCACAATTTTTTTTTCTCTGTAACTGTCACTATTAGCGTCACAAATTTACTACTTTCATTGTTATTGGTGTCGTAATTTGCATTGCAAATCATCGCTATTGCGCAAATATTGACACCAATAGCAATGGTTCTATGGAGACGCTAATATAGACGTGTTTAACGATGACGAGGGCAATTTTTTTTGTGAACATTTTTGTCGCTTTGAACGTCGGTATGAGACCTGTATCTTATAGTGCTAGCTTAAAACAATTGTCACCTTTAGATTATGACTCAGTATTTGCCACCCCATTCAGGCCTTTGGCCACATATAAGGCTATTGTAGCCTTTTATGGTAGAACCTTTAGCACTCTTTTTGGTACCTTTGTTGCCTCTTATAACCCTGCACCCACACTGTTCTAAAGCATTGTTACCAACCCCACCCCCCAAAACTGTTGGAAATCTTCATACCTCTCCTTCCAGTCAAACAAATTTAGTAGATGGTGAAAGACAAATCCACAAGCTTCTATGGTTCAAGAAAGGCTTCATTTGATGCATATGCCTCTGTTGGCATCCTTGAACTCAAACCAATTTGGAGACCTATAAACGGAGACTTATTTTTCACTTGCTTGTGGCCTAAATGACTACTATAATAGCTACTAAATAGTGGGGATTTTATGCTATGCTATTCTCACATGTTTTCTCTATATTGCTCAACAGATTTCAAGTGAACTTTGAAAACTGAATATGGCTTCATACATACCAACATTTTCTTGAAACTTGGACAATATTACCATATTTTGAGCCTCTGTTGAATGAAGATCTTGTTCAAACAACTTCCACTCCATCAGAGAATCCTCATTGCTTGTTGCTTTGTCTCTCTGTGATAAAGCTATTTCCATAATATACTGGAATCGTAGTACAACTGATAGGTGCTCTGCAAACTGTTGTAGGTTAGATGAGGAGTATCTGCCTAAAATATTTGTATATCACTAGCAACATGCAAAAGATTAGCCATTGGATGCCCATAAGGCTCAAAACTAGCATGCATGAATGATCAAGAGCAAATGCACTGTCAAAATTCCCATTTCTTGATGTTCTTTCTTTTTGGAAACTTGAAGCAGATCTGAGGGTACATAATCTACATATGGACATAGCTTCACCATACATACATAGGTTTGGCGAGCACATAGCTTGTAAGGCACCATCAGAGCGTAAAACATTTGCAAGCTTCTCCTCAACAATACATGCTTGAAGTGATTTAGAGATGCTTCAAAAACCACATTGCTGCAAATCCTCCAAAAGCTCGTGTGACATAACCTACTACTCTTTGTTCTTGTTTGTGCGCATCTTAGTGATGTATAGTTTAATTCAAATGGTATCTTTGATAGTTCTAAGTTGGAAATTTGAGTAAGAATGGTGCTCAAATCTTGTCTAGACTTATTAGGTTAATCTAGTAATTGTTGCTATATTATGTATTTGTTAGTACACAATGCTATTATATCACTTGGCATGCATGCATACATGCACATGCCTCTCTCTCTCTCTCTCCACATGCTCCCAATAAGGGGTTCAATGTATTGAATTTCCCCTCTTGATCACAAGGTATAGTGAAACTCACAAAGCACGGACTGGATTGGTGAGGATGATGTGTAGGCAAATAAGATATACAAGGGTTGATGACACTCATCCTTTTGATGACCTAGAATGACTATGGAAGAAGGATATGGCAGAGTAGATAGATTTGCAAGGATGAATTGCTTTACAATTTTAGTAAAGAAAATGTCATAGAATAGAGCACATACATACATACATACATACATACATACAAAGAGAGAGAGAGAGAGAGAGAGAGAGAGAGAGAGAGAGAGAGAGAGAGAGAGAGAGAGAGAGAGAGAGAGAGAGAGAGAGAGAGAGAGAGAGAGAGAGAGAGAGAGAGAGAGAGAGAGAGAGAGAGAGAGAGAGAGAGAGAGAGAGAGAGAGAGAGAGAGAGAGAGAGAGAGAGATTCATTGACAAATCATTTGCTCTATATTTATTTTATTGTAAACTTACATTGGTTTGAAGGAGTTATATACAATTTGACATATGATGGGTTGCATAAGGTCAAAGGCATTGTATTTTATGTATACATGAAGGTATTTGGATGCATATACAAAGACCCTTAATGATAATAGTATGATGTGCATGCACCTACTTTGCAAATAAGTTACATAGAAATCAAAATTATAAATGATGGAGAATGTGAGATGAGTCGCATATGTACACAAATACACAAGGGCATCTTTTGCATTTTTGGGGCTAATACAATGGGCCACAAGCCCAACACAACATGAGGGGTGTTAGGTAGGGCAAACAAGGTGCTATCTTCTTAGCTACCTTAGACATAATAGCCGTAATTTCATACATTATCTTTAAAGCATAGTTAGCTAAACCAATTGGTCTCTCCCCCTTTTAAAAAATCTCTCATTTTTAATAGATAGTTCTAAAAATGTATTTTGTGGGTATTTCTTTGCAATAACACTGAAAGTAGGACATTAAATGACTAAGTAGCTTGAACTATGCCTTAAGACACAAAGTGTTGTAACATGAAGCAGTGAAAGAATGTAGGCATGAAGTGCCCAGTTTATATGATTAACTATTCTCAAATCAAAATTTTCAACCCATTTCAACCTTGTCGTCATGGCACATCAAGGTTGTGTAAAGAGTCTTGTGGCGCAGTAGCGCTTGGTAGACTCCTTTTTTAAAAAAATGTTCTACCATGTCAATACCAATGTGGAAGTATATTAAAGTATTCACTTTAGATAACATATTATTTCTAAATGAACAATGTGGACTATTAAGTGTTTATATTGTGATTTTATGCTTGCCATTATGATTATGTTTTCTATTTGCAAATAAGCTTTAAACAAAAGGAGCAAATGCACCCAACTTATGCATTGGCCAAGTCAAACACATTCTCAAACACATTCTACTTCTTTACTTCTTCTTATAGTATACCAAATGCACCCAACTTATGCATTGGCTAAGTCAAACACATTCTACTTCTTTATTTCTTCTTATAATACAACATGATACATTACAATGGGGAAGGACATTGTTCCCATTGATTATGAAATCTTAGGGAGCACTCGTGCCAACTCTTTGCCATACTATGTAACTATGTAAGGAGCATTTAATGCTTATGTATGTCATAATCCCATATGCGATTGCATGTCTTGTCACTATACTTTTCAGCATTTAACTTTGATGTATTTTGTGCTATGTAAGATGTTTTCGAAGATCATGGTGCTGATGCCATTATAGCAAACTCTTGTAATCAATCACCATAGAAAACCTTGAAAAGTGTAAGATTGTATATTATCTTTTTTCCATACCCAAAAGACATAATGAGTTATCAATTTAATACACATACAAAATACATAGAGAAGACTTACTTTGTAACGTACCCGCCTATTGGCTGTCCAAGCATGTTTTTAGCGGTCCATCAAGAGACGAATCTAGGCAATTCTGCTCGACACTCCCATGGAGTGTTACGGGGTTTGTCGCCTAGGGTTTCTCGAGTCTACCTCCCAACAAAACGTTCGTGGCCGAACCCACTAGGATCGACTTGAAATCTGGGTTCCTAGGGATCAAGGTCTCTTGATAGCATTCTAGCGTTGGGTTTTGGACATCCTACTTTTCACAGAGATACCCAATCCAAAGCAGGTCCATGCCGCACTTGGTTCAAAGAGAATGGAAAATGAGAGGGATGCGCTGCTTAACCTCTTTGCCTGTAGGGCATAGTCCCATGCCGATCCCCTAAAATGGCATGAATCGGGTTCTAACTTTACCATACGTAAAGGTCGGTGAATGATGGTAAAAACTTGTGCGAAACCTCAAGTTCTCTGGGACCACCCTGCCGTACCCGTCGGGGGTTCCGCCCACCCGCTTGCCTTTAATTTTCTAATTAGGTCCTACCACAATTATGTGTGACATTCAGAATCAGCTTCCTTAATTAAGACTTTTAGAAAACATGGTTCGTTTGCGTAATTTATAGCACAGACATGAAAATAAAGTAAGCAGTCCTTTTGATAAATAAGTTCCTTAACTTATCTTCAAGTTAATCTTTGTCTTTTGCCCATACAAGAGAAATTGTATTTCCCTTTTTCCCTATAGAAGAGCTGGTCCAAATCACATGGCACCATAATTTCCATCCTTTATCTAGAATAGGATCTTCCAACACCACAGACGTTGGGCTCACGACAGTCTTCAACTCCGTTCTGGACTAGGCAAGGGGTGTCTAGAGCTCCACCTGACCCCAAGCGACCTAAGAGTGAGACACAATTTTTGTGGTTGGCCTTTTCACCACTCGACTTTCCGCCCATGAATTGAGCAGTGCCCTCTCGGGTTAAAGCGCGGTGTGACCTTGGAGATGATCCACCCGTGCAAAATATCCTTTCCTTAATTAATCTAGTTAAGAATCAAGCACAATCAAGGCAAACAGCCTTGTTATCATCTTTCAAGAAATCATTCCTTATTCCCATGGCAATTTGTCGTCACAGATCCCTGCCATGCATTTATCATCAATCACAAGCACTTGGAATAATCATCCAAACGACAAACCAACAATTGAATGTAAAAGCATTTAGGATGTTGTTCGATCAACCAAAAAAACCAATTGTATTTCCAAACAATGCAAGAATAGTCGCGATAACATTTTCATATGCATATTCGCTCTCCCCCTTGGGATTTAAGCGATTCTATACAAAATTTACTTAACACTTCGGCTAAGACACATGCCAAGGTCTCATACAACTATGCAAGAATGTAAATTCTAATGAACGCTTACATTGATCGACAACCTGCGATCTTTTTTCCAACAAGTTTAGAAGTATTGGTCTTTACTTGGTCCTAGGGTTGCCTAATCCTTAAGCTCTTCATTTGCCCTGGAGTTGATGTTTGCATCTAGCCCAACCTCGAATAGGATTGATAAACATAGTAGCTATTGAAGTCATCTTAGTTTTAACCCTTATGATCGTTGTTTGTACTAGCTATGCATAACATCAAGATTCCAATCTACCAAACATGAGCTATCAGTTCGTGTTGTTAGCAAGAGCTAGGACACAACCTAGAGTTTCGAAAATGATTCTCTTTAGACTAGGTTGCTTACCACACCATCCATCAAGCATGCAAGCTACAACATACTTTCAGCATGGAGAAAAAAACATATATATTATTTACAAGAAAATGGGAGTCAACAATACCTTGGAATCTTATATGCTATTTATGCTATGTACAAATTTGTCGCATAACAACTAAATGCAATTTACTTCTCTTGATACATGCGCTTTGCAAACTCCATCTTTCAAATGAGATGAAACCTATTCCTTTTGATGACCTATTCTCGTGTGGCATATTACGGGGCTTAACGTATCTCATGTGAGAATAAAAAGCAAGCATCTATCAATTTGAAAATACATTACTTATGACCATCACCGTAGTTGGATTGACAATGATGCCCTTGCCCAAGGCTTCGTTGCGGATTATGGGATTTCCATCCACACTTGACATTCTTTGGTTGAGGGCCATTTCCCGATCTTCTTCGCTTTAAATGCGATTCATGCAAGACTTCAATGGTTGTTTACTTAAATAACAGAGCCAATTGGGGAGGAAATCAAGCTTGCGGGGTGGAGATTAATCTTGCAGGGAAGGGAATAACTCGGGAAAGAAGGAAAAGAAAAACGCGTGTGGCTACCCTCTAAGGAGGGGAAGAGAAGAAGGGCCCTTGGAATATTCCTTCCCTCTCTCTCTCTCTCTCTCTCTCTCTCTCTCTCTCTGTCACCCTCTTTCTCTCTCTCCCTCTCTCTCTCCCCCTCTCTCTCTCTCACTCTCTCACTCTCTCTCCCTCTTTCTCCCTCCCTCTCTCTCTCCCTCTCTACCACCCTCTCTCTCTCCCTTTCTTTCTCTTGACAATCAGGGGGTGCGTGACACGGGGCCCTTCCTCTTACCCCCGATCTGGGCGAGGTGGCTTGGGGGTTGGTGGGCCATGTGGCCTCCCCCTCAACATCATTGCCACCATCATCTTCTTTGCCTTATCCACGTCGACTGATTCCTCCATGTCATCTTCCCCTTCCTCCACGTTGACTGCTTCTTCCTTCCCGTCATCTTCCCCTCGTCCATGTCATCTGCCGTCTTCTTCTTCCTTCCCCTCGCCACATTTCTAGAGATGATAGGGGGGAAGGATTTAAAAAAAATTGATTTTCCTTTAATAAAAGGGGGGGGGGGGGTTTATGCAAAGTGGGCGAGGGATATTACATGCTTGATCAAGATAAATGTCATAATGGTGAGTTTTTATCATATTTTTTAAATAATGCAGTATTTGATGTAATAAAAGAACAAAAAAATAGCATGTACAAAGTGCCAATATATGGCTATTTTAGAAGGGAGGTCCCTCATACATTTTTAAAGATTTTTGGAATCAGAAAGAAGGAGACTGGCTCACCCACAATGTCAAAGAAAAAGTGGACAAACGGAAAGGAGTCCATGTGAGTTGGTTGGGCGGAGCTGTAATAATGAAGCGTATTCTTGCCTCTTTAATCACCTTTTCGACTATGATTTTGAACCTTATGTCAAAACTCTTAGAATGCAGTAGAGAGGGAGTTTACGGATTTCTTATGGGGGGCAAGTCTTTAGGGAGAAGAGGTTGGAGATCTATGTCTTAGTCTTTAGTGAGGACTCCAGAAGTGGAAGGAGGTTTGGGAATCCTTCAACTAGCTAACAAAGTTAAGGCCTTCATATAGGGTGTCTGCTTGGTATTGGAATCACAATGAAGTAGAGAGGTGACTCGCTTACACACAAGGTCAAAGAAAAAGTGGACAAATGGAAAGGAGTCCCTATGAACTCGTTAGGGAGAGCTGTAATAATAAAGGTTATGCTTGCCTCTTTGATCACCTTTTTGGATGATGATTTTGAATCTAAGTTAAAACTCTTGGAATGCATTGGAGAGGGATTTTGTGGACTTCCTATGGGGCAAGCCTTTAGGGAGAAGATGCTAGACATCTATCTCTTGGGCTTTGGTCTCACGACTCCAAAAGTGGAAGGAGGTTTGGGAATCCCTAGAGTGGTTGATACAGATAAGGCCTCAATCTTCGAGTTGATTTAGAGGATGGAGAAGAACCATCCTCAATCTTCGAGTTGATTAAGAGGATGGAGAAGAACCATCCTCAATCTTTGAGTTGATTAAGAGGATGGAGGAGAACCATTCTTGGACTTTCTTGTTAAGACATTAGCTCAGTTTGGTTAAGATGAGAGGCTTGCCTCAAGAGGATGCCTGTTGGATGGACCTCATTCTTTCTGGGTAGAAAATCAAGTTGTCTCTATCTATGGTACAACAGATCATCAATGTGTGATATAAAGTTATGGAAGAGGCTAGTTGGCTACAGCCCAAGATAGGAGCCAAAATTCCGCTCTGATGCATGTGATTTGGACCAGTTGCTTTTCCTTCGAACCCCCCTTTATTCATGTGAAGGACATGAAAGGTGAAAAGGATTGAAGCTTGCTTGGAAGAGCTATGGCAGGAGAGTAAGAGTAAGAAAGAGAGAGACACAAAGTGGGAACTCCAACAATCACAATGGGTGATCGGGCCTTTCCTTATTCAAAGAATAAAGTGACGGTGATGGGCGCCCGCCACCTAGTGTGCAGTGGCGGGTATTGTTAGTGTAGTAATACACGAGCGGCTAGAGGAGTGAAAAGAAAATAGAAAAGATAGTGCAATGTACACATGTACAACATGATGAGGAAAAACGTCATCTCATCCAACACCCACAATCTCTTGAGGAAGGCAAAGCACTCAGTAGTGAGGCTTTCATGAGTAGATCTGCAGGATTTTTGTCAGTGGAGATATTGACAAGGTACACAGACCTGTCCTCCACGACCCCACATATGAAGTGATACCTCACCTCAATGTGTTTTGTCTTCGCATGGAAGACTGGATTCTTGGCTATCTGAATAGCACTCATAGAATTCAAATGCAGTGTAGGTATAGTATCAATTCCAAGGTCATGAACCAAACAGCCCAACCATATGGCCTCCTTGCAAGTCTCAGTAGCTGCAACATACTCAGCCTCAGTGGTAGAGAGAGCCATATACTTTTGAACCCTAGACATCCAAGAGACAACACCTCCAGCATAGGTGAATACATAGCCAGAAGTGGGCTTCCTACTATCTACATGTCCTGCATAATCGGAGTTTGTGTACCCCACAACTTCTATATCTTAGCTGCCATAGCAAATACACATATCTGTTGTGCCTTTCAAGTATCTCATGATACCCTTCATGGCATCCCAATGCTTCTTGCCAGGTGTAGCCATATAGCATGCCACAACACCAACTACAAAGGCAATATTTGGACGAGTGGCTATCATGGCATACATAAAACTACCCATGGCTGATGCATAAGGGATCTTGGCCATCTCGGCCCTCTGCTCATTTGTCTGTGAACAATGTTTGCGGACAATCAGCCTGTGAGACCTTCACATAAGAAGGTAATGGATAACAATAGGCTGCATGTCTTTGCATGCGAAAACACTCAAGGACTTTATGAATGTACTCCCTCTATGAGAGGTAGAGTAGTCCCTGATGCTTGTCGTGCTTAATGCGCATACTAAGAATGTGAGAGGCCTATCCCAAATCCTTCATCTCAAAGCTCTTCTTCAGCTGAGATTTAAGAGCATCCAGCTCATCATGAGCTTTCCCTACTATGAGCATATCATCCACATAAAGTACCAAAATAAGCAATGAGCCATCACGGGCTTTCCTTGTGTAAAGACACGGATTCATAGCACTCATGCTATAGCCCTATGACTGCATAAAGGCATCAAACTTATGATACCACTCTCTAGATGCCTACTTCAAGCCATAAAGACTTTTCTTCAACTTGCACACTAGGTGCTCCTTGCCAGGTTTCGCAAAGCCCTTAGGCTGATCCATGTATATCTCATCATGCAAATCCCCATGCAAGAATGCAGTCTTGACATACATCTGATACATGTCCAAGTCAAGCTGCGTGACTAAGGACAAAACCAAGCGTAGGGTGGTGGTCATCTTGACCACAGGAGAAAAGACTTCATCAAAGTCAACTCCATGCTCCTGCTTAAAATCTTTAGGAACAAGTCTTACCTTATAAGCCGGCTTGGGGTATTTTTTAGCTTGTACATCCATTTGCATGGCAGAGCCTTCTTGTCAGCAAGCAAGGAAGCCAAATCCCAAGTCATATTTTTATGCAAGGAGTCTATCTCAAACTACATAGCCCTCTCCTAGGAGTGACTGTCACCCCTGCGCATAGCCGCATCATAGGTGAGAGGCTATCTTGCATCTTTAACCAATACATAATGCATCGAGGGCTCAAATCTATCAGGGGGACATCTATCTCTAGTAGACCACAACAGGCTCTATTGCCTGTCCAACATCTTGGCCATGTGTACCAACTGCTGCTTGCAGGCTAACCATATGGCTATGTAGGCTATAGATTCAATATCAAGCATCAATGAGACCTGAAGAGCATATAGGTCGTATAACATCCGTATTCATAGACATCAAGTACATCTAAACTATAACTCTGGTAAGCCAAGAAATAGCCAAAGTAAGCTTCGAAAAATCAAATGTCAAGCCAAAGCAAGGCTCAGTAGCATCCAACGCCAGTCAATGTAACGGGCATGTAGTACTAGCAAGCATGTCAAAACTGGTCAGATATAAGTGAAGTACAATGTAACTCTAGACAATGTAACAGGCATGTAGTACTGGCAAGCATGTCAAAACCAGTAAGATATAAGTGAAGTACATGCCATAAGTACATCAAAGATAGATATCCAAATGCTATGCGAAACAAGCTCAAGCTCAACCAATGATCCGAAGCAATATCAAGCTCAAAGTCGATCCTCGATAATCAATACATCAAAGTATATCTCCAAAGCATGACCCGATTCCAAGAGGCATAGGCAAACATGAAGTAAGAGGCTTCAGCCCACTATTGTACAATAGTGATTTACTATTCAAAACTGAGATTTTTCAGCCCAAAAATTAGTCCAAGATCGTGGCAATACATATGTCTTGCATCCCCCAACAATCGATCATCAATAGGTATCAAACCGCTTGACTAGGAAGCACCAAACAAGTATAGGCATCAATGGCTAGTGTAGCATTGACATTTAATGTTTACAAGCTACTATAAAATGTTTCAAAACAATGCTATAGGACCTCAAATCAATGTCCAAGGCTCGGGAGGTGTCAAAGCATGTCAAACATCAATGCCAAGGGTGCCACAATGATCTAGGAGGAGGGCATGACCTTCAGCAAGTTGAAGAGGAGCTGTCCCGGGGATGCAAGAAACATGCGCAAATCACATTGATCTACTGATGGCTTCTGTTGATGTTGTTGTGTTGTTCAGGATGGTAAGGAAGCTCAAGGGGGTGCCAAAGAAGGCATACAACAAGCCTCAATGGTGCTGCCCCTTTTCTCTTCTCCAACCTATAGACATGTAACCAGCATGAAACCCTGAAGCAAATGAAAAAATACCTCTAATGCAATGCCCTGAGGGTGCCCAAAGGGTCTGAGAAGGTGCTGGAGAAGCCGGGGAGTGACGGGAGCTCGAGAGAATCGGCTATGGCTGTCAAGAAGGAGACCCAATGAGTGTAGGTAATCAATAGGAAGTTGAAGACGCCACGAACCAAGCTCAAGTAGTCATGAATCCATGCTCTAATACCAGTTGAAAGGTGAGAAGGATCAAAGCTTGCTTGGAAGAGCTATGGCGGGAGAGCAAGAGTAAGAAAGAGAGAGACACAAAGTGGGGAATTCCATTAGTTGCAATGTGTGACCATGCCTTCCTTTATTCAAATTGTCACTAAAAGAATAAAGAATAAAGTGACGGTGATGTGCAGTGGTGGGTAGTGTCAGTGTAATAATACGCGAGTAGCTAGGCGGAGGCGCCTTTACCCCCAATAGGACAAGCCAGGAACACCAGGGCGGCCGAAGGACTTTTTAGGTGGTAGGACATCTAGGACTAGCAATCTCTCCTTTTTAGAGTTGTAAAGAATTCAAATCCTCTTCAATTTAAATATGGGGAGGTAGCATTTATGTAGAGATTCATGAGGAAAATCAAGCCCCCTTGGCCCACCTCTACGGTTATTAACAATGCTAATCTTACCAAGTTCTTGAAGGTTCTTAATGGCAAGATTCTATGGAGATATAGGAACTCTGAAGACATAAGGTGTAGGTCAAAGGAACATATGATGAAAGCAGCTTCATATTGGAGGAGATGGAAACCAAATTCTAGGACCAAATTTAGGGAAAAGAGAATCAAGAGAGTTTTGAGTTCAAATCTCTCTAAGAAACTAAAATTTTAACTCACGAGGGTAGTAATGAACAAGTAATTTTCTACTAGAAAGAAGCTACATAAGGTATTTGGGACTTCCCCCATGTGTCTACTTTGTGGATGAGAGTCAAAATCTCTCTAGCACCTGTTTTGGGAGTGCATGGAGGTCCATAGATTGTGGAGGAAGCTTAAAGACTAGATTGGCATGACTAATTTTGATGATGGGATGGACTACAAGTTGGCATTCTTTGGAGATAAAGGCAAAAAGAATGAGGAATCCATGCAGAACACCGTATGTGTAGCAGTGGTATCTAGCAATTCAAAAATGAAAGGGCATTTGATGGATGCTCCAAAAAGGTAGTAACTCCCATAGATACATGTCTACCAATTAGGATTGACATCCTTACCTTTTGTAGAGCCTTTTCAAGCAAGGATAGGGTCTTCAAAGTTTTGAGTTTTTATAATCTTTCCTCTAATCCCAAATAACATAGTGAGAGATCATTTAGATTACTATGTAGATAAAACTAATAATGTACTAGTTTCATTGTATAAGTTCATTATCAATACTCAATCTAAAGTTGCTCTATATTTGCAAATCCTATACTACAACAAAAAGGCCTCTTAGACGCACTTTTAGATACAATTTTTGAATTGAGAGAAAATCTTATGGGCGCGTCTACAAGCCCGTCTATTTGCACGTCTACTATTTTGCGTCTATAGTCGCATGTATGAGGAAAATCACACGCACTAATAGACGTGCATATACACGCATGAATACAAGCGCATACGAAAATCAAAATTGTTATTTATTTAATTTCTTTTGTGCGTCTACATGGAAAATTAGACCGGCATATAGACACGTTCATAGACGCGCTTTTACAAGCGCTAGTAGACGCGAACACAAAATCAAAAATCTCATTTAAAAAAATATATTTAATTTCTTTTTATTAATTTGAACTATATAGCGCGTGTATGAGCGCGTGTACTTTGCATTTTAGACGCGACTATAGACGCGCTTTTTCTGCAATTTATGGTTTTTTTTTCCCCTCCCATACATCAAATTGTGCATTTGGAAAAAACACAATGGATTTGAAGGCACGAGAATTGAAAACAAAAATCCATGTATTCATTATATATAAAATAATTTACATGGGGAGTTTAAGTGTTTGCAACCTAAAGCGTAGCCGCAAGCAGTAGACTCAAAGATGGATAATAGATATACAAGGAAACAAGGCCATAGAGGAGGTATGGTGCTCCTCTACGAATCTGAAGAAGAAACATCTTCGCTAGCACCACCATGGCTACTAGCGTTACTATCCCTCTCCTCGCTATGCTCCACATCGGGGTTCGCCTACACACACAAAAGATCAAGATTGCTTACGTACAATTGCAAAGAAAAAGTTATAATTAGCTATACTTTTAATAGGAAAGTAAGAAAAACATACCTCCTCTGGCTGTCGAATCCTCATAGCCCAGTTATATTGCTTCTTAGTGATGAGACCCTCCTCATAGAAGTGAAGCCATGTGGCTGCGCGGTTATGGCCTCAATGGTAACCTACCTCTCTAGGAGTAGGTATCCTACCAACGATAGTAGTCTGCAAAACAATTATGATATATACAAACAATTATGAGACACAATGTATTAGAACAAATTATATAAAGAATTGAAAGAAATATACATTTTAAAAAACTAAAAATCAAAATATACTTACAAACTCTGCCTCCCACGACTCTCTGCCGCTTGATCCGTAATGCGACGATCCCATGGTTTCCATTTGGATGTGTCACGCCTCTGCGTGCTGGCAACTCTTCACTTTCTCTGTTGCTTTCTTCTTGGATTTCTTCCACTCTATGTGGTGGCACATAGGTGGTTGGCTATAGGCTCCACGCTCCTCCTCCTGTCTCCGCAGTGACTCCCTAGCGTATCATGAGGTGGGATCTTTTGTTGTGAAGTAAATCCCTCACTTTTATGTGTTCCCAATCATCCGAAAATCGCTGACCCTCAGGATTTGGGTACCTCCTATGGACTACCCTCAACACCTCCTGCCACAAGCCACTTTTCTGATTCTTGAAGTAAACGAAACAATCTTTATACGTCGCATGCACGACGCTCCTCATGTACGCCATTACATCCCTTCCTTTATCATCATGGAAGATGCCACCAGTATCTGTAACTCTATAGTATTGGCGTACAGGCTCCTCTCATGATCTTCTGGTGAGGGTGATCGCTCGCCACCTCCTAGGCAACCCCCACACAAGCCTTGTCCTCCCCCTCGACTCTCCCTCCTCCCTCTTTGTTGATTACCCTCTGCCTCGCTGGATGCATGTGCTTCTGCAAATGCACGTGCGTTGGCTGACGCTTGTGCTTCAACCGATGCATGTACAGGCGTTGCACGTGGAGTACCTGCAATTAGAGTTTGGACATTTGGTGTTTGGGAAGCAGTGCCATGCAAAGATGTCAGAGGCATTCCAGACATGACGCTGAACACCTCGTCTGCTCTGGGAGAGCGGCCAAGGTGTCTAGTCATCTCTCCCATGAAGTCTTCCTTTATTAGGAAAACCTTCAAAAAAATCATTGACCCCTCTGTCGAATAAGCCCAATGTATAATTCATGTGATCCAAATCTGGGTCATTGCTAGATGAACCAAGATGCGATATCTGCAAACAAAACACATGAATAAGACAAATTTGCTAAACTGCAATATTGTGTAAACTGTACTATTGTGTAACATATTCGTACAATTTCAAAAATAAAAAATTATTTTTATCAAAGCTGATGCGTGTATAATCGCGACTGAGATGTAGAATAGATGTGCTCTCAGACGATTCCTTGAAGTTAAACCTTCTGGTCAGAGCGTGTGTATATTCGCGTTTGAGATGCAGAATAGACGTGCTCTCAGATGCGTCTTTGAAGTCAAAGCTTCTGGGTAGAGCGTGTGTATTCTTGCGTCCAAGATGCAAAATACACACGCCTGAAGACACGACTCTGAAGTCAAAGCTTCTAGGCAGAGCGCGTGTATTCTCGCATCTGAGATGCAGAATACACGCACCTGGAGACGCGACTCTGAAGTCAAAGCTTCTGGGCAGAGCGCATGTATTCTCGCATCTGAGATGCAGAATACACACTCTTGGAGACGCAACTGCAGACGCGATGACAACAAACATAGCTGCACGTCTATGTCTGCGTCTGCACTGTAATATACACGCGTTGTCAAACGTGCTAAGTCGGCTGCTTTCAATCTGACAACCGCCATCCATGATTTATTTGTGATATAAGAAGCTCAATCATAGATCCTAATACACAGAGAGAGAGAGAGAGAGAGAGAGAGAGAGAGAGAGAGAGAGAGAGAGAGAGAGAGAGAGAGAGAGAGAGATCAGAACGCGCAAAAAACGCAGGAAAGGAAAGGTGCAGTTTGAAAAGAAATGATTCAAGTATCTTTTGAATTTTGACTTTTGCGTCTATTTTTGCGTGTATATGCGCATCTACGTTTACGTAAACACACTTATAGACGCGAATTTAGACGTGCAGATAGACGAAGAAAGATTTAGACACGTAGTTAAACGCAAGTATAGACGCGCATTTAGTGCACTTACGTTTTTATCATGAGTTTTTGTATTTAAGATAAGTTTTAATAGTAAGTTCTTATCATAAGTTTTTATGTATTTATGATAAGTTTTGTGTATTTAAAATTGAGATCTTAGAATAATTAATACGCCTTGAAGTTTTTATGTAAACATATGAATAACAAATTTGATGTTGTCATGAATTAGGTTTAATCATGTCGTCGTCATCACCTAGTGCTGTGCATGCTGATGAGTCAACGAGCACATCCTCAAGTGAGGATGAAACATTACATCTTTATAATCGAGATGCATGGCTACGACAAAAAATTAAATGCATGTGTGATCGTTGTTGAGGGTGTATTTTTCGAGCACGTCGAGATGCAATGTCACACCTCAGCATCATGTATGGAGAATGGGACGGAGAAAAATCACCAGTATTCATTGTTTTTAACACTAAGATTGCTAGTCTATGTTACTCAATATATATCAACGTACATGTAACTCCCTTTTGTGGTTGAGCAGGATGTGGTGCCACATCCTCAGATGCTCCCTCCCGGGCGTCGAGAGGCTACAAAACGTCGACGCGAGGAGGCAGAGTCTTCAAGAAGAGTGGAGACTGACGACCATGATAGTAGCCCTCATGAAATGCCCCATCAAGTTGTAGAGGATGAGATTTTGGACAACATGGTACACAATCTATTTTCGCAACCGGTTCGGGAAGAAGGTCACTCTACGAAGCCAGATGACCCACTATACGTGGCGTCATCTACTCTGTTGTATGAAGGTTGTACGTACTCCGTTCTTCATGCGTCCCTCGAGATACTTAACTTGCAAACAATTTATGGATGGAGTAATGTCAGTTTGAATGCGTTATTGAAGTAGGTATCAATTTAGTTTGGCATATGAATCATAATATTAATTGTTCTATTTTAAAATTAGACACAAATATATATTGGTGGTTTTTTAACTCACTTTTAAAAATATATGTAGGTTATTATCACAAATGTTTCCAAAAGGAAACAAATTGCCAACTAAGAGAGAGCAAGCAAGACATTACTTGACATCTCTGGGAGGCCTTAATTATGTCAAGATCCATGCATGTGTCAATGATTGTGTCTTATTTCGTGAGATTCATGAGTTCGCACGAGAGTGCCCTATTTGTGGCGAATCAAGATATGAAGTGGAGATGAAGTCAATGGATGTGCCTCGTAAGGTTTTGCAAAATTTTCCAATTGTTTCACGTATTTAACTTATGTTCAAGTGTAAGTCTATTGGAAAGCTCATGTCATGGTATGCTAGTCATTCTTTAAGTGATGGAAAATGGAGGATTCCTGCAGACACACCGGCATGGCAACATATAGATAATTTGTGGTCTGTTTTCAAAGAAGAGTCAATAAATTTGAGATTTGGTTTAAGTATGGATGGAATCAATCCGTTTGGCATCAAAAGCACATCATACAGTGTATGGCCAGTGGTATTGGTGAATTATAATATTCCTCCATCCATGGCAGTTAAAAAGGGACATGTAGTGTTGTCCCTTCTGATTCCTAGAAAGCACAAGGTAAAAAACATGGATATTTACTTAGAGCCTTTGATTGAAGAGTTAGAAATGTTATGGGAAGGTATTGAGGTGCAAGATACAAGCGCATCTGCATCCTCTAGAGATTTCACGTTGAAGGCCATGTTGTTGTGGACCATGCATGACTTTCTAGGATATGGAGAGTGTTCAGGTACACGTATATAACTCTATATTTGAAATTCAAGACTTGAATCAATTGCATGTTATTAATTCACTTGTTTGTTCAGGTTTAACCACATCAAGATATCATGCATGTCCTATTTGGGGTCCCTCTCTAGTTTTCTCTAGGCCGGCACGTTTAAAGAAGATTATCTGTGACAATCATCATCAATTTCTTTCTATTGACCATCCCAAATATGTTCTCCCTATTAATGGAATGACTCCATAATCTCTAACCATTCGAGATTGGAAGGAGAGATCGATTAATGCCGACAGCCACCCTCCACTCGGTATGAGTCGGTAAGAAGTATATTTCTCTTGATTGACTTTAAAGTATTTAGCATGATGAATTATTTACATAATATATTGTTGTTTGTTAGGTTCTCTATATTTTTTCATCTTTCGTATTGGATTGAACTCAAGATTAATCACCTGTTGGACCCCATGCACATATTCAAAAATATTGTATCTACATTATGGGATCACTTGATAGGGGCTCGTGATTCAATCAATGTAAGGGAGGATTTATGTAACATTGGTCGCATGAGACGAGCCTGGCCACGCATTGGACCTAGAGGAAAGATTGAGCTACCCCATGCACCTTGGATGTTGTCAAAGAACGAGGAAAAAATAGTGAAAGAACACCCACAGGATGTATGAGTGTCTCAAGGGAGCCTTTATAAAGAAAAAGAAAAGAGGTGTGGAGCAACTATCTGGTTTGAAGTCCCACGATTGGCACAAAATGATTCAAGTAAGGGTATCTCTAACCATGAATATAGTAATTAGTAGAGTAACTATGTATAAACTTTGGGGTATGATGACTTTTTCCTCAACTACTCATTTGATCTATGAATATTATTTACATTCAGTTCGTACTTCCTACTAGCATATCCCATTGTGTTATATCCAAAGATGTGCGTGATATCATTTACAAGATGGGAGAGCTTATGAGATATGTATATATTGTATTTTTTCATTATATATTGCATACATCATGTAGTGAACCTCTTTGAATTTCTACACAAAAATAAACAATTGTCAAATATATCCTGACAGATATGTGAGCTCGAAGGAAATTGATCTAAACACATTGCAAGATGCTTGAGTATTATCTGTTGAGGTGGTTTGTTTGGTGGAGGAAATTTTTTATCGGTCCATTTTGACTACTCAATTATATTTACTCGTACATTTAATTGATGAGATCGCACTTTGTGAGGGAGTTCATGCAAGGTGGATGTTTTTTCTTGAGCGCTTCATGAAAACCTTGAAAGATTTTGTGAGGCATAAAGCACGGCCTGAGGGAAGCATGGCTAAGGGTTGGTTAGTGCAATCATCCCTTGTTTATATCTCTGAATATCTTGCTGAAGTGGACCCCTCTCAACCACGACTATGGAAAGACGATGAAGACTTGAGGATGATCTCTATAATACCTCAAGGAAAAGAAATGAGTAAAGTGCTAACAAAAGAAGAACTTCGTAAGTTAAATAGTTTTTGTGTACTCAATAGTGATGTAATGAGCAAATGTGTGATACTATATAATGAAGCAAGGGCAAGAAGAAAAAGCGAAAGACAAGCATTTCGCACCAGATATGGATGTAATGTCTCATTTCCAGATCATCTAAATACGCTCCCACATCATGTTGATATAGATTGGTTACATGAGGAAATGAAAAGAATGGAAAAAGAGGAGGAAATCAATATATCTCAAGAAGAGTGAGAATACGCACAAGGTTACTTATCAAAGGTGAGACATACTATCAATTAATTTGTTTCTAGTTATATTTTATATAATAAATTGATATGTTTGATCTTAATCTTTTACTACTAGTACACATTATTCAATGCTATTTGGTGTGAGGGTAAACATCTTCGAACTCAACGTATAGATGAAAAGAGAAATACCCAAGATTGTGGTGGCCTTGCTCACTTCGAGGATGCCAATGGTACCATGGAAGGTTATTGTGGCTTGATCTAAGATATTCTGAAGCTTGACTTCAGACGATTCTTTATATATGTGCTGGATGTGAAGTGGTTTAAAGAAGTGGTAACAAATGGTGAGCATTGCACAATCAGACGTCATCCAAGTGGTTTTGTAATCATTGACTCTACAAAATTTCACCAAAACAAAAATGACACATTAGTACTATCTCAACAATGCGAGCAAGTATATATGTAAAAGCTAATTTTTTAATATGTATACATGTGATACATATACACAATATAATAAGTATTTAAGTTTTTTGCTTTTGTTTTTCAAATACAGGTTATGTATCATCCAATGGTAAACAATAACCAATGGTGGTATGCCATCCCTATATCTAATCGTTCAAAACCAATATATAGTAATATTACCGACATAAAGATAGCAGATGAAAATCCAACAATTAATGATGATGTACATGATGACATCCTAATGGATGATATGTGTGATATAGTACAAGATGAACCTCGCGAGGATGTTCAAGGAAACACAGAAGAGGACAATAATGTGGTTGATGATGATGAAGTTATTGAGCAATATAGCAACACATCTGATAGTGGGATAAACTTATTTATTTCGTTACCTCTTGGTAACATAGACCTAAAAGTAGATAGTTTAGCAAAGGCTGATCTCATTGAAGATGAGATGGATCATTCACTGTAACATACTTAATTTGCTTAATGATTCAATGTGTATTCTTAATTCTATGAAAAATATCATGCGTACATGTGCATACTAAAAAATCAATAGTCAAGTTTAAAGCTAAATTGAAATTTTCATAATAAAAAAAAATATTTTTTATCATCTTCAAGTAAAAAAATTACGAGATACATGCAATGCTTGCTACTAATTGTATAATAAGGTTTGTGTCGTACAAGAACTATTTTCTCTACATGTAAAGAAGCTTAAAAGCACCATTGTTAAAAAAAGACATACCACTTATTTTTCATTGGGTGTTAATTGACATGACTATATAGAGTTTTTAAATATTGCATTATATGTATGATAATACGAATCCATATAGATTTACTAGATAGACACTATGTTTACTAGTTATAGTTTATGTGTACCTAGTAAAATTAAAAAACTAGCTTAAATCTAAAATTCCCTATGTGATAACTAGAAACATTTATGCTTTTACTAGATATGGCTCATTTTACTATGTAGTTTAGTGTCTGAAGTTCCTTGTGTTAATATGAGCACGACGGCGAGAACTTAAAACGGCTGTATTTCCATCACCCAGGCCTGAAACTGGTAAATGCAATCAGGCTTCAACTTTCCCCAGCCGTGGAACAAAATTAGCCAAAGAAGGGTTAAAGTTTAACAAGGCAATTACTGAGGCTGATCCTTCTATTAATGCAAGAACATATACTAAGCCTGAATCAGTTCAACGTCTATTTCTCAAAGCACTAGGTCCCCCATCATTCTATGTCTAAAACTGGTTAATGCAGACAGGCTTTCGAAACAGAACCCACGGAAGTGTAAGGTAAAACTTAAAAGGCACAAAAAAATTGCTCTAACCATATCGAAACTGAAATATGACTGCAGAGTTCAACACAATCAAAGAGGCATGCATAGATGTAAGTACTTGCGTGATGGGCAAAGAAAAGCTCACGACTAGGAGAAAATCCATCCATACTTCCATAAAAGTGGGTTTTACAAAAAGTTAAGATGGCTGTTATCCTCACACCATCAAATTAGACCTAACAGTATACATCTGTAACTAAAGCGTAATTGTGAAGATTAGAGACTCCGGGAAACTCAACAAAGTCCCATATGGCATATTGTACAGACCTTGTTTTCTTGATACAGGATTGAGCTAAAAGATCTCATTATGTCTGTGGTCCGCCGAATCGGATCATGTAATTATATGTGTATCTATACCTGGGTTCATTGGCAGCATACTGTCTTTATCAGGTGCTGATTCTTGGCTCCTGGTAAGCATCTCAAACTTATCTGTTGAAGCATCACTACTTGAAGCACTCTCTCCACTAAATGCCTGTCCTGCGATCAACTGGATTGACTCATCAAGGGACATTTGCCGGAAAACACCCGTGTCTTGAGGAGCATTTTGAAAAACAACGGGTGATGCTATGGGTCCAGTACAAAATTCCAGTGTCGATGGCTGACTTGAATGGCGGACAAACTGTCCATTTGGTGGTAAAACAACACTTGACTGGAGCTCAGAGTTTCCACCGAGGTCTAACATGAAAGCATCGGGTGTATGGTAGTCCACGTGTGCCACTGGAGAATGTAGCATGGATGGTGAGGTTGAAACATGAAGTTGCAACGATAGTCCAATTTGCGATGTTTCTGAATCAGGCTGAGCTAAGAAGGATCCTTCCCTCTGTGATTCCCCAGCAAGCTGATGCACAAATGGCATTGCTGATTCCCCATGCAGTATGATCCCTGATGATAACGTTGCAGGCTGCAGGTTCGTTGCCAATTCTACATGCCCCATGAAACCCGATGAACCACCCACAATGTTGTGGGGTGATTCTGTAGAATTCTCCATCAATCCTTCCATGTGCTGACAAGTTCGTCTAGGATGTAGAATAGATTGTGTTGAATCCCCTGGACTTGGCATGAACGCAGACGATCCACTAACATGCTGGGACAATCCTCCAGCATGTGGCATGAAAAGCAAAGATGCTTCCAGATGATCAATCACCGAACTTTTATGGTGTCGCATCGCTGTTGATCCTCTTGGATGATGACGTGGAACTGCAGAATGTGGCATGACTGAGTCACTGGGATGATGATGCGGTTCCTTATTTTGTGGCATTGTCATGGATGCTGAACTTGACTGTTGAATTGATTGTACAGAATCACGTGGCATAGACGATAATATTGCATCTCCAGAGTATGGATTCGATTCTCTGGTGTGCTGAAGCGATGATACAAATTGTGACGACAATCCTGAACTGGATCCTGCAACCGCAGGTTCCCTAGAGTGCTGGAGCGATGATACAAACTGTGCTGAAAATCCTGACCATCCTGCAACGGCCGCCAGGTCTACTGGTAGTGACGGTGGTGAGGTGACCATCAACTCGGTTGGATGAAGGCCCTGCTGACCCTGCTGGGCGTCGTCTTGTGGAGTGAAGTTCGGAGTACAGCCCAAGGGATATCCAAGAGGTGGAACAAGAGGCTGATCCGATTTGCTGTTCATATCGGCCGCATGCAGAGTGAAGCTAGGGCCACTAGGGTTTGTGCTAGGGAAGCTCGTGCAATTATAAGTGCAACTGGGGCTATAAGCCGTAGGGTTAATGAGGTTAGGGTAATCAGGGATGGACATATTTGGGGGGAGACGTTGAGTGGCGGCGGTTATGTATCGGGCGAGCTCAAGCTTGGAGGCGGCGATGAGCTGCTGGAGGCGGTGGATGTCCTGGAGGGCGGCGAGGATGAAGGCCGGGAAGCCGAGGGCGGGGTTGTGGAGGCGGTGGCGGGCGTGCAGGACGAGGCTGTCGACGAGCTCGTGGCCGCGGTGGTGGAGGTGCGGCGGCAGCTCGCGCAGCATCTTGCCCACGTTGCAGGCGCCGTAGGCCTTGTGGACCAGCACGAACTTGTACGGGTCGGAGGGCGGGAAGAAGGGCGCGAATACGCAGTCGGGCCGGCACTTGCGCCGCAGGTTCTTGCAGGCCGCGCATGGTGAGGACGAGGCCGAAGACGACGGGGACGAGGTCCCTGCTGCAGCCACCGCCCCCCCGCCCGATGCAGGAGCACAGGCGCAGGAAGAGGACGAAGACGACGTGCTCGTCCCAGAGGATGAAGGTGCCGACATAGCCTATTAGCCTATTGCCTAGCCAGCCCTAAAAGACCCAACCAAAGGCAAACCAAACCCAAAAAGAGGTAATAAGTATTGCATGAACAAGCACAACAACAAAACTGCAGTCCTGACTCCTGACTCCTGATGATGAGGCTTCAGCCTTCCCTTCCCCTCGTCTCTCTCTGTTTTGCTTTTCCTTTTACGTAATTATATATAAACCCTTACTATTTATACCATACGTGCGCACTATCTTTGCAATTATAAACCAACCATCGACGTACTTTTTGGCTGCTTGGAAGTTGGAAGTTGGAGGCTGGAGTCCCGAATCCGGTCCAGTTGGCAGTGACTGATCATGTGACAACTTTGGAACTGTTCCGGCTCCGGGTCTTTTAGTCAGTGGCTGCGCACCAAGTGACGTGTCGATGTGAATCCTGCAACGTCAGGCCGGCCGTGCTCATCACAGGTGCATTTTTAAAGGCCTGTGTTGAAGTTGGAAGGGAACGCCTTGGAAGTTGGAAGTTGGATCGTGTCGCACTTTAGGAGAGTAGGGTTCCCCTAAATTTGACGAGCCCCCTACTTTTGGAGAGTAGGGTTCCCCTAAATTTAACGAGTCCCCCCTACTAGCCCATACAAAAAACATAGTTCTAATAGCGATAGCTGAGTGCTAAATGACTTATCATTGATCAACACTAGCACTCCGTGTTAGTATCTGCCCAAGCACGGGTGTTTATTATTCTAGCACGATTGATACAAGCGCGGATTGTATCAGTAACTTTTGATTGTATTACTAGTTGCTGTCTAATTGAGCAGTTTGTTTAACCTAATCTAACCTTAGGTTGTTGTTCAATCGTATTAATGATAAAAGAAGCCTTTCTTATGTGTGTGTGTGTGTGTGAGCACATGCATATGCATGTGTGTATCTATGGGCCATTAATTCTATATTAAAGAGATAGGGTGGAAACCTTTTTATCTTTTGAGAAGTGAATGTTGGTTAACTTAAACATCAATTATAGCTAAGTGCGATGTTATTAAAGTGTTCACTTAGTATCACATGTTTGTGAGCTCAATCATTTAACGGCCTTATCGATACAAAAACTAACATGACCTAAATGTTTTCTAGTATCATATGGTTGATGCCTACAATATAAGAGCATGCAAAAGAACCCTCATTTTTCTTTCATCTAAAAAGGATGTAATGGGTACTCCTTAGATTTCCCCGATTCGATCCTTTACATGTATAGATTGCATGTGCATCCTACTTGAGGCTCTCTTTATTTGTTTCCCATTCAATAGATAAAATGTTCCTATGCCAGTTATAGGAGCCACCAGCAACACCAACAATGTTAGACGAGGATGATAAAGTTGGAGGAGCAAGCTTCTCCAATTGTTGCAATAGGAAAAGAAATGATTTAAAAGAAGCTTGTTATAGATTGGATCTTTTTGCAAACTATTAGTGCTATAACTCAAACACATAGAGGTCACTCTCTCCCTCTCACGTACCCTCTTGTCTAATACACCAAATATGTAATCAAGTCCACACCTATATGATACTTCCCCTCCCCCTCTCCACTTGGCATTCTCTCTCTCTTATACTCTAACATAGACTATGTTTCACCTCCCATCAATCACCTAATGCTCATGTTACATTAATTGTAGACTTCATACACATTTGCATGCCAAGGGGTTCAAGGTTTGTGCATTGTATATAAGTTTGTGCATAACTCAATATGTCTATGTGTGTTATGTGCATGTGGGTGACCTTGTGTTGAGAGAGAGAGAGAGAGAGAGAGAGAGAGAGAGAGAGAGAGAGAGAGAGAGAGAGAGAGAGAGAGAGAGAGAGAGAGAGAGAGAGAGAGAGAGAGAGAGAGAGAGAGAGAGAGAGAGAGAGAGAGAGAGAGAGAGAGAGAGAGAGAGAGAGAGAGAGAGGTGTGCACGGATGGGATCTTGTCACAAAACATGTGATAGTGCACCATAGGCATCTTACTTTCCATTCTTTTGTTTGTGGCAACCCATCATGCCTATAGTTGTATGTAATGCTATAACTCAAGTCACATAGAGGTCCCTCTTTCCCTCTCACATTGGTTGTCATTTGCGATAGAATCAACATCTCATAAAGACTTAAACATAGATTGTTTATATTGTAAAACAATACAACAATTCTTCATCTTTGGAGTCTTTAGCTCCTCTATAACACATCTTTCAATACTTTCTCTAGAAATTAACTTGTGTAACTTAGAATTAACTCATGCATAACTCAAAATTGCTCTAGTCTTTATGTGGAGAGAATTTCCTCCCACATCTTTTTTATGTAAGTGATATCATAATGTTTCAAGGATAATTCCCTTACCATGACATTTCAAGGATACATTTACAAATCATGTCTTATTTGGGGATGTGTGCATAAAGAGATATGTCTTCATATAATGCATGTGTATCCCTTATCAAATGTACACATTGAACTTAAGGGAAATTGAACCCCAAGCATAACCATTGTATGCTCACCACCCACTCCAACCAACCAAAATGCCACAATGCTAGTAGTTGGTTGAAGGGGTGAATATGCAACAAAATTAAACACGGAGAGACATTGTAAGATGTTATATTGGAATGCATATAGCATGCATTGGCCCATGATTTCATACTTGATACACAATAGCATCAACAATGGTGAGAAAGTTGGGTGTCAAAAAGCCTCTTTGCTACAACAATACTTCTTCCACACACACACACACACACACACACACACACACACACACACACACACACACACACACACACACACACACACACACACACACACACACACACACACACACACACACACACACACACACACACACACACACACACACACACACACACACACACACACACACACACACACACACACACACACACACACACACACACACACACACACACACACACACACACACACACACACACACACACACACACACACACACACACACACACACACACACACACACACACACACACACACACACACACACACACACACACACACACATCAAACCCACGACACCATATGCACATTTGATTCCATATTAAGCATACCCACATGTTGCTAACAATGAAGCAATTACCATCAACTTAAGTTTAAAATCATCAAAGAACATCTATAAACATCACATTTATAGATAACATGTACATGTAAATCACCTTCACATGTTCCTCTAGTTCCTTGATTCCCCAACATTCTGTCAATAATACGATCATATGGAACATCATCATCCTTTATATTTCCCACGCCAACCTAGCCACCCCTAACAATCCGTTTCTCTCCTCCAAGAGTAACTCCTTTTTCAAAGCAACAGATTGGTGGTGCATGAGCCGCATGTAGTCTCATGGTTGCAATGATGATGGCTCCCCCACCAGCCTTAGCTAATTAGCCATTTCTCTCCACCAACCCAATTGACTAGCTAGTTCTCTCCACTAGTCATTTCTCTTCTTTAGCCTTTGATCAGAGCAACTCCTTTCTCAAAGCAATGGATTGGTGGTGCATGAGCCAAATGTAGTCTCATGGACAAAATGATGACGACTCCTACACTAGCCTAGTCAACTAGCCATTTCTCTCCTCCAACCTCTAATCAGAGCAACTCATTTCTCAGAGTATCGAATGGGTGGTGCATAGCCAAATGTCAATATATAATAGGAGTAAAGCATATCAAAGATGTCGATTTTCTGTTCAGATATTAAGAACAATTCATAAGAGGTCTAAAGAAGATTGATGATGTTGATTCTGGAGTTATATTGATGATGAAATAGATTAGACATTGATTCTATAGCATGTCCATTGGCTCGAGCTTCTTTAGCATGTCCATGGCCACATGCACTCCTTGCACTATATTGAATCCGTAGGCCCCCATCACACCATCATCACAATCACTAGCCTAACCAAATAGCACATCCTACCACATGCAATACCAATCAGTACAAGCTACGTGTCTCCTAGGCTTCTTCCACCTACCACATGCATAGCAAGTAGTGGGCCTAGCACACCCACACTGTAGGCCTCGGCCTAACACATGCAATACCATGGGGCAGCACACCTAGCAAGTATTGCATTGTAGGCAATGAGCATGGCATATGCAGTACATGCCTCAAGTAGTGCATGATCCTCTCAATAGGCACTCCACCCTAGGACATGCAGTAGGTATGTGTAGCAAGCAGCGAGCTTAATAAAAGCACTACAAGCCTTGGGCAACATTTGGGGGGTGGGGGGTGGGAGATAGAGAAAGAAAGAGACGGGGGTGCATCCTGGATCACCACCATGAAGGGTAACCTTTCTCTCCACCTCTTCTTCTTCCTTATTCACAATAGTCTCCACCACTGGGCCACTAACTCTACATGTGTAATTAATGGTGGAGAGATATTCCCTATGGCAATTAATGGTGTGCAAAAAAAGTGGGAGAGAGAAGCAAGTTGCCATCTCTTTGTAAACAAAAATTGAATCATGCTTTTCTTCATTGGGATGAGTGCCATGTCAAGTTTTGTCAAGTTTGGTATGACATTTGGAATACCACAAAATAAGAGATAATATAGATGCACCAATTGAGGAAAAGCATCTTTAATAGCCATCTTCACCCTAGAGTCAAGACTGCTCTCACTAGACCTAGTGCATTACATGTCTTAGTGTAATTTTACTTGTTAGAGTTCTAAAATATGGTTGGAATGTTATCAAATCCTTAAAAATAGGGTGACTTTTCAAGTATTTCAATCATAAAACCAAGATTTCATATAGATTTTGAACAATAAGGCCAAATGATTTGGGAATTTGCCCTTTTTTTTGCTAGTTAAAACATTTTTCATGAGCCCTAGTAGTAGATGGTAGTGTGCCCATTGTGTTGACTAACCCTCATGGATGATGGGCTTAGCCCATCTTCAAGATCGACAAATTTTCAAGATCTCAACAAGTCGCAATGAAGTAACATTTTAAACATTTCTTATTTGACTCAAAAAAATTCAAATTTAAAAAAGTATTAAAATATTTATGTGTAGTTTGAAAACCAAATATCATAATCACAACTCTCCACATCAATTTTTGATGGCCACAAATTACATCTCAAGATCATCATTAAAATTTTGGGGAGTTATTATGAACCACATCACTTAGTAGTAGTACCTTGGGAGGCATGCAATTGATAAAAAGACATAGGGCCCCAATTTTATGACACTTTTGTGGAGGGATCAAAAGCTTTCCCACCATCAAAATGTCCAATTAGAAACTTGGTACATGCGACTAATCGAGGGTGGCTCAATCACAATGGGTTTCCTAAAATGGAGACCATATTTTAATGAACCCACTTACCCTAATGCCACTCACATGACTACGCCCATTCTTTTGTTTATCATATGGATAAGTTTATTAAAGGAAAAAGGAATTAAAAATAATTTAAAAAATCCAAATAATAATTACTTGGATGCCATCAGCAAGTATCCTATGGTTAGTTTAGACCATCTATATCCAAAGGCTTCTCTTTACGAGTTAAGGTTTACTTTGAGGCTCATTAGATGGAAGATTTGGACTCAAGACTGGGCCTTGTAAGAAATTCCACCTCAACATAGAGAGAGGTAATTAAAAATAATTAAAATAACAAAATTTCAATTTTTTTTTTCAAAATACACGAACTAGTCCATAGCCTTTAAGTTGTTGATTAACCTTAATTAAGAGTCTAAAGACTAGTACTTGGAATTAAGTGCTCGATAATTAGAATTTGATGGCTTGTATCTTGATTGATTGACCAATGGCATATTTTTTAAAAATCAAAAGATGAGCTAAAAGACTATGTGAAACCTTGAGTTGTGCTCGCCACATTGTATTTTGAAACATTCCATGTATGCTCTCTCATTTTTGGGAAGCAACTACAAAAACAACACAAACAAGGATACCTAGGGCTGAATCAATATCACAAATCAAGATGGTTGGGGTAGAATCAATAGTGATGACCAAATCAACATCACAAATGAAGATGGCTATGGTAGAAACATCACAAACAGAGATAACAGTGTCTGAATCATCATCAAAGAGATACAAGAGAGAAGCATATCACCTCCATGTTGAGCTTGAGCATGAGTATGAGCCATTATGTAAGAAGAGAAAAACCTATCTCATGTGTTCTACATCTAAAGAGCTATGTAGGTCATAAGGACAAATGAATACAGATCTATGGACTGATAGGAATTGTATATAAAAGATCCTTTACATAACTCCACATCTCCATTCTCAGATATTATATCCTTAGTAAGCTTTGTTGGAGATGCTTATAATGGCCTCTTAGGATATAGACAAGATTCGGATGCCACTAGCAATGTATATAAGTTAGAAAGAGAGTCGTTAGAGAAGGATAATGCTTCTTTGAGGCTAATATTAGAGCAATGTAAGTACAAACTACTGCAAAACAAGAAGATTATTTTAGAGTTGGAGAAACAAAGAGATAAGTTGAGGCTTAAAGAAACATTATTGGGGATTCATAAATGGTCCAAAAACTTCAAAATATTCAAGATATGAAGTTACAAAGCATTGACATTAAGAAAAGGATACACATAGTGAAGTAAGTAAGCTTTTTGTTAATTCTTTCTCCATCTCATAAATTATTTCTAAAATATTTTATTATAACTAAATATTTTAATTTTGAAAACATAGATATCCCACAACTCAATGAAGAAAAGGATGCAAGCATGGAGGCATCAATTGCACAAAGGCTTTTTAATAAGGAAGCCATCAAAGTGATACCCCAAATCATTAGTGAGCAAAGAAATGGGAGAATATTTTACGTGGAACTTTTCATTGGAGGTGTGAAAGCATGAATATTTTTATTTGTACTACCTTTAGATAATCCTTGTCAAATAATACAATTTACTCAAAGAATTCAATTCAACAAGTGAAACTCCATCCATAATGGAGTTGTTGACCATGCTGATAGTGGCGGAGCATGATCATGCAAGATGAATGCTTGGAAGTCTTTAGATATAATCTTAAGTTTTGTGACATATGGGTATGAAACTCACATGAAAATCAGACCTTTGAAATAGTATTGGACGAATTTAAAAAGTCAATGGTTAGTATATAGATAGACCAATACCTTACCCACTATATGATACATTGTCTTTATAATATTTGATAAAATATAATAGCTTAATTTAAACTATAGTACTAACATGGTATCCTTTCTTATGCTTTGTCAACGCATTATATATAATCATATACCTTGGTTTGCCAATGAATATGGTGTGGTCAACTCGAGGTATGGAGGTCCAAAATATTGAGGTTTCACCCTCACATTATGCCAGTCACCCTTGAGATCCATACAATGGGGGGACTAGGAGGGGGGAAGGGGGCAAAATCTTAAGGCCTCCCCTCATATCGTGTGGGTCACCTCGGGGAACTTGTAGATGCAAGGGGGATGCAAAATATTGATCTCTCCTTCGTGTTATGTGGGTCATACCTCCATCCTCCCCTTGGGACTCGCACAATGCGAGAGGGGAGACCCACACAATGTGAAAAGAAAGAGGGACCCACACAACATGAGAAGGTGCCCTGTGAAAATATGGAGGCCCGCCCCTCACATTGTGCAGGTCCCTAAAGGGTGACTTGCATAATGTGATGAGGGGCCTCGAGATTTTCAGAGGGCACCCCCTCGCATTATGTAGGCTCGGGACCCCCTACAATAAGAATCAAGTTAAAAAACAACTTGGGACAAGGGTTGCACCATAGAAGAGAACGAGGATCTTCAATTGCAAGAATAAGAGAGAGGGAGAGAGTTGGCACACACCATGAGCCAACTTGGAGGGGGGAGAAAGAGTAGAACTATATATATATATATATATATATATATATATATATATATATATATATATATATATATATATATATATATATATATATAGTGAAAATGGAGAATCTAAAATCTATTGTTGGCTTAGTGCCTTTATAGCCTCGGATATTGCACAGCTAGTGAGTATGTGCACAATCATATTTATATGCACCATTAATCCTTACACATGTGAGTGCAAGTTTGTGTGCTGATGTAGTATCAAGTGACATCAGTACTGCATGCAATTGCCCTACATGGCTCAAATTTGAAATTAAAATTTTCATTCCACATGTTGCATGCTTGTCAGATCTCCATAGTATTCTCATTCTCTTGGATATTGTTGACACTCTTCCACGTCGAGCCTTCACACGGGTTTCCAAAATATCTAGGCCCCCCTCTCTTCAGAGGGGGGGGGGGGGTGTTCTCCAAGAACTTGAGGTCCCCCCTCACATTGTGGAACCCCACTAGGGGTACCTACAAAATGCGTAGAGGGGATATAAAATCTCAATGATCCATCCTCATATTATTTGGGTTCAAAAGGGGTACCCACACAATGCCAACGAGGGGGGGGGGGAAGGGTACACACACAATGCAGAGGGGGGAGGGGAGGGGGTCCAAAATCAGAATGAGCCCCCCTTTCACATTGTTTTGGTCCCCACTAGAGATACTAGCACAATCTGATCGGGGGGGAGTGTCCAAAATCTCGATGACCCACCCTTGCATTGTTCAGGTCCCTATCGTGAGGGGGGATATCGCACAATGTTGGGGGGGAGGGGGGTCCTTGAGATTTTGGATCCCTTTCCCTTTTTGACAGGAGCCACACAACAACGTGAGGGGAGGGCCTCATGATTTTGGAAACCTCCCCATCCCCTCCCTCCCCCCTTCCTTACACGTTGTGCATGTTCAACCTCTTCCATCCAAAATTTCTAGTTTTTTGCCATTTCCATAATTTGGAATTCTAATATTGTCTATATATTTTTCATAGAGATGGCTAGGACAAAGTAGATCGCACGACTAGTATCATCGAGAGACCTTCACGTTATGCGGTAGGGATCGGCCTCTAAATAGAGCATACAACAAGAATTTGCTTATGGGAAGAGCATGCCTACATTGTAGGCTAGAGCTTGACAAAAGAAATACCAACAACATAGCTTTGTCCTAAAGGAGGTAAAGATGAGCCTGCTATCCCCAAACTCCCATTCACCAGGGTTGTGAAATCAACATTGGATTGCCTACTTGACGCTACAGGAGACTTTATGGTCAAATTCTTCCAAGATGAATACATTTTGGCAGCTCATACACATAAGGTCACAATTATACCAAGGGAGTTCACATCCCTTTGGCCTCTCAAATTCAACTACAACAAAATTTTGAGCCCAGATAGCATCACAAATAGAAAAATGAAGGGAATTTCGAAGATCCCTCCTCTCAAAAAGAGCAAGAAGGTGAAGGTGAGTGATATCACAAAAGAACCCTCGCATTCCCACCATACAAGGCTAAATGCTCAAAAGAAGAAAGGGAGACTATGAGACAGAGGCTATGGAGATTAATGAAAGGCACATTAGCATGCATGAGGACAATTGTGAGGCCTTAGAGATGCTTGGTCCATCCTTTGATGTTGTACTACCTCTAAGAAGGCTACACAAGTAGTGAGAATTGAATGCATTTCACTTTAGTGAGGGGGATATATCTAGTCCTTGCAAACCTCCATAATGATGTTAATGATCATGTGATAAATGCTAACTTAAGGTATATTGTTAATGATCATATAATGAATGCCAACTTAAGGTATATTGTTAAGTCATAATACTTCAAAATTTTTGCCTGCTTTCTTGTAAGTAGATGGCTTGATTTATTGCTTATTTTCTTTTGTAGCTTGAGTTTTATAAACCTTCCTTTTGTAGCTTAATTCTTATAAAGTTTTCTTTTGATCGACAAGATGAGCTTTTCATCATAGACTCTCTTCTATTTGTGGTGTTGATCTAGGAGAGAACATCCATTGTCAACGTGTGTCCATGATAGAAAGATTATAAATTGGATCTCATATAATATCTTGTGATGGCATTCCATGAAAGGCAATAAACTCTTTGGTATATTTCTTCAAATATATCTCAAATCTATTTTTTGGTAATTTTTTTGTCCACTTGCCTTGCAGCTCTCATTAAAGCTTAATAATGTTTGAATTGCTACAAGGAGATGCTTTTTTGCTAATTCAAAATACACCTTCCATGATAATATGAAGAAATAAGTTCCTTAAGCCCATGAGAGAGAGAGAGAGAGAGAGAGAGAGAGAGAGAGAGAGAGAGAGAGAGAGAGAGAGAGAGAGAGAGAGAGAGAGAGAGAGAGAGAGAGAGAGAGAGAGAGAGAGAGAGAGAGAGAGAGAGAGAGAGAGAGAGAGAGAGAGAGAGAGAGAGAGAGAGAGAGAGAGATGTACAAATATTGTTTTCCTTTACCCAAACGGATTTGTTGAAAAACTTATTAAGGCTTTAAGGCTATCACTCAAGACTACGAAATGCTAGAGAACACACAAATAATCAAATGAGGAGTACTAAAGAAAGGTAACAGCCACACAGGTGCAAGTGGAGGATTTGCTATAATGTGAAACTGCTTCTAGAGTATCTACTCGAGCTCCAAATGCTATGTAAGTTTAGTTGTTCTTAAATCAATCTAGCATAGCATTAATGATTTAATACTTAGCCTCATTTTGTATGATTTTGTGCAAGGTGATCACTTAGAAAATTACATAAATAACTACCTTCTTCTATTTAAAGCAACGATGGTTGGAAATCTCATCAATTATGCAACATGCTGAAACCTTTCAACACCACTGGCCTATGTGTGTCGTTTGCTGCCACATCCAACACCAAGAGAAGTTAGAAGGCTAGAACCCATCTGAACTATAGACTTGGATGAAGCAAATCTCTAACATCATAATAGGATTATCAATGTCACTTTGTAAGTCTTGATCAAGCACTAGAATCTTGCCATCCACATAATGCCATCTCATGTAATAGAAAGTCAAAATAATTTTTTTGATGCAATCATATATTTATAAACAATGGATTTCCATTGCACTTTGGATGTAATCCCACATACTTCTTTTGAATCCTAATATTAACTTAGGAAGTCCATGTGTTTCCATTAGAGGTAGAAAAATTATTATTAGGAATCCATTGATTTCCATTAGCATCTAATGAAGATATAGAAAGCATAGAAATATTATTTATAGATAGTTTATGACTTAATGCATTAGCTACAATCTTTCCTTTATTGAACTAATATTGGATTAAAGGATGGAAAGACTGAATGAAAGATGCCCATCAAATATGCCTATCAAAAATTTACAATTGACAAAGAAGGTGTTTGATACTTTGTTGATCTACCTTAATCATAAATTATGAGCCCATTAAACAACGTTTTCATATTCATAATACATGTACTACAACTAAAAGTTCCTTGTCATATTACTATACTTAAGTTTAGAGGGTTTCAATTGGATGGTCTTCTTGCATGAATACGGCACTAATGCCAGAACTACTAGCGTTAGTAATGACTAGAAAGAATGGTCTACTAAAATTAGGGAGTTGTAAAATAGGTGTGTGAGTTAGTGCATGCTTTAGTAAATCAAAGGATCATTGCTTGGTGTCGCCCCAATGAAATATGAAATCTTTCTTCAATAAAAAAGTTAATGGCAAAGCAAGTAATGAAAAGTTTCTAATAAATTTACAATAAAGACTAGGTAGTCCTAAAAATGAGTAGACTTCATGCACATTTTTGAGTATAGGCCATGTATTAATAGCCTCAATTTTGCACGGGTCAACTTGTATTCCTTTAGTAGACATAATATGACCTAAATATTCAATTTCTGTTGGAAAGAAAGTACTCTTTTCTGGGTTAGTAAAAATATTTTTTAAAAGTAAACTAAAGACTAAAGATAAATGATGTTCATGTTCTCTTTCAGTTTTACAAAAATAAGGATATCATGGAAAAAGACAATAACACAATGTTGAAATTTTAGAAATATTTGATTCACCATCCTATTGAAAGTGGTAGGTGCATTAGTAAGACCAAAGGGCATTACTAAAAATTCGTAGTGGCCAAATTGGGTCCTAAAGGCAGTTTTATAAATGTCAAGTGTAGCCATGTAGACTTAATGATAGCCGAACTTAAGGTCAATATTGCTAAACATAATAGTGTCTTACAATTTGTCTAACAAGTCATCCACATGAGGAATTGGATATTGATTTTTAACAGTAATTTTATTGAGAGTTATGTAGTCTATGCACATATCATAGGTTTGATTCTTTTTCTTTACTAAAAGAACGGGTGCTCCAAAAGGTGAACTGCTAGGTTGGAATAATTTTCTATTTAATAGTTATTCAACTTGTTTTTGAATTTCTTTTTATGCTACCTAATTATGGCGATAGGGAATTAATAAGGAGGTTGACTGCCAGGTAGAAGGTCAATTTGATGATCCTTGGGTCGTGATGGAGAAAGTTGAAAAGGCAAGTCAAAAGAAAAAAAAGCAGAAAACTTATTAATAAAATTTTGTAGTCTTAATTTTATAAGTGGATGGAATATTTTTAAGTTGCAATTTTTTGACTACCTTTTTTGAAACAAAGTCAAGCATGCTGCCACCATCGTGCAAGCCAATCATTTTCTTATTATTGATTTTACATCTCATTTTCAAAAAAGCGTGGATAGAAAATTTACCAGCAAGTTTATCATCATCGTTAGAGTTTTCTCCCATGAGCATGGCTTCATCAAAATCAGGCATTGCTTCAAGGTCTTCAGGTGCTTCGTCAGCTTTAAGATAATTTAAATGTGTAGTAGGTTTCTTCCAATCATGAGTGTTGCTCATAGAACGACTCACAATGTGACTAGAGTGATTGCATTTATAACAAATTACATTCTTGGAATTGGTATTTCAGACACTTGGATTTATATTTTTAGATTCAAATAACTTAGGTAGAATAGAATGTAGAGTAGAAATCTTGGGATTAGAATTTGAAGTAGGATGGCCTACATTATTATAAAAAATATCATCCAAGGTTGGCGAGTAGGACAATTCTTTTCTAATTGAAAGTTGGAAGCACGAAAAGAGTTAAAATGGAAGTTAGTGTTACCCATATTATTTTTTGTGGAAGTTAAAAGTTGTCATTTTCGGTGTCATGCACCAAAGAGATAGTCTTGTCCAACGTGTTGGGTTTATATATGTTGACTCTAGCTTGGAAAAATGGAAGAAGGCTGGACATATACTTCCTTTTAAAAGTCGATTTTGGTGAGGGCTCGACCACATGAAGTTGTAGCAAAGTGGTCTAGAATCTTTCGTTGTACTAATGAATGGTCTCTTGCTCTTGCTGCATAAATACATCCCGTTGTTGTTGCACACGAAGCTTGAATTGGTTAGGAATAAAATTAGTGAGAACCTTATTATGAAATGCCTCCCACGTAAGAGGACGATTAGTGCTCTTGTGTGTGACATCCCACCATAAAGAATCTTTATCGATAACATAATGTGAAGAACACTTGATTTTATCATTTTTCGCAGAACTTTCATGATCAAAATATGGGTCGAATTGACTTAGATAGGAGGAGAGAACCTTACGAGCATCTTTAATAGTATCATAAGTATTAAATTTAAAGGTACGTTTGCTTATCTTCACCTCTTTGTGGATGGATTGCACTTCAAGGGTGGCATTGATGGTGCAAATCATAGTGTTGTTGGCAAAGAAAGTTTGGGATGTAAGACACTTAAGAGATCGCAACTCTTGATCCATTTGGGTCCAATGTTGGTGCTCTTCTAGTTGCATGGCCAATAAATCTATGCATTGCTCCATAGTTAGTTTACAGTGCTAGACTTCGGTCCTTCATGAGACATGGTGATTGCTTATGGCTTGGTGAAAAGATCTGAATAATAAAGACACCTTGTAATTAAAGAGATGCTTTGCTCATGGGAAGAAAATTTTGGTGTGTAGGCACCAAAATAAAGAGCAACTTCTTGGAAAAATTAAGAGACGGAATAGACAAGAAAGACCAGAATTTTTAATGATATTTTGATGAAGTTTCGTAGTCTTGGAGTGATTGCGCAGGAATCCCTCTTAAGGACTATAAGTGAATTGTGATTTAGGCAAATCAATGAAGTTTGCAGGTGACTTGGTGTAGGAGAGGATGGAGTTTATGAATTAGGATATGATCAACTAAGGCTTTATGCCTTAATTTTTTAAAAAATTGACTTTATGGGACAAGAGGATGCCGTCAACTTGCTCAACGGTAGCGAAACATGGCCCTTCCCCACGAAATTAATAAAGAAGCTTTTAGGCTTCTTAAAGCTTAAACTAAGCTTGAAAAAGAAAGCTTAATTAGGCTCTTGTTCACCATCTTTGGTCACAAAAGCTCCATCATGATGGCACCATGGTAAGCGAATGTGATTTTTCAATGTTGGATTGGACTGAGAAATTTATGGGCAGAGAGAGTGGGTTTGGGGTTTTGAAGCCCTAGGAATCTAGTCATGAAGTCGGTTTGGGCTGAGATGGGGGATCATAGAGCCCCTTTGATCTAAAGAGCTTGCCTTCACACAAGAGAATAGGTGATTGGAAGCCCCTGATATAGGCTGGGCTCTGATACCACTGTTGCATAGATCAGAAAATGTGAGGCTTGCACGTAGCAAGTAGAAGAAGTTCTCCCTCACTCTCTTCTACTCATAAAAATAGAAGTACCACTCATGACACTCAAAATAGACTTAAAGAAGAGTAAAGTGAAATTGAGTGACACACTATTGGATGCAATCTCCCCCTTGTACATGGAGTGGGCATCTCCTCCATGCCATGTTTATAATATTAAAATGAATCTTGCTTTGCCCAAATATAGGCCCCTTTCTCTTTTTATAAAACTTCAATGAATAAATTATGGCAGTCAGTTGCACAACTCACAATTGTTGAGAGCCATAAAATATTTTTAGAATATCTTCAATATATCTCCTAAATTCTCAAGTATCAATAAATATTTACAAAGAAGATGTGCACATGCCTTAGAAAAAATGGCTGTGCATCTATTTAAATAATTCAATGAAGAAGTCTTTGGAATAAATTGCACTTGCCATGTGTATCCAACTCATCTTGCTCTACCCATCAGTTGCTGCCAAAAATTCAAAAAAACCATGTTAGAAAAATAATTAACTAAATAAATGTAGCTAGCCATAATAAATCAAATAATAATTGGAATTTCATTAAATAATCAAATCATGTAGACATTAGCACTTGAGATATGAATATTGTGACATCACCCACGTATAGCTTCACTCGAGTTTACACTTGTAAGTCTCATGCTCGGAAAGGATAGGTATCCCCATCAACCTTTCGCCCCCAAGACGAAAAGTAATTCACTCTTAGGAACATGCCCCACGTTAATGAAGAACCATTCAAGGCACTCATCTTGTCAATGTGCACACAAGGGAGAACCATTGAAGGTGCTTATCCCCTTGTGTAGGTGCCACTTGGCAATAAGTGAAACATTGGAGTGATTCATAGGATCGGCTCATTGAGTACTAATGGCACATCATTGCTCAACAATGGTTATAAGGTGACTAGTAGCATGGGAGATCTTGAGCTGGTGACTATACCATCAATGTAAGAAGGATCTAGAAGTTGTTATTTTGTTCTTAAGCTTAGCAAGTTTAATCTCGTCATTACATTGAGTTAGAAAAGCATAGGAAGATATGAAACAAGATGAGTAGTGATGCTTCTAGGGAAGGATCTTGACATATTTAGCCTAAACTAGAAGAGTCTTGTGGAAGAGACATTCATTCTTTTCCAAGTGGGATTCCATTTTTTGAAGCAACCTCCATTCCCTTATTATTTGAGGGCCCAGATCAATCATGCCAAATAATATGGGAAAAGTTATGTACATGCAATCAAATTGGAGCAACAATCCATCTTTAGAGGGATTTTCCTTCCTAGCTAAGTTGGCCATCATACTCCTTAGAGATCAACAAACTAATAGGTCTTTAAGACTACAAGATGCACCATGAGTAGTGGAATTGATTTGGAAATGAGTTTGTACATGTTCTCCACATGTGTGTTTGAATCTTAGCTAGGTTGTTGTGACTAATCTAGCTTGTGAACTCATCGAGAGAGAGCCAAGAGGCTAACTCAAGTGAAATTGTGTTCTAAGGGAAGGGTTTTAGAGTAGAAAGATTGAAGTAAAGGTATTGGCCTTGAGAAATCACACAAGATGTGGGAGGTGGATTAGATGGATGTACGACTCAAGAATCTCCAGGGTTTTGTTATGCATGCTGGGATGAAAGATTTGACGGAGTTGATTGCACTACTGATGGTTGAGCTAGGGGTAGAAGTGTGCAAGGTCACCAATGATAGGAGGGTTGGTCACTTGGGCCTACTTGGAGTTGCCTTAGGTAGAGCTTGAGGCAAAGGGAAAGATGGGGGTTTTGATCTTTTTGGAATCTAGATGTATGGATTGCCCTTGTAGTAGCCATGTGCCTTTATAAGAGGATTTTCCACCCAACAAAAGGCTTTCACTATATTTATTCTAAAGGTTTAAAAGGTTGAGATGGGATCTATGATGGTATGCAAGGTCATGAACTGAGGATGTTTAGACATATAGGCTTATATTGTGAGGCTCAACTAATAGGATGTATCTTGTGATATTGGTCATATAGCCCATTAGGTTGAGAAGAGAATGGATGAGTAGTCAACGTGCGCCCTACAAAGAAATCCCCTTTATAGAAAGTGGAAATAAATAGGGCGTTTAGAGAAATTGTAGGTGAATACATTGATCAAGATAGTTGATAATGCATGAAACCTGATACTTTAATGGATGGCCCAAGAGAAGTTCCTTCCCCATGTCCTCTCTATTCAAGAAAACATAAAAAAGAAAAGGGATGCTCTTGGTTTCAAAAGTAAGTAAGATCTTACATTTTCTTGACAAGGAGTAAGGCTAGCTACAAAATAGATTTAACTTGGCCTCCAAATGGAATATAGAATAATATTGTAATTAGAGTCTTCATCAATAAAAATGATTTGGTAGGGTGGCCAAAACATGGGTGTGCCATGTGGGGAAGCAACCTCCTCTTAAACCATGGATGTTAATACCAAAGTATGAATTGAAGTCAACCATCATGACAATAAGATGATGAAGAAAATGGAGGAGCATCTCAATTGTTTGGAAGAGGTGAGGTGTATCCAAATCATGGTCACTATGTGGTAGTAAAAAAAGCTTGAAGTTTATTTCTTTGGGACAAAAGTTACATTGTCACTTAAAGAAGCAAGGCTCAACCAACAAAAAACATGGAGCCACCAAGGGATGGTTGAAAAACTGTGTCTCCAACATAGCCAGTACCAATGGGATACTTATAGTGTTAGTCCTTAACTATTATACCATATGAGCACATAAGTACTGGAAGAGATACTATATACCATTTGAGCATGTAAGTACTAGAAGATATACTATATACCATCCCTACATTTAAGTACAAGAAGAGATAATATAAGTTATATACTATTTCTTCATATTAAAAACCTTTGGCACTATGTTAAAAAAGGCAAAGATAAGCTAAAGATGAGAATGTGAATGGAAGATAAAAGACAGATAAAACTCCTAGGTGCTTAGCCTACGTACAAGTAGCCTATAGGCCCAACTCAAGTAGCCTAAAATCATAAGAGAAGAAGAGTTTAGGCTAGAATGAGGGTAAACTAGCCTAACTTACCCTAGAGGAACTAGAGACATATTTCCTAAGGGTAGGGCACTATCACTCGTGTCATTCTATAGGTCTCTACTAAGGGAGTTCATGATGAGTGAGAGAAATTTCATGGACTGTAGATTCATTGTGAGTCCCAATGAGAGTGACTAAATGGCCCTCTAAGCTAAAGCCCATCTAAGGAGGTCCACAAGATAAGTCATCCATATCTTAAGGTATCATGAAAGGCATTGAGAAAGGGTGATTTATATAAGCCACGTTACCACTAGTTTGGTACCATTTGTTTGTTCGGGTACCAACAAGAGAAGGAGTGGAATAAGTGTAGGAGCATGTCCACCTCTCAACTATCCATGGGGGAGGACCACTTGTGGGTGTCTGCTATAAAGGCCCATGGCCTATAGCTAAGAAAACACCCCTTATATATAACTTTGAAGATGACAAAGAATAAGGATACCATTTATTTTGTACCCACATAATTCTCTTGTATTGTTCCTCTCTCTCTCTCTCTCTCTCTCTCTCTCTCTCTCTCAACCCTCTTACACTCCATAGTTTTTATCTCACATGCCACCTTTGCTTCCCTCTCAAAACTAGTGTCAGAGTGACATTTGGTGCTTGTGGGAGCATGTGCTTGGAGCAAGGAGTGTGACAAGTGAAGCTTTCTCACAAAGGTTGAGGATTTGAGCTTCTTCATCGACATTAATGCTTGTTGCCCATATCTTGATAAAGATATTATTCTCATCACCAAGATCTAGATCTAAGTTAAGTAGGGACTTGAGTCATTGAGGCTCAATTTGGAGTAGCAGTAGCCCATTTTTACATTGATTTGGGTAGCCATTAGTGGCTAGGATTGATACAAAATAGATTGGCTTTGGATGCTTGAGAAGAGAACTTAGTACAAGGTTTTGATGCATGCAAGCACAAGGCTTGCTTAAGCAAGGGGAAACTTCTCTTGGAAGTAAGGGTCTTGCTTGTTGCAAGCAAAGGGTTTAAGTAGAGGTCTCAAGTTGGGGCCTTAAGTAGAGGTTGTGCTTGTGTTTGTAATAGAGAAAACGTTGAGGGTTGATATGATTGTGTTTTTTGGTTGTTTTTAATTGGATTTTTGGGTGATTTGAATGATAATTGATTGTTTTAGAAGTGTTTGAGAGAGTTTTGGATAAGGTTAAATAGGTTTGAGAAGCTCATAATGTTTTTCAATGGAGATATTATGTGCTGAAAGGTTAAATTAGGTTTGAGCTCATAATGTTTTTCAATGGAGATATTATGTGCTGAAAGGTTTTGTTGAGTGTCCGATAAGTTCTATTTAGCTTTTGTTTTGTTATGTTTTCCTTTTGTATGAGAGGTTGGAATGATGATTGACGGAGTTTAATATTTTCCAGAAGCTTATAGAATGATTCTTTATGGTTTTGAATGGTATCAGTTGAGCTAATTGCTTTCTGGTGACTTTCTATTAAGCTTATGTAGAGCCTTTGTTTATGTTTTGTTTTTGCTTTATATGCCTTTGTTAATGTTCTGTTGGATGAATGTGTAGCCTGGGAAAGTTTTCTAATCTTGGGAAGAGATGAATACAAGTTCAAAATAGCTCAAAGAAGCATAAGAAGTAGTTGCTAAATACTCAAGTGAAGATTGAAGTGACAGTGACATTGTTGAGCTACGAAAGGACACTATAGTGGCTTTGGTGACCCTTCATGTTAGACATACCTCTTGGGAGGGTTATCCATGACCAAAGAGGGATTATGGATGATTATTATTGATTATCCTAATGTAATATTGAGAGAGAGCATGTGTAAGAGAGATAGAGAGTGAGAGATAGCCAATTTTTCATGCAAAACAATGTGTTTATGAGAGAGATCAAGAGAGAGAATATGAAGACATCAAAGATGAATGCTATATGATATTTCCATTCAAAGTGGAGCATTCTTTTTTGTTCTCTTGTCCTTTTGATTGAAGAATATGAAGAATGTGTTGAAGTTTTGTTGTGATAAATTTGTGGGAGAATTGTTATATGATGCTGCGTGAAGATTTGAGAAGATTGGTGTTTTTTCCTTTTTGTTGTTGATTCATGAAAACCATGCTTGTTGATGATACAAGATAGGTTTTCTTACAATAGATTCCTTTTTTCTTGGTTTTTATCTTGGATCTCCATGTTTTTGGTACGCAGCCGTGCAAAACTGCCTTTAGCAAGCACCATCAGAGGTTAAAAATGGAAGAAATGGCATAGTTGAATAGGAAGAAAAGAAATGGAAGATTGGCGAATCCCTGCTACTGTTGAACTAACAGATGAGATGGAGGCCATTAGATTGCAGACTCAAGGAAATAAACATATAGATTTGTGGGTGGATGGAAATATTTATCCCAAGGATCCTTCAACAGTTAAACCTCCTAATTTTTTAAATATTCATGACTACGAGAGATATGTGGGATACTTGGCTATTGTAAAGGTTATACTCTACATCTTACACATACATGGCTCAAATGAATGAAATGAAAAAAGCATTATTTATTGCATAGACAAGCATTTCTGAGCTTACAAATAAGATTGACGTTCTGAAAAATGCTAATAAGTCATTACAAGACAAGCTAGCACACTTTTAAAAAAACTCCAATAGGATTATGTATGGTTCATATGTCTTGGTTCCTTCTTACGCTTATGAGCTGACTCTTGTTGACTTGGGTCCCTTTCCTTGTGAGCTGACACCTACTTGTGTCAAGTCTTGGTAGTGGCAAGCACACTTTGCTCCATTGACGGGGGGGTGTGCCTATTCACTAGTAGATATTTCATGACATGTTCGGGTGTTGGATTCATGCTTATTGACTATCATATGCCTATGTTGTGTCTGCATGATGCTGGTTATGGTCTTGGCGGTATATGATTGACTTGGGATTCACTTCTGGCACAATTAGCTCTCATTTACTAAAATCTGTCATTTATTACAGCAAGCTGAAATCTGCAGATTTTGAGTACTTCTCTGAGCATAATGCTTACTATTTGATGTTATCTTGGTCATATTTAGTGGACATGTGCTTCTCTTGGTAAAATCCACTCTTTCAGTTAGTTTTAGCAGTGGTTTTAGTGCATTTTTTGCTAATTACAGCAACCTATAATTTTGCCTTTTCGCATTGATTTGGGATAGTATGGCTGGTCATATGAAAGACACAACTCTCTTTAACATTGCCAAGTTGGATGGTACCAACTATGGGTATTGGAAGTCTCAAATATGGCAGGCTTTGGTGCAGAAGTTACAGATTAAACCCTTGCATTTCAAGGGTGTCAAAGCTGAGGATATGGATGATGATGTTTGGATGGAAGTTGATGAGCTATGCAAGTCTACCATTATTTTGTCACTCTCAGAAGAGGTCCATCATAATGTTGTTGAAGATGAGAGTCATAGTGCATGGGACTTATGGGAGAAAATTCAAGAGCTTTATGTGCAGCAACAGAGTCCTGCATCACAGATGTATTGGCTGAAGTAGTTAATGGACCTTCGCATGAAGGAGGGGTCATCCCTATCATCTCATTTCAGTTAGTTTGATGCTATCATGAAGAATATGTTGTCATAGGGTATTGAGTTCAACGATAACTTGCACCCGTTATTTCTTCTTAGCACCCTTTCTGAATCATGGGATGTCTTTCGTATTTCCATATGCACGAATAAGCTTAATGGGCTGAAAATCAAAGATGTTGAGAGTGCTTTATTGACTGAGGAAATCAATAGGAGAAACAATGATGTTTCCCGCTCTTCACATGCATTGACAGTTAGAGGTGGTAGACATGGCAGGCATGATAATGATCATAAGGGCAGGGACTCTTAGAAGTCTAGGTCCAAGTCACGTGGTCGTAGTAAGTCCTGTGGACGGAAGTCTGATCTTACCTATCATTATTGTGGGAAAGCAGGACATATTAGGCCGTAGTGCCATAAAATGTGTGATGATAAGCGCAAGGAAAAGGGAAAAGAAAAAGTGCAAGAAAAGTCTTCTGAGCGCAGTATTGTACCTGCAAAGTCCAATGTGAAGATAGAAGAGGTTAATGTCATGCAGGCCACTGATTCAAATGATGATTACATACTTGCAACTTCTTTATGCGATGCCTTACAGACTTCTAAGATACATTCTAAGTATGTGCAGTGCTGGCTCTTGGATTCGGGTGCGTCCTTTCATGTGACACTGATTGGTTTCATACCTATCGTACCATGTCTCGTTCTGTACATCTTGGTGATGACAGGTCTCTTGACATTGTGGGCATTGGAGATGTTAGGTTGCAGTTTCCTTCTGGCAGCTCTTTGTTTTGCATGATGTACGGCATGTACCTGTGTTGACTCGTAGCCTTATGTCAACTGGATAGCTTGATAATGTAGGGTATTTTGTGTCTTTTGGATACTCTACATGGAAGATTACTCGTGGTGGCAGACTTGTACTTGCAAGAGGTGCCAAGTCTGGCAGCCTCTATCCCTTACTTGTATCAGGAGCTACATTGGATCATGTTTTGTATGTGGGTTCTATTCTCCATGTATCCCTTTGGCATGCTCGTTTGGGACATATGTCTCTTAAAGGAATGAAAATGTTCTGTGCTTTGTAGTATCTTCTGCCTTTTGACACTTTGCATTTTGATTCTTGTGATCATTGTTTGTATGGTAGGCAAACTAGAAATACGCATAAAAAGTCTGGTAAGAAATGCATGGATGATCCCTTGGCTCTTATGCACTCATATGTATGTGGGCCCATGCCCTATCAGTCACTTGGTGGGACAAAGTACTTTGTTACTTTCATAGATGATTACTCACGTAAGATTTGGGCTTATCCCATAAAGAGAAAATCCGATGACTTGACGCATTTTAGCATTGGCTTGCATTGGTAAAGAACCAGTCTAGAAAAAGGCTCAAATGCTTAAGGTCAAATAATGGGGGTGAGTATATACCACGTGCTTTTGAGCAATTTTGTGATGAGCGGGATATTGAGTGTCAGTTGACCCCCCCTTACACCCCACCCCAAGATGGTATGGTTGAACACATGAATAGGACCATTTAGGAAAGGGTCCATAGCATGCTTAGACAGGCTGGCTTACTGCAATACTTTTGGGTTAAGGAAATTACTACTGCAGTGCATCTCATTAATAGGTCGCCTAGCAATGGCATAGACTTTCAGGTTGCAGAGGAGGTATGGGCAAGCAAACCCCCCTCTTATGATCATTTGCGCGTCTTTGGCTGTGAGGCATTCTGCCATGTGGCCAAGGACAAACGCAATAAGCTAGATCCTAAGAGTGTCAAATGCATTTTCATTGGCTATGGAGATGCACGAGAGATGGATTACCATCTATGAGATCTACAGGCGCAGAAAGTGATCTGTAGAGCCATGATGCCATCTTTCATCAGGACAAAATGCATATGCAGCCTGAGAAAGTGGTTGAGATACACAGAGTTATCTTTCAAGAGGAGCCACTTGCTCCCATTCAGCCCACTCCATGGCTAGCTAGACACCACGCAGCATCACTTGATGCTCATAGCCCAGATGTTAGACATGTTGATAGATGACCTCCTGACTAGAGATAGATTTCAGGGACTCCTCTCACAGAGGGAGTATGTATATAAAGTCCTTGAGCGCTTCCGCATGCAGGATGTTAAGCCTATTGGATGTCCATTACCTTCTCATGTCAAGGTTTCATAGGTCGATTGTCCACAAAGATAGATGAGCAGAGGGCCGAGATGGCCAAGATTCCCTATGCATCAGAGCCGACAGTCTTATGTATGCCATGATAGCCACCTGTCCAGATATTGCTTTTGCAGTTGGGGTTGTCGTACGTTATATAGCTACACCTGGCAATAAACATTGGGATGTCATAAAGGGTATCATGAGGTACCTGAAAGACACAACAGATATGTGTCTTTGTTATGGCAGCCAAGATATAGGAGTTGCAGGTTATACTAACTCTGATTATGTAGGACATGCAGATAGTAGGAAGTCCATTTTGGCTATGTGTTCATTTATGCTGGAGGGGGTATCTCTTGGATGTCCAAGGCGCAGAAGTGTACGGCCCTTTCTACTACAAAGACCGAGTATATTGCAGCCACAAAGGCTTGCAAAGAGGCTATCTGGTTAGGCCGTTTGATTCTAGACCTTGGTATGACAGATGCTATGCCTACACTGCATTCGGATTCTATGAGTGCCATTTAGTTGGCCAAGAATCCGGTCTTCCATGCGAAGACGAAACATATTGAGATGAGGTATCACTTCATTAGCGAGGTCGTTGAGGACAGGTCTGTTGATCTTGTCAAGATTCCGACTAAGCAGAATCCTACAGACTTGCTTACGAAGAGCCTCACTACTAAGTGCTTTGCCTTCCCCAGGAGATTGATGGGCATTGGATGAGATGACGTCTTTTTCCTCATCCTGATTTACATGTGTACATGTTGTACTGTTTTTTCTTTTTTCTCTCTCTCACTGGGACAGATTCACTTTTAAGAGGGAGGTTGTTGGGGGTAAAAGCGCCTTCGCCTAACTGCCAGTGTATTACTACACTGACAATACCCGCCATTACACATTGTAGGTGGCGGGCGCCTGTCACAATCACTTATTCTTTATTCTTTTAGTGACAGTTTGAATAAAGAAAGGCCTGGCCACACATTGTGGTTGTTGGAGTTCCCATTTCTTTTATGTCTCTTTCTTGCTCTTTGCTCTCCCGCCATAGCTCTCATGTGTAAGCTTCGATCCTTCTCACCTTTCAAGGAGAAAAGGATATCATATTTTATTTGGTAAGAGAGAATATTGAATCCAAGCTTTCTTTGATAAAATTTCCAATGGCATAAAATGATCATTACTCTTTTGAATTTGCAGCAAATCCTTCATATCCATGGGCCTTACTTTGTGGAGGAGCAAGGTCCCCTAGCAACTTATAGTGGCCAAGGCATGGAAAAATATCACTATCAAGCACGTACAAGTTTTTTTCGAAGCACAAGACATGCAGGAGGAGTTACAAAAAGCAATGCTCTTGAGGAGCTATTCAATTGGTTTTTCGGGTGACAGCTTCAAAGAATGAATACTAAAGATGACAATAAAACTTGAGTTTTGACTCATTAGAACAAGTTGATGCATTCACCATCTTTAAGACTCCAATTGGAAGTGATGTTTACCTCATTTTCTATAACTTGCACCTTAAGTTTGAAGGGCATGAAATCTATAGTATTAGAATCCAAGGGAATCCAGATGCATAGTTTAAGTATGTATCTCCTATAATCAAAGCCCAAAGCAAGAGTTTGTCGTGCTATATTGTAACACAGAGACAAGGATTGGGGGCATACAATACACCTCGTGCTGTTACCCTTATGGTCAACCTCTCTAGATTTCCAAAGCCTTCCTATAATGTTATCTAGTTCTACTTCTGCAAAATTTCTACTTAGCCAATATACTTTTGTTCTTTGTAAGTTTGCTATTTTGAAGCAGTCCACAAAGATATGTAAGGAATAAACCATGACATGCATATTCTTCTTGAGATCCTTCCAGCTGTCATGGACTTTTGAATATCTTGACATATTTTGAATTTAAAACTATGCATCGTTGCCTTATCAGAAACCTCCCAAATTAGAGATGAGAGACTTGGCAATGGGAAATCCTTGACATGTCTATATGTACCCTTTCTAGATGGAACCACATACTGTGCATAATATATAAAAATTCTTCTCTCACTAAAAGAATCGACAATCTCATCAACATAAATAATGTCTACAAAGGCCTTATGAATCGCATTGAAAGTTCCACTCAAACTCTCCATAGGTTGCCATTCAGTACTTGTTGACGGAAATATATCTACCACCAAGAATTCAATATTAATACTTGCTTAAATAAAAAAAATATCACATATGTTATTAACTTAAGATTTACAATGTGTCTATTGGTAAACACGTTCGTTAGGAGACAAGTGCATATCCTTGGCCATGTAAACATGTTGTACTTTGACCAACCACCCTTTAAGCATAACTTTGAAAGCAATGATACACCCCTTCCAATGATGTTTTATATCCTCTCTTTTTCTTCTTTTCACCTTGTGAGAGCCCTTGCAAGAGGGCAACATAGTAACGCAATCGTTTATGCAAAAGGATTTGGGCTCCCAATTTCCATCTATTCCTTAGCTATAGACGGTATAGGAGTTTATTAAATGAGAAGGGCACCTTTTGGATACCATACTTAGATTGAATTCGTAGAGAAAAGTGCTCATTGAGAAAGGCGAATGAGCAAAGAAAGAAGCTCACCAAGAAAGGTGAAAGAACTAAAAATGAATATTAAGAAGACTAATGAAAATATATTGGGGGTGGAAAAAGCTCTCGACTTTCAAAAAAGTCGTTATTAACTTCACGACATCTTTGTCATGTTCTTTGTCAAATTTTATAAGTAAATAAGAACTTCGGGACTTCCAAAACATGTCAGACTTTGGAGATTTTGACTAAAAGAGAGGAGAGAATTACAAAGTGGACTCTACTATCTCCAAAAAGGAGGAGATAAGAATACTATATTCTTGCACATGTGGCAAACTCTCTTTAGCCCTTTTCTTAACCATGTGATTAAAAAAAGTGCATTTTTTGAAGCGTTTTTGGCCCTAATAAAGACTATGAAGATATTGAAGATGAATGCTATGTGATGATTTTCATTCAAAGTGGAGAATTCTTTTATATTCACTTGTTCTTTTGATGAAGAATATGAAGAATGTGTTGAAGTTTTATTGTGATAAATCTGTGGGAGAATTGTTATATGATGTTGCGTGAAGATTTGAGAAGATTGGTGTTGTTTTCCTTTTTGTGGTTGATTCAAATATGAAAAACATGCTTGTTGATGATACGAGATGGATTTTCTTTTAGTAGATTCCCCATTTTCTTGGCGTTTCTCTTGGAGCTCCAAAAAAGGGGGAGAGAGAGAGAGAGAGAGAGAGAGAGAGAGAGAGAGAGAGAGAGAGAGAGAGAGAGAGAGAGAGAGAGAGAGAGAGAGAGAGAGAGAAACACACACACACACAGAGTTGATGATTTACATAGATTGTGATATTTGGGACTATACTGTCGATCTCGATGCACAAAGAGATTGTTTGTGCTAAATATTATCTATTTTGATATATTTTTCTTAGTCAAGCTACTCATGCTATTTTTTACCCTTTTTAATATTCTAGAAGCCTCATAGCATCTATTTTATCGTACAAACCTTTTTGCAAGATGCAAATATTAGTCGATAGTGACTAGTTCATATCCAGAGACTTCTTGATTACTTGTTGCTTCAAATTACACACATTTTCTGATGGAGTTGCCAACTTGAATAATTTTTTGCACTATTTTATGTTGACTTTGTGAAGATTATGCATATTGAATTTGATTTGTAAAGGTAGTTTACATATACTTGGTTTCTCCAATGATTGTTTTATCCTCAAAAGATAGCCAAAATATTTGGAAAATTCATGTGCCTTTGGAAGTTCTTAAACATCACTTTTGCATCACTTTCATGCCAGTTTGATATTTGAATAGCCATTGCTTAACTTTCTAGGGCACCCTATTTATAATCTGTTGATCTATTTGGAGCTTGCAGTTGGAATATATATTTTTTGTTATTTTTGGTGTGTAAGCATACTTCTTTATCAAGTTCAAAGAATAGATTGTTCAATATTAAAAATATTAAATAAAATTTTCATATTGAAAAGAGAACATGTACAATGTATTGGTCAAGAAGAAGTAGGTGAAGTTGATCAAATATACTAGAATTAAGCATAAGGACATGGATGTAGATACATGGGAAAATTTGAAGCTAGCATGCTCTCTATTATGTTGACATTCTCAAAGTTTGTGCATTTTAATGTGAAAGACATAGTAGATGCATATGATGTATGAAGAAAACTTGGTGACCTATATGAAAAGGAGAGTGTAGTCTCATAGGTTTATTGGCTAAAAGAAGTGATTGATCTCTACATGGAGAAGGAAGCTTCTATGTCTAGTTGCCTCATTGAGTTTAACACAAAATTTAGCCAATTGATAACTCAAAATATTTTCTTTTATGATTTAGTGAAGGCCATGTTCTTGTTAGTCACCTTGCTAAGAGTTGGTATACTTTTAGGACTCCCATTAATAACTCTACACCTACATGTGGTCTTATAAGTACTGATGTTGAGAGTAGTTTGCTCACTAAGGGGGTGAACAAAAAGAACAATGCAAGGTCAAAGAGCTCTAGTGCACTTATGGTGAGAGAAAGGTCAAATGCTAGGGGGAACTCTCATCAAAGAGAAGTCAAGGAGTAAGTCACATAGTAAAAAGTATAAAGACTGCTACTTTTGTTACAAGAAGGGATACACAAAAAAGAATTGCTTTAAATGGAAGAATAAGGAAAAAGATAAGAAGAAAAATGAGGATGATGGCAAGGAGAAAAGCAAGGCAAAAACTAAGGGGATTAATACATGTGGCTTATGGTGATTTTTTATTTGTATCCTCTTTTAGTGATGCATTCTTGGTTGCCATGGATAATGGTATGTATTAGAATTAGCTTATAAATGTTGGAGCATCATTTTATATTACTCCACATAGGAGTGGTTCTCTATTTATAATGCTAGAAAGGGAGGATGTGTTCCTATTGGAAATACCTATGCATGTAGCATTGTTGCCATTGGGAATATATAGTTGTCACCAACAAATGGTTCTTCTTTTATCTTGTGGAATATATGACATATTCTAGACTTGACAAAAAGTTTGATCAATATAGGACAGCTTGATGATTGTGATTATAGGGATCTCTAGTGGTCATGTGTGGAAGATTTAAAAGGGGTTTCCTGTTGTGGTCAAAGGGCCAAAACCTTGTGCTTTATATCCTTTACATATTTCTTATGTTAAAGACCATTTTAGAGTTGTCACTAAACAACCATCTGTTTCTCTATGTTCTAGACTACCAAATAGATATACTCTATCTCTAAACTATGTCATGGCCACATATTGTGGTGAGCCTCCTTGTTATCAGTATGCTATTACTAGACATGATAGTCATAATTGGCAAAGGGATATGCAAAGGAGATGTACTCTTTGTAAAAGAATTCTATATGAGAGTTAGTTCCCTTTCCTAAGGGAAAACATCCAAGGGGATTCAAATACGCAGAAGGCTGAAATGACCAAGACTAAGTGGATGTTTTCCCTTTGGGAAGGGAACTAACTCTCATATAGAATTATTTTAAAAAGAATTCTATATTAGAGTTATCTTCATTGGTTCTTGGGCTCCTACGGTCTTTCATTGCTTTGTTTCCTTTCCATTAGTTCCATTTGCTCAATTTCAATCTCTTGGAATACTTATTGATGGTAGTTTTTCTAGTTGCACACCAAAACATGGATCTCTCAAGAGAACACAAAGAAAATGGGAAAAGTACCACAATGTATGTTGCGACACCAATAGGACACATCTTCTTCTCTTTAATCATTAAAACCAAGGAAATAACATAAGAAAAAACTAGCAACAAGTATATCCCTCACATAAATATCTTCAACATAGCATATATTGTTCTTCATGATCACGATGGAAAAACCAAAGAACATATCCATAAATACAAGAATGAATGGAATTGATCTCATAGTATTGCATTAATCATCATGAATGAAGTCTTTATAATATCTCTTAATCTCATAATCATGATACAAAGTATTGGTATAGTAATAATCTCTCTCTCTCTCTCTCTCTCTCTCTCTCTCTCTCTCTCTCTCTCTCTCAAAATGATACACCAATATCAACCTAAAGAATCCTTCTTGATCATGGGGATACCCTCCAAAGGGTATATGTGATTTGAAGAGGCACCAAGATTATTAGAGTGTCTCCTCACAACTATTATAACATTGTCACTTTGCATTCTTCACTTTAGTCTTCAAATAGCTATTAAGGTGATTACTAAACCAATTGAGCTCATTTGAATAATCCATCATATATGAAAAATTCAACTCTGTCTAGCTCTTGAAACCTACAACATATGATGGATGCAAACCATTTTGGAATCTTTTTTTGAATTTGAGATTCATCCATGTCTAATGTTCCTTGACTTATTTCTGCCTTCTTACTCTACGTTTGCATCTAAGCTTAACTTTTCCTTATCCATTCCTCATGGGGCCCTTTTGGAGTCCATATTCCTACTACTCTAGGGAGTTGCCTATGTTATCAACCATAAAAAGAGGATTATATTATAAAAGCAAGTAAAATCTCACCACAACATAGAAAAATACATCCATATCTTATAACATACATCTCCCAATTGACCTTTTTATTTTGATTGTGCACTATATCCTCCAATATAGGCATATGCATGTGGGAGAAATTTAGATATATATATTTGACATTTGTAGATGTCCATATGAGGCAATGTGATTGACTTAAGTATTTCTATAAAGAGAATTATAATGTAATATGCATGTGAGGAATGTTTAAAGTGCAATATGTATGTAAGAAAAATGTAATGTAAATCTTTGTGCTAGAGCATTATCTCCAAAGCATCAAATCATGTTTGTGTTTTGCACATCAACCCAAGGTTGGTTATTTAAACATGTTCTATTCATGTTTATCACATATGTATTATTTTCTTTGAATTATTGCTCTCCCATCTTTTTATTTTACCTATCACATGTCATCAAATTTTGTTTTTAAGTCATCAAATGGGGGAGGGAGGGAGGGGACAAGAGAGAGAGAGAGAGAGAGAGAGAGAGAGAGAGAGAGAGAGAGAGAGAGAGAGAGAGAGAGAGAGAGAGAGAGAGAGAGAGAGAGAGAGAGAGAGAGAGAGAGAGAGAGAGAGAGAGAGAGAGAGAGAGAGAGAGAGAGAGAGAGAGAGAGAGAGAGAGAGAGAGAGAGAGAGAGAGAGGTTTTAATACATAACAACTACCATAAATGGAAGAAAAAAGGCATCAATATACTTGAGGCTAGGTGCATATTTATTGGGATACACACAAGAAAAAAAATTTATGAATAGAATTTACACACATCATATGCTAAAGGTTTCAAGAGAAAATAGAGTTAAAATTTTCACACATGGTGGATTGTTCAAATGAGCTTGGTCAGTGTACTTAGTAGTCACCTTGACCTAAATGAATTGATACTAAGGCATATAAGATAGATGCTTTTATGATCCAATATTTACATGGAGAAAGTGTGAATGACTATCAACATTTATTCAAGTGTACATTCACAATAAGCCTTTATCTAGCAATGTGGGTAAACGTCCACTGTATGAATTGAAAAGGAAAATTGAGATGAAGTATCGGTCCCAACATGGTGCAAGTTACATTAACATAGAGGGCTTGTGTAAACACAAATATCATCTTTGTGTGATCACTCACTTCAGAGTGGCAATTAGGCTACATTAATATGTCATGATGCCTAGACTCGATTAGCCTTTGATTTCAAGATGGTCATATCTCAATGATAACATTGATAGCCATGATATTGATTCAAACACCCCTGTTAGTACAAATATTACACTATTAAGCATTAGGAAAGGCTTGATGATATTGCCTAATTAGCACACTTTTGATTTATTCTAATAACTTGTTGATTATTTCAATTAATAATATCATTTGTTAAGTCTAAAAGACCACATTGGCATTGAGTGATCACTTCTTTGTTCTAGTGATCATGGTTAAAAACCTTTCCCTTACACTTAGGTTGATGTTGCTATATCAATAATCATCTCATTTGAATATGGTACAATCGTGGTACTTGGGCTTGGGTTACAGGATTAAATGCTAGGACTCTCTTATGTGTTACTATGGAGATGAGTTGTTTATGTCTATGCCAATTCAAGGGATTGAGATATTTGACTAGGTACATATAAACATACATACATATACGTGTGTGAGTGAGTGAGTGAGTGAGTGAGTGAGTGAGTGAGTGAGTGAGTGAGTGAGTGCGTGCGTGCGTGTGTGTGTGTGTGTGTGTGTGTGTGTGCGTGAAAAGGGTGTTTATGATTAAAAGGGATAATGTTGCATCAACATTGGACAAGAGGTTTTGTGGTAATTGTGTGGCAAGTGGCATCATGAGGGGCACTTATTGAGGTTGAAATATAGAAAGTGGGGCGTTGTGTAGGTATCATAGAAGGTAGAAGAGCATCTCTCTCCATTCTTTGTTCCCCCACAAATTTCATAGATCCAATTGCACAAAACACTACTATATTTTTCCCCTAGTGGGTGCAAGTACTTGATTGTACCAACATCACCTCTATCTTGCCTATGCATCCCATGTATGACACATGGATGGTGGCCACAATTGGGCACCCAACCATGGATTGTTGCCACACTTAGGCACCCAACCAATCATTGCTAGACCTCATCACATGCTACCTTTGGTATATACATGGATAACTAAACCACTCAACCACCAAATGTATTATAATTTGCATCTCCATCTTATCATACTTCTAAACTTCTACATTCTTATATGGCTTTATGTCTATTGTCATACTTCCACGTTCCTCTACTCCACTATGTTATTTCTAGACTTCTAGTTTCCTTTGCTACTCTCTCTATCTTTGTTGTCATACCTACATTTGCTATGGTTGAATCTCTCCATATATTACGATTGCATCCTTTTTATCCTCAAATACTTTGTATCAATAAAATTTTGTGGTATTTGTGGTAGAATGCCCCTTTTTGCTCCACATTCTTTGATGCCAAATGCCTCTCGTACTAAGGATTTACTTTTAAAAAGATGGAAATAAATCTAAATGGATTGTTGTTTTATATGTACATTCAGATAATAATGTTTAATATGCTTAAAAGATGTTGAACAATCTAATGTCTCATTACAAATCCAAATTATTTCTTTGTTACATTATGGCAAACTTAGACATGTAAATGTAGAGACACATGGAAGTTTCCATATCCACAAAATGCTTGATAGAAATAAAGAGAAAGCATAAAAGTTCTCTTGGATAGGTCTCAATTTTCCTAGACATGCTATTGAGAATGGAGGCATTTTGCAACGTCATCAATAGATGTGGACTCAATAATAATGTGAATAAGAAATTAATGAGTCGATTGATAAAAGATGTTGGTTCATAATAAGAACTTAAAGATAGAGTGAAAAAAAAATCACAATATATGAAAGGTAGATGATAAATGTAAACTAAAGTACAAAGGTAATGTATACCCTAGCTCGATTCAAACATGGAGAAACATTTTATCTTCAAATATACAAGTCAAATAAGATAGTTTGGTAAGTTTTCATAAATAATTGTTGGAGTTAACCATATTACAATAGATTTATTTTGATGTATTTATTAGAGAATACAAAATAATATTTTTATAAAGCTAGTACAATAGAGTGTGTTTGATTTATTTGCACAAAAGTAAGTAGTGCAAAGTGAGGAAAAGCAAGAAACACAAAAAGGGTGCTTTCAATGTATTTTGAGCACAAAAGCTTATTCTTATATTATAAATTCATGCGCATGGGGGGGGAGGTGCTCACCCATGCATGGGGAGAAATTGTCTGTGTTCTTATGTCATGCAAGTTTTTGGTGTTTTCTTCTCTCATTTTATTTATTCACTTTCTATTTTATTCTCAATAATTATTTATGTATGATGATGGTAAGCAATATTGATATCAGAGCACATTGATTGGTCTGTGTATTGATATTCTCCTTTTGAGTCTATGCATTTACAAGGTTGTTCCTATGCAATGTCTCAATGGTAACTTATATCACTAAATATCTCTATTCTTGCACGAGAGGGCTCCTATATATTTTTATGTTCACATGCATGGTGTTTATTCTTCGAGTTCTTTAAGGCTTTATTCATATTATGTATAAGGTCCTATTTAAATTTATTTCTTACACACAAATTATTTCAATCATGTTAAGTCCTTCCAACACTAACAAGTCAATATGGAGAACATGGAATCACCACTTTTAGAAACTACTTTGCAACAAAAAAATCAATATTCTTCAACATTATTTGAATGCGGTCACATGGGTGCTTTAAGAGCATGAATGCCAATAAAAATCTACGGCTCAAGTCAAAGATGATCGTATTGCTTAGATCCTAAAGGGTGTATTTGACACTCAACAAATTAAGAAAGACCAAAATAAGTCGTAAGCCTTTCTAGTTTTCTAAATTTGATGGAAAAAAAGATGGAAGTTTTGTTTTGTCTTAGTTGAGCCAATTTGACAATTACCTCAATTGAAGAAGCTTTTCATGAGAATGATAAAATCAAGTGTGTAACCAATTATTTAACAAATAAAGCTTTGCGTTGGTGAAACATCCTATGCCATATCACCAACCATCCGAGAATATGGACTGATTTTTAGGAAAAAGTTAAAGAATCTTTTCTTCTGTCATCCTAGTTTTAGTTTCAAGCAAGGCGTAATTAGTCTAGTGTATCTTAGCAAGAAGCTAATAATACACTAAAATTTTTGTCGAAGACATTTGTCATTGCATATGCTTGAGGAAGGTTCTAAGGGCATGCTGCAATACAAATGTGAAGATTTTCTTCAATCCAGCATCCAAGCTAAACTAAATTCTCAAAGCTATCTCCTATGCCCATGATGCCAAGAAAGAATTCCAATCTATTACCCAGGTGCTTTATAGTCAATAATCCAATACACCCCGTCATCTCAACAACAATCGCAACTCGAAAAGACCTTTTGTTTCTTATCACCCTAACTCCTTTCCATCTGACAAGTCTTCCGATTTCCAACCACGAACTAGCAATATGCAAAGATATCCAAATAATAATCTGAATAACAATGTAATCACCCACAAAGCAAAATTTTAAGATTCATACCAACGTTGTTTTGTGGGTGATTATCCACTCGAGCTGTCACCATCACTAGGAGAATTAGATCACAAAATTGAATTGTTTTCTAATGTTACTCCACTGCACAAAACTCCATATAGACATAGTCCTTTGCATAAAAAAGAAATTCAAAGGCAAGTGACTAAATTATAGGATAAATTTTTAATTCATTGTAGTTTTTCTTATTTTGGTACACTTATCTTGTTAGTTGAAAATAAAAGTAAAACGTACAACATGTGCATTGATTATGGAGCCTTAAAGTCACTATTAAAAATCAATATCCAATTCCTAGAGTTGATGATCTACAAGAAAAACCTAAAGATGCTTTAAAAATTTAGCAAATTAAATCTTAAATCATGATTTGACCAAATTCATATGGATTCAGCTAATGTATTTAAGAATGTAGTTAGGACACAATTTCTATAATATGCAACTATTGTGCAAGGTTAGGTAAAGCACATAACTCTTGATCGACTTTTATTGTGATGAGTAATTTCTTAGTGTTGGATGATATGGATCTACTAGAATTTGAATTTTATAAATCCTCTGATGTTGGTCCTTCATGCCCATTTAGATTTGCATGCCATTTGGCTACAATCCATGTAACTCTTGTATCATATCATCTATATAAAGCACAATGTGCCAAGTCATAGAATATCTCAAGTGTCAATCAAAAGTCCTATTCGGATTTGTATGCCATGTGGCTATCATCCTTGTAATAACTACTTTTTAATACCTATGTATACATACAATATATTAAGTCAAATAAGACTATTCATTATAATGAAACTTCTTTTTGCAAAATTCTTTGACTATTGTTGTAGTGTTCTTTCCATTCTATTTTATGTAGATGGATGATCAAAGTGACTCCTTGAAATTGAATTTGCACTTTATGTCAATGTACACACACACACACACACACACACACACACACATGCATTTTTACATCGATGTTTGTGAGGACTGGTTGCAAAAGTGTGAACATCACTTAATTCCATAGTTGATTTGTACGGTACATTGGTGATTACTGGTTGAACTTAAAAGGCTTACTGCTTAGGGTTTAACTCATACTTCTTTATATCTATTGCCTAGATGATAATGCATGAGAGAAGAATAACCATTCTCTTGATAAAAGTATTTTATAGGAAAGATGAGGAAGACAATTGGATCATTGATACGTATCATTGCTCATCTTGGGTACAAATGTCTGTGAGAATTAGCCCTTAGACAAAAGAATGTTGATTCTCACCATGCAATAGAGGTGTTAGTATAACACATATTCATGCAAAAACAAATCCATATTGCACCGACTGTAACTATTCAATAAAACGTTGCAAATAGTAAGTCTTTACAACACATTGTGAATGAGCAATTTCATGATATCAATGTAACTAATTGTCTTTTATTTATGAAATTATACCATTTGGATTATTGTGAATAGTAAAATGTCGAGAGTTTCAAAGGTTCTTTTAAGCGTTACCACATTGAAATCAGTAGATTGCTTTTTGAGGGGTATACAACCAAGCAACTTTTTAAGTATTGTACATGGAGGATGCTCAATGGTGAATGGTTGTGCCTTGATCAAGATGCATGTGATAGTACAAGTGTTATGGAATTATTATTTATTGATTTATTTTTACTACTATGGATTTTGTCTATTTTTTGCATGATTTATGACATATAGTGCAAATGCATGTGTATGGTACTAGTTGCATTATGCCTAGAAGATAGATGGAGAGATACTAATGTGTATTGTGTTACAGTGAGCATATAGTCAATCTTAGTTAAGTGGAATTCTTATTTTGGAGTGGGCAATTTAATGCATAAAATGTATGCACTCTATAGCGTAGAAAAATTTGTGGGAAATACTATTTTGTATATCCCTACTAGCATAAGGACTTTGCATGTGCACATACACAATAGATTTATTTTTATGTATTTATTAGAGAATGCATAAATAATCTTTTTATAAAGCTAGTAGGATAGAAGGTGTTTTGATTTATTTGCACAAAAGCAAGTAGTGCAAAGTGAAGAAAAGCAAGAAACACAAAAATGATGCTTTCAATGTATTTTGGACACAAAAGCTTATTCTAATATTATAGATACATGCATAGGGGAGGTGCTCGCCAATGCATGAGGGGAGATTGTACCCATTCTTGTGATGTGAAAGATTTTGAAGTTTTCTTCTCTTATGCTATTTGTTGACTTCCTATTTTATTCTCAATAATTATTTATGATATGACGAAG